>NC_053491.1:372366057-372721762 GCF_905171775.1 Rana temporaria
TTGCATTTATATAACAAAACAAAGAGTGAAAAAAGGGAGAGAGAAAAAAAAAGAACACCATCAAGATATTCACATGCAATTACAGTATACATGTAGACTTCCAACCATGTAGTAGCTGTGGTTAAGGCAGACAAGCTATTAAACAAAACGTAAAGACTGTACACGGGGTCTAAGATTAGCATTAGTTAGATAATATCTCTACCAACTTTAAAAAAAAAACAAGACATGTGAAAGCATCGATAACACTAAATATACGAACCAGAACATTCCCTGCATGCACACATGTATAACTGTCCACCCTTTTGTAGCTTTGTCCATCTCCTTATAGTGAACAAACAGCATCATGAAGGCCAAGGAACGCACCAGATTGCTCAGGGATAAAGTTGTGGAGAAGGTTAAAGCAGTGTTGGGTTATAAAAAAATATCACAAGCTTTGAACATCTCACGAAGCACTGTTCAATCCATCATCCAAAAATGGAAAGGCACAACTGCAAACCTACCAAGACCTGTCCGTCCACCTAAACTGACAAGCCAGGCAAGGAGAGCACTAATCAGAGAAGCAGCCAGGAGGCCCATGGTAACTCTGGAGGAGCTGCAGATATCCACAGCTCAGGTGGGAGAATCTCTCCACAGGACAACTATTAGTCGGCACAGGTCAGGAATCCTGGTTTGTGCTGCCAGAAGAGCCCGGGAAGGGCAGGCGGCATTCAAGTTAACTATTTCTCATTGGATCTACCAGTTAATCATTCAATCAGGTGTCAGGGGCTCAAGTTTTCAAGGCCGCTACATGGTCTTTGGGTCATACATTCACAGGGTTTTACCAGATGGATATCGCCTTGGCCACAGTATGTTACAGGAGGAAAAAAAAGGGCCTTCTCAGGTTGCAGTTTCTGTAATTGTCTCCCTCCCCTCAAGTATATTGCTTTGGGACATCCCAGATGATTATTACTATAGCTTGCTCTGTGTCCTGTGATGTACGATAAAGATAATGGGATACATACTTACCTGTAAAATGCATTTCTTGGAGTACATCACAGGACCCCGAGATCCCTCCCCACTTTCTGGGAATTTATTGCTTGCTAAAAAACAGAGGTACTTCCTGTATAGGAGGGGAATATAGGGGAGGGTTTCCTGTTTGATTGATCTGCCAGTGTCAATTCACCTCTAGGTGGCGCATAACCCAGATAGTAATCACTATAGCCTGCTCTGTGTTCTGTGATGTACTCCAAGTAATGGATTTTAAAGGTAAGTATGTAGGAAAAGTTTTTTTTTTTTTTTTCACTCCGGGCATCTCTATTAAACCCATAGATGGTACTAAGCCCTGTACACATGACCGGGATTCCCAAGGTATAAAATCCGCTGAGAATCCTGACGGGAAAACCTAGAACCTGCTTGGTAACTTTCCCTGTGTACACGCAAGAGGTTTTCCCGTTGGGAAAACTGCGGGGAGAGCTTTGGTCGGGAATCCGGGAGGTGTGTATGCTCCCTCGCAGTGTTTCTCCATTGGAAAACCGTCGGGAATCCCGGCGGGAAAATAAAGAGCAGGTTCTCTATTTTCCCGCCGGGATTCCCGGCAGTTTTCCTATCGGGAAAACTGCGAGGAGGCATACACACGGCTGGTTTTCCCGGCCAAGGGCTCTCTTGGCAGTTTTCCTGGCAGACTGCCGAATAGCTGTAACTAATGGTTCGATGGCCATTGCAAATAAGTGGGGCCAGGGGTCATCCCTGCCGTGTTCTCCTAAATAGTGGGAAAAATTCTGAAACTGAGCCACCAATTTGTATACGGCCCTTGGGGTGGAGTATTAGAACTTGACCCATCGTATGAATCTATTACTAAGACCAAACAAACCCAGCACTTCCCATAAGTATGTCCATTCGACACTGACAAAAGCTTTCACCATCTGAAGGTATCTGCTTGATGGGCACTATAATCTGGGGCTTGACAGATGTCCTAATGGGGGTTCTCTATTTAGTTTGTTGCAGATACCTAATTGCCCTGTGTTTATTATTTTGCAGATGGTGGAAGCAACAGGTGGCCCCGAACTTGCAAGAACCGTTCTTAGTCCCCTCCTAATAAAGGACGCCATTGATTTTCTTAGTTTTATCCTGAACGATGAAGAGAAGAAGCTGTGGTGGTCACTTGGTGAAACTTGGAATAAATCCAGGTAATTCTGGGTCTCCTCTATGATGTAGACAGGTATTGCCTAAGAGATTCTGGAGACTGTAATGTAGGCAGTTATTACCTGAGAGCTTTGGAAATTTGTGCTATAAGCAGGGGTTACCCAAAAGCTAGAGGGAATTGTGATTTAGGATGTTGATCCTCATCGCAGAGGAATTCACTACTTCTACTATAATGTGTGTGCCATTTTGTCTCCTATTTGTCACCCACAGTATCTATCTGTGATAATAAATATTGCATCAAAATGTACAGTAATGGAATGGTTCAGACTGCTTAAATTCATTTGCTGAATAAGACTTTATCCTTAACTAGAGACCCATTAATCATCCTCTGCACAAATTATGTCACCTCATAGTTATTCTCTTGTGTTTGTCCTTGGACCCAAACCATGAAGACAAAATTATTTGATTGTACACTGTAAATGCATATTTCACTGTTTAATTATTTGAAACACAATATCAGATGTCTTTTTTTTCAGGGTCAAAGAGCATTAAAGTGTATGACCCAAATTGCCTTAAAACCCACATCTCTCCATCTAGATTATGTCCCAATATTTTTTTTTTCTTGCATTACTGTAGCAAGAAACAACATTTATTACTCCCTGTGACATCATCACCAGGTTTCCCAAATTGACCTGAGAGTTACTAGGAGGTCAGTTCCTACTGATGTAAGCACACCCCATGAATTGCATTTCTCAAGAGCCCTTCACTACAATGATGTGAGTGGGCAGGCTCTCGGGGAGTCAAGGGAGCAGCATTGTTTTGCTTAAAATAAAATCAATGGCCCAGATTCAAGAAGCACTTGCGCCCGCGCAACCATAGGTTGCGCGGCGCAAGGGCTTACTTGCTCCTGTGTAACGAGTGCTCCTGATTCAGGAACCTCGTTACACCGACTGCAGCCTAAGATATGACAGACATAAGCCTCCTTATGCCTTCATATCTCAGGCTGCATTCTTGCGTTGGCCGCTAGGGGGCGCGGCCATTGTGATCGGCGTATAGTATGCAAATTGCATACTACCACCAATTCACAAAAGTTGCGCAGGCCCTGGGCACGCAAGGTACGGAGTTTCCGTACAGCAACTTTAGCGCAAGGTTGCTCCTGCTATTAGCAGGGGCAGCCAATGCTAAAGTATAGCTGCGCTTCCCGCTCGTGAAATTTAAATTTTACGTCGTTTACGTAAGTGATTCGTGAATGGCGCTGGACGCCATTCACGTTCACTTAGAAGCAAATGACGTCCTTGCGACGTCATTTGCCGCAATGCACGTCGGGAAAGTTTCCCGACGGAGCATGCGCTGTTCGCTCGGCGCGGGAGCGCGGCTAATTTAAATGATTCCCGCCCCCGGCGGGATCATTTACATTAGGCGCCCTTACGCAGGGCTAATTAGCATAGCGCCCGCGCAATTTACGGAGCTACTGCTCCGTGAATCGCTGGGCAAATCGAAATATTTGCGTGGGCGCAGAGAAAAATCTTTGCTCTTTGCCCATGCAAATATTGCTCCAAACTACCTGAATCTGGGCCAGTGCATGTAGGCCAGGATGGGAATTCTTTAGTCTAGTAGGTATAACTGACAATGCTGCTTGGGATTTCAGCAATGGCACTGTGATGTTAGCCAACACAATATTAGGAGCGCACTGAATTTCTGACAGATCAGCAGGTATTGTTCTGTACATGCATCCTTTATGAAAAAAAACAAAAGAGATACATATGAGGAAATTTGCAAATATCACCAAACAAACAAACTAACTAAAACATATCTACACTATCTTGCTATGAAGAAAGCTGTCCTTTCATCTCAGTCTATAATTAGTGCTTTGTCATCATAAAGCACTGTAACGGAACCCCAAATGGGACAGGAGTTAAAGCAGTTTAGGATATTCCTTTCCTGAACCCAAGACAGCTATCGACACTCCACAATCCGGCGAACACGACCCTTATGAATTCTCCCCCCCCCCCCATTAACAAGACACACAGCTCTGTTTGAGGTTCAAAACAGGGAATGAATCTTTATTGCAAGCACATGGTAACACATTTCTCACATCTCTCCCACCCTTGGGAAACAGGGTGGGTTAAATTGTCCAATGACAATGGTGATACAGGTCAGGTGTGTTCAAACTTCTCCTTCAGTAAACAGTCTTAGCAAGACACTTAAACATCCCATAATAGGCAGCCAGACTGTCTACCAAGCTACAATCCACATCACCACAGTAGCAGACTTAATTACCACAATAGACAATATAATGCAATCACACCCCACCCCATCACAGCAAGCTTATAGTGCACAACAGCCAACACACAATATATACAATGTATACCACATTGAATCTGACTAGCACAAATCATGGTGAGGTTCTCATTCACCCTGTGCCCCTATTAGAGACACAGGGTGATCTACACATAAGAGGCATTGGGAAAGCTGAAACAGGAGTATCTCATGTTTTCTAAAAGCTTCTGGGTCCCACGGTCCCCTCCGTTACAAGCACCAATAGTGCTGTATTTCCAGATGAAGTCATTGGCGACAGCCCTGCTATGGTTACTAAATTTTTAGATGTGCTGCTACCTAGTAGTATAGAAAAGATCTGTATAATTGTTGGCTATATTTAAGCCTGCAGGGTATTGGATGGCTGTTCACCTGGTTAGGTAAAGGGAACGATCCTTTAAATTGATGTCTTGATGTCTCCTTGTGTATGTGTTTCTAACGCTCTGCCTATTTTTACTCATTTTATGCACACAATAATTTGACAGTATACTGGTATCCACCTCACTTTTCTGATTACCATCCACAGAATGGAGTGGCCTAAAGATCAGTTTATTCCTCCATACATCCCACGTTTCAGGAACGGCTGGGAACCGCCATTGTTGAGCTTTGTTGGGATGCCTAAAGAGCTAGAACTGAACCAGCCGACAAACACTATACCAAATATGACCGATCTCCAACAGAAACGGGAAGCCAGAAGTTTACAGAATGAGGTACCAACTTTCATGTAATGTTTTTGGGCCTTTTTGTTGCTTAAAAAAACATTTTTTAGATATAATGAAAAGGAGAACTAACACCTTACTTCCTCCCCACCCCCCAGTCTCTGCTGTCCTTACCTCCATGGGTGATGAGCTGTCCACTTATGGGGCCCCCAGGCAGCAGGAGATCATAGGGGCCACCTGTATTTCTGGCCACACTAAAGTCACACCCATACAAAGCTTCACCTATATATTGCACTGCCCACATTACATGCGTTCAGGTATCCCCGGTCTTCCCTACACCCAGTTTCTCGTAAAACTCCACCCCCGCCCCATTATCCCCTCCTCTCACCGGTGGTGTCTCCAGTGTGTCTCTCACCCGATCCTTCATCCTCCAGCTCTTGGCCAGGGATCTGCAGCCCTTGATCTTCTCAGTATGTCTCTTCTGGTAGGTTCCAGTCACTGAGCTCAGTGTCGTCCTCCTCCCTGGGAAGTCGCACCAGAACTAGGCTCTGTAACTCCATCCCACCCCGGATGTTCTGTCACCTCACAGACGGTCTATGAGGGTGTACATATAGTTAGTGGGGTTAGGAACATTGAGTGCTCTAGGTATACAGGGTGCTTTGGGGTAGTTGAAATTGTGTGGGTGGGGGTATACACAGTGTGCTGGGGTTGTGTACAATGTATTGGTGGGATTTACTAGGTGGGGGTTATGTGCATTAGGTACACATGGTTTACAAGCTGTGTTGATGTTATGTACACTATGTGGGTGTTTTTGTTGGGTACATTGACTTAGTTTATGGGCAATGGGGATGACACAAGCTGTAAATGTCTTTAATTTCATCTTGCAGTTCTCCCGAGTGCCGGACTCGCCCAACACAGACAGGTGAGTGTATAGAGAACAAAGAGACAATATCTGAGTAATTTGCTAATCTCTTTCTAGACTTACTGAAAATAGGCAGCTTTACATCAGTAGCCTTGTCTACATCTGATCATTTATTGTTACAATAAGGGCTCGTTTACACCTTTTGGTTGAAAAATTCTGTAAAAATAGGCAGTTGAGCCATGGTTTAACCACCTCCGACTGCCACCTTCAGCTGCAAAGACAGCTGGAAGGGATTGTCCACATGCTGCTGCTGCCGCAATGTCTTACTTTGCAGCCGCTGCAAAATGTATACCCCTTTTGCGCTCAGTAGACCAGTAGGCAGTACCGCCACTGAACATGACCCAATAAGTTGAAGGGGGAATGAGTTCAGCACTGCACATGGAGCGGCACAGTGGTGCAGGCTTTTGAGGATTGAAAGAGGCAGTGGGGTGGTGACATATAGCCTTCCAGCTGCCTATCAAAGTGATCTTTTCACTGTTCAGAGGGACAGTAAGGTCTCCCGCAAGTGTAAACTTAGCCTAATAGTAGTTTGCTCAAGCTGACGATTCCCCACAATTTCAAAAGGCACTTTCATGTTTTCCCTGAACTTTGGTTCAAGCCAGGGAATGTGTTTGTTCTTCTACTGACTGGTCTACTTCTCTCCTTGTCACAGGAATCTTTATTTCTATAATTCCTAACTCGGCCTCCCCCACCCTGCTGGAATATGTGAAATAGCTGTACCTTGTCACCTTCGGAAGACCAAATGTTCTATTGGAGACGGGTTAACCCCACAACTGTCATTAACTTCCGATGTTGCGGTGTTCTAATTGGCACCATTTAATTCTGCATGTCTCCTACTAATCCTGCCCACCTTTGTATATATCAATTTATGATTAACTGAGCCTTTCCTTATCAATCATCATACTAATAACACCGCACTTTGTGCTTAGACATCTCCTAAAGGGAAATTGTTACGGCTTCTTAAACTCTATTCAGGCAATCATTCCTGACCAATCAGTGTGACTCCCCTCCTCATAGATCACTTAATTAACCACATGACTCTTTCTCTGCATGAAGCATGTGGCTTATGAGAAGGACTCTCTGATCTCTAAGCTGTAATTGCCTCTGATATATGTATATTTTCATAATGTAAAAATTGCAAAAATCAGTCCAAATCAATATTTCTATAAACATCTTTTTATATATATATATATATAATATATTATATTATAAATATGCCACATTATTTACAATAAAAGTATTTTCAGATATTGGTTTCTTGGGCTTTTTATTAACACATGCTGCAATACTTAAACCATCCAGTTGCCTTTTCTCTTTCCAAGATCTTTTATTTACCTTCATTACCCTCCCTACAAGGGAAACACCCCATTTTGGGGCAGAAGTCACAAAAATTTACAAGGAATCTCCATTACCCTGATAACGGCATGTAATCTTCTATTATTCTAGCTGTGGTTTATTGAAGAAAGGCGTTTATTGGGGTCACCCAGTTTAATTCTTAAGTCCCTCTAGAAAGCCACCAGATGGATGGCAATCTTGTAGGACATGTTTGTGTAAATGTTTCATTTGTGAAGTTTTACACACTATGATATACAAAGTGCATGCAGGCAGGCGTGCAGCAGCCCACGCTTCACTAACATAATCTTAAAGCGAAACTTCACTGCATCTGAGCACCACAAACCAAAAACATTATTTAATTCATTTTTAATATTTAAAGCAAACTCACCCATCCATTCATGCTTTATTTTGCTGAGAAATAACTTTGAAAAAACAACTAGTGTTCCTGGCTGTGGCCATCTTAAGTAAGGGCAGATTATTCATGTAGCATTTACCTCTTGGAATCCACAAGTAAATACAAAACACTTTCTTATGTATTTACTAATGCTAGCAGCATAAGAATAAAAATAGTCCATGTTGATTGAGAGAGTGAAGTTCCGCTTTAATGAGCTTTATTGGCATGCTGACCACTAACTTTGTGCTCAATGGCAGAGGAAACATGGATAATACATCAGGCTGTCTGCTGTGGGGGATGAATACTTATCAGAATAAGGTTATGATTGGGCCTTTGAAACTCAATAATTAGGCAGATTCCACAAGGTGCATTTTTATGAAGCTTGAGTGGTGCCCACAGTAGAGTATCCACAATCCAGACTGGACATAAATGTGTTTTTTGCGATAATCCAGCGCTCCAGGAAGATTCCTTTAAAATATGCTCTAGGACTCGTTCACATGTGTGTTGATTATTGGGAATGAAGCTCATTATAACATATACAATGTGTTTGATGAGTTTTCAGTGTGTGTATCTGGCGCTCGAAAAGCTTCAGGAATGCTTGATAAATGCCCATGAAGGTGTAGTTTTCTAGTGGGAAGCGTTTAAAGGGGAAGTGATGTAAAGGAAATTATCTGCATGGTTAGGTTGTGGTGTGATAGCAGTGAATCCTTGTATATTTTGATCTTTTTGACTTTTGGCTTGGTCCAGAACAACTTTGCGGACACAAAAAGCTTCACCACTGGCAATAATGCTCAATGCCTCTGCTCCTACCTACCTACCTGGCACTATCAGTATTGCTGGCTGGCCTGATGTTTTTGCTTGCACACAGAAGCAAATGATGTTACCAGACTGCTGCTCTGTACAAACAGAAAGTGGCTGGAGCTACTCTGTTCTAGTTCTCTATTATTTCCCAGTGCATTCTGAGATACAGGAATCTCCATTGATTCTCCTCCAGTGACATTTCATAAATTCTTTACTAATATGCCATAAATGCTCTAGGTCACAGGTGTCAAACACCAGGCCCACGGGCCGAATCCGGCCCTCCAGGTCATTTCATGTGGCCCTCACACTTTCCTCCTGCCTGCCTCAGAACAGAAGTCAGCAGCATAGAGTACAGGACTCCTCCACCAGATCCTGCACTTCTCTGTCCAGCCCTCCTGGCAGCCGCACAAAGCAAGTGGGTGCACTGATGTAAGGGATAGTGAGGGGGATGCTCGACTTCTGATGGTGTGGGGCTCTTGACATCTGATGTAAGGGGGGTGGGTGCGGATACAACCGGCCCTTTGAGGGCAACCATAATGCTGATGTGGCCCGCAAGCAAATTGAGTTTGACACCTCTGCTCTAGGTGCAGTTAAGGTGCGGTTACAGAGCATTACCATTTGAATCAATGGAGACAGCCGACAATCTTGCCTCATGAAAGCTGCTTAATGAAAATGCTACTTAATTTTTAGGGCAATGCTACACTATCGTTCCTGTGTGAACAGTGCTCTGTGGTGCCATTGTAATATTGATGGCAGAAATTGAAGGGCGGATATGAGGCTTTAAAAGTGCTGAATAAATTCCAAATAAACACAGGGTATTGACGCACATGTGAACAAGCACAGCTTTAGCTAAAGGCACCAGTGTAACTTTTTAGGATCGATCTCTCCATATATAGAAATCTTTTTGGGTTACCAATCATATCTAAAACCCATTGTGTAAGGATCCCTGTAGAAACAGTACAACATGACCTTGATTTTCCCCAAATCTTTACACATTGGGGTTGATTTACTAAAGACAAATAGACGGTGCACTTTGCAAGTGCAATTGCTCCGGAGCTCAGTAAATGAGGGGAAGCTCTGATGACTTCTATCACCCAATTATGTGCAAGCAAAAATGCTTTATTTAAAAAAAAAAATGTCCTGCAAAACTTCACCTCATTTACTAAGCTCTAGACTAATTGCACTCACAACTGCACAGTCTATTTGCGTTTAGTAAATCAACCCAATTGGGTTAAGGTGTTTCTTGGGGATCGGTTGACTAATTTCCTGATGGTTTTCTGCTTAGTCTGTATATGAGCGTTTTGATGGTGCAAAGCAGCAGTTGTCCTTGAGGGCTGTAGTCTGAAGCAGGTAAGTAGTGTATGTATTTGGTACATTCATTAAAAAGTGCTTTTACAAACCTATCTGGAGTACAGGAACACTGTGGTATTTATGTACTAGTTGTAGGAAGACCAGATCTGCCACCTGGGACCACTAAAATCATTTTATGGGTGAGCTGTCACTTTTTATTTTTTTCTAGAAGACCCCCCTAGTTACCAATAGCTGAATGCAGAGTCATGACTCCCCCCAACCTTCTGGGTATGTGTTCTGGGTGGGGTTCGCACAGAAGACACTGAATGATGCCTTGTGGCACTGCTGTGGATAAAAATGTGGAAGCCCACCATAGTGTGGCATATGGGCCATCAAGGGCGTAACCGTAACAGGGGAGTGGCCTTTCATAATTCACATTGATAGCAGCCTGACACAGAATGCCCTCATTGTTCTCCCTGTGATATCACACGCTGAAAACAGTATAGGACTCTGGTAAGTATGTCTATATACTGTATATATTAAGGCCCAAACAGCCCCAAAATTGACTTATTTTTATGAGTGGATGTTGTCATGCGGCGTCACCCATCAGTGTGAAGAAAAATAAAACGTTGGGACTTTAAATGAGGCGGTGACCGGGTAGGGTCAATTGCCTCCATCCCTATCTATTTGAAAGAAACAGGAGGACTAAGGGTTGGGTCTTTGAATGAAGCAGGCAGGTGTAAGCAGTTTACATTTATTGGAAATCAATGATAAGTTGCATGAGGGTAATCATGTGTAGACATAGAAAACCAATATCATTAATTCAGTGGATATACATACAGCAATTACAATTTGCCACTTAGTAATACAAATCACATAATACAAGTGATCATTAAGTCAGGTAAAACATATAGTTTGGCATAAAAACACGACATATAATAGCTCTATGCATTTCGTGGATTCATCCACTCTTCAGGAGCATGCACGTGGAAAAAGTAATGCTGTAGTATAGTAGTAATAACAAGAATATCTGTAAGGTCTGACCCTGTCACGGGAAGGAGATTAAAATAAGATAATTAGAGGTAATATTTACCCAGGAAAAAAAAAACACTCTCAACAGTACTTACATTGTCTGTATCTATGCAGCAGCAGTGCGCCAACATGAATAAGAGAGCCCCTAAGGGTATCACTGGCATTCATGACCATTTGTATCCTTTGGAATTTCCTTCCTTGGAAATCATCCTGGTTGAGTCCTGGTCCGCCATAACCACCTCTACTCCCGCCAGTGATTCCCCTAGGGGCTCTCCGATTCACATTGGCACACTGCTGCTGCATAGATACAGACAATGTAAGTACTTTTTCCCTAGGTAAATATAACCTCTAATTATCTTATTTTAAACTGCTTTCCATGACAGGGTCAGATTATACAGATATTATTATTACTATACTACAGCATTCATTTTCCATGTGCATGCTCCTGAAGAGTGGATAAATCCACGAAATGCATAGAGCTATTATATGCCGTGTTTTTATGCCAAACTATATGTTTTACCTGACTTAATGATCACTTGTATTATGTGATTTGTATTATTAAGTGGCAAATTGTAATTGCTGTATGTATATCCACTGAATGAATTATACTACTACTCATGATTACCCTCCTTCAACTTATCATTGACGTCCAATAAATTTAAACTGCTTACACCTGCCTGCCCTTCAGCCTCGTACACACGACCGGTTTTCCCGGTAGCAGGAAGTCTGCCAGGAGAGCTTTTGGCCAGGAATCCCGGTCGTGTGTATGCTCCCTAGCAGTTTTCCTGCCAGGAAAACAGACAGGAATCCCGACGGGAAAATGGAGAACCCTGCTCTCTATTTTCTCGTCGGGTCTCCCGGCAGAGTGTTTCCTGCCGAGAAAACCGGTCGTCTGTATAGGTAAAAAAACGTGCATGTTCGATAACACTTCAACGCATGCGCGGTAGCATACAAGGTTAGTGTGGGGTGTAGCAAGATGGCGGCGACGGCATAGAATGTGACGAGACACCGGCTCGTCGTAGTCGATGATGTCACTGCGTTCTTGCTATTCAAAAGAACGGTGGGATTTTGTGTGGCCGTGTGTATACACGGCTTTTCAAGTTAGGCCTGCCAGGAATCCCGTCGGGAATACCAATGTTTTTTTTCCCGACGGGATTCCCGGTCGTGTGTACAGGACTTTTAGTCCTCCTGTTTGTTTCACCCACCAGTGTGGAATATTTTTCATGAGCAAAGTCTCTATACTGAGGATCCTGGCTTTTTATCTAGTCATAGTGTCTCACTCTGCTAGCTGCATAGAGCGGAATCTCATTCTCTTTTCTGCAATATTGATGCTGTAACAGGAAGAGTGAGACTTCTCAGGCTGGCAGCATGTAGTAGTTAGTCTGACAGTTATTTCCTCTACTATGTATTTATGGATGTGTTTTTATCAGTCTGACTTCTGCTTATTATACAATTTACATCCCAATTTTCTACCCGCACAGAAATCAGGAGGCAAATCCCCCAAAATATGCCGTATGCAAGTATGACTTTGTAGCCAGGAACCTAAACGAGCTCTCCGTGATGAAAGATGACACTGTGGAGGTAAAAACTGCGCAGGATAAAAATCTGTATGGAATATTTTTTCTGTGGAGCTCTCGAGAACCAAGCAGGACAGAAAGCTGGGTGGGATATTTTATTTGTGGGTGAAGAATTGGGGGGGGGGGGGGGGCAGGGGATGGGTGAGGGAATATTATCATTTGGAAGCTTGCTATTTGTAGAATTTTTCGTTTTGGTTTAAAAGGTAAATCTTTCCTGTAGCCATTTGTTTTCTTTCTCCGCAGTTTCTATCTGTCTCTCTCTCTCTCTTTTCAGTTGCTTATGCCCCCTCTCTCTATGCAGTTGCTTGTGCTTTCCCTCTCTGTCTCGGCAGTTGCTTGTGCTCTATATCTAGGCAGTTACTCTACTCCTGGGCTCTGTCTTTTGAAGATCATCGATAGTAAGAAGCAATGGTGGAAGGTCCGTAATTCCAGTGGTTCTTCTGGTTTTGTGCCAAACAACATCCTGGGAATGATGAAGGCTGAAGAGTCATCTATGGCCCGTTCAGACCCACTCTACAGCCAAACGATCCAGGTAAAGAACTGTCACTCTCCATCAAAACTTGTGCTAGCTGTTGTACTTTGTACATCATATCTTTACATAATGGTGGCAGCTTTTAGGGTGTTTATGCCATCAGTTTATGCCATCAGTTCTTCTCCCTATATGTCTCCCTTCCTGCCCTGCTGTCTTTTGTCCTTCCCCAGCTAGCTGCACACTGATAGCAGCCAGTACTGGATCTCTGGAAATAGAAAATCACTGATCTCGTAAACATTGCACTGGATCATAGACCCGGTAGTATTCCCCACATGTAGCAGGTCTCTGTATACTGCTCCTTTTGTAGTAGATCATTGAGCAATGCTTAAAAGGGTTGTAAAGGTTCATTTTTTATTTTCTAAATAGGTTCCTTTAAGCTAGTAACCAAAAAAAGGGGTGTGGGGACCAGAGGACCAAATGAGTGACACCAAATAAATAACTGAGAAGATGAAAAATAGTATAAATTTATTGATAAATAAAAAATTATGTATCAAAAAAGACCCTTTAAATTGAAGAGAGTAAAAATTGCTAAAGATTTGACACTAAACATATGGAGATGTGAACATGTAAGACAATCTCCACATGTGGCCACTAATATAATACAAAGCACAGGACAAAACAAACAACATAAAAACAATGAAAGACAATCGTCCGGACGCCAGAGGTCTGTATGTGGATGGGCATGTCACGACAAGAGGTCGTATATATTTCTCAATAAATCATGTAGTAAGACATGGACATCCACATACAGGTCCCTGGAAGCTTAAAGCGGTTGTAAACCACATAAACTTTTTTTTTTTTTTTTTTTAAACCTGCAAGGCAAAAGGCATAATCGGCTAGTATGCACTGCATACTAGCCGATTATGAAATACTTACCTCGGAACGAGGTGAACACCACTTACCTGGTCCACGCCGAGCAGGATGTCCAGCGCTGTGATTGGCTGGACCGGCGATGACGTCACTCCCGCGCGTGCGATTTAAAATCGGCAGGGTCCCACGGATGCCGGTCCTATCGCCGTGGATTTCCCCCTGCGCATGCGCCGCCCGCATTGCGAGGGGAATATCTCCTAAACCGTACAGGTTTAGGAGATATTCTCCTTACCTACAGGTAAGCCTTATTATAGGCTTACCTGTAGGTAAAAGTCAAAATAGTGGGTTTACAACCACTTTAAGCCAATGTGGGGGTATGCAGGTGGGAAGGGAAGGGAAGGGGGGGGGAAGAAACCAATGGTCCTGCAAAGAGACCTAAATGTGGGAAAGGGGTCCCCAGCAAGTTCACTAATCCAACCGAAGAATGTAAGGTGAGCTACAAGGATGATATCATCAGAGTTCAACCATGAATTGTTTTGAAAACTGAGAGGTCTGAGGTATAGCTATGAAAAACGTTGGAGTAGAAAACCACAATAAATGAAATCGGTGAAGGTTTGATCATGCACTTGGTGGTGGTGGAAATAGCAGGTGAGGATATTCTTAATAATATCACGTTCTTATAGGGATCCGGATAATAAACCTAGTTTGTATAGATATACAATACATAGGGTAATGGAAACTGGTTACTGCAGTATAATGTATGGCTTGTTATCAAGCATACGATGCCCGTCTTGGGGAGCCTATATATAAAGGCATCTGCCGATCATTTTCCATGTAGTGTCCATACAATCCATGTGTTCATCTGGTAATTTGGATCTCCTGTGATAGTGAAAGAAACCACTGTAAATACAAAGCTGGCGCTGGAGCTATCCCTCCGGATAGATAGCAGACGATCCGCTATCAAGTGTAGGTATCTGGTCCCTTCAGTTTCCCATATCCTGACAAGGGCTTGCTTCCGGGATGCACTAGGGAAAGGACGTCACGTGACGGTGATGACGTCAATGCGTTTCGCTAAAAGATTCACTTAGCTTCGTCTGGATGTTTTTTTGGTTATATGCAGTCCTTCACGACTAGAGATACACCGCCCACATTGGGTACACAATGCTTGTGAGTTATTACTAGTGTGCTCTGCACCAATATATGCCCTTATTTGTTTTTTTCTGTTTCCTTTAAGCTAGTGCATTGTTGGTTCACTAACCTTTTCCTTCAATTTCCCTTCTAAATGTTTTCTTTCTTTGTTTGAATTTCCCACTTCATGTTCCTCCTCAGTAAGCTGTTCTGGCTGACTAACCCCCAGCCAGAACATCTTGGATGATGGTGGCAAGTTTACTGAGGAGAAACAGGAAGTGAAAAATTCAGACAAAGAAAAAAAAAACATTTTGAAGGGAAATGGAAGGAAAAGGTAAGTGAACCAACAATGCACTAGCTTAAAGGAACCTATTTAGAAAATAAAAAACAAACCTTTACCTTTACCTTTAAGATCATTACTTAGATCAAAGGAGTGCACTGGGTCCTGGTAGATTGCTTATAGACAGTAGATCACAAAGCACAGTTCTGGATTGGATGTAACTAGTAATAACTTTGCATTTCATACAATTATTTTGTGTATTGACATGCTCCACCAAAAGCTTTTGATGCCAAAGAAGGAGTTTGAAATCTTCAAGGTGGGTCTCTCCAGCATGGTTTGTCAGATCTGCGTTCCCTTCCACTCTTTGTATAAATCCATTTGGTTGGTTTGATGCTGTTCTATTTTCCTAATACATACACGCCAAAGTGTGATCATCAGCAGAAATATTAAGGTCTTCCTATTAATGAGTAAATGTATTATATCGCCTACTGATATTCCACCTCCATCTCATCAACTGCAAGTTCAGTTATTTCCAAGACTGCACCAAACCGGCAGAGCAACAAGCACAGGCAGGATTTTCGCTGTGTAACCCAAAAACAAAATTGTAGACATCGTTGAGTCATTGACTCCAAATTTTAATGGTGATCTAAAGTACCATATCTGTGTGTCTAGTATATGAAGTTAAGATTATCCTTTTTTATGGGATGCTTTATTCCCAGTCAGTTGGCCTTGTTCACAATCTAATTAATAATTTCCATGGTTTTATTGTTTTTTGGACAGAAATCCCTTCATGTCATGCATTGTCACATCTCATAAATATCACTGGGCTTAAGTATGAGGCAGCCCAAAACAATCAGTATGAGTACATTCGCCACACGTACATCTTTAGTGTTTTTTAATTTACGTGCATTTTTTTAAGGATTTTATTCAAAGGAAAATTGCTGTTAAAGCGGAACTACACTGCATCTGAGTACCACAACCCAAAAACATTATTTAATTCCTTTTTAATACTCAAAGCCAACTCACTTATCCATCCACGTCTCTATGCTTTTATTTTGCTGAGAAATCACTTAAAAAACATCTAGCACCTTGAGTAAGGGCAGATGATTCATGTAGCATTTACTTCCTGGAATCCATCTGCCCTTAGCTTATGCATGCAGGCAGGAGGGTGTGCTTAGCTGAGAAAACCCCTCCCCTCTTGAAAGCATCTGGGATCTATGACATAATTTGCCTGAAAAAAGACCAACTCATATATGATGGCATGTAGTTGCCATCATCCCATAATACTTGAAAATATTCGAATAAACCTCATGGAGTGGGATTATGTAGGCAACACACAAAAAAGCTTCAAAATATATAAAAAATTATATCGATTTATTACAAAAATAGAAATACTATACACATACAAAAATATATCAAAAAATCACATAAATATACAATGTACAAATCATAAACGATGTAAATACTGTCCGGCATACGGTACCATCACCAAGATTTGGGAGGTAAGTTGTAGCTGAAAGCTTTCAGCTACAACTTACCTCCTGCATCTTGGTAATGGTACTGTATGCCGGACAGTATTTACATCGTTTATGATTTGTACATTGTATATTTATGTGATTTTTTTATATATTTTTGTATGTGTATAGTATTTCTATTTTTGTAATAAATTGATATAATTTTTTATATATTTTGAAGCTTTTTTGTGTGTTGCCTACATAATCCCACTCCATGAGGTTTATTCGAATATTTTCTGACATAATTTGCCTATGCCTGAAAAACCTGGAAGTAACTGAAGAAATAAATAAAAAATATATAAAATAAGCAAATATAATATACTTTTCGATCTATTTACTAATGCTAGCAACATAAGGATTAAAAGTAGTCAATGTTGATTGAGAAAGTGAAGTTCCACTTTAACAGATCAGAAATGCACCTTGCCTGGCCCTGTAGTGAGAGTGGTGTATACCATGCAATGTATAATTATGAATACCTGTATAATGCGCTATTATGTGTCTTTTTACAACAGCAATTGCTGGGGGAGCTGTCAGAGGTAACGCATGTCTAAATAATGTCCCCTTGCTCTGTCGCCCACTAATTCACAGACATTCTGCAATGTGAGACTTATTCCTCTGACTGTGCTTCTAGTCTACCAGCCTCCCTCCCTTTCTAGTCATCTCTTTTGCTGGGGATAGGAAACTTCTCTTTTAACCACTAGCCAACCAGCCGCAGCAGTTATACTGTGGCAGGTTGATACGGCTGCACAAATTGTGAAGCTATACTCTCAGACGTCATGGACGGCACATGCCCATCGCGGGTCCTTGGAGCCGATGCGCGATGTCCGCCGGGCACCCTCGATCGCTCGTGACAGAACGAGAACAGGATGTGTGTGTAAACGCACAAATCCCAGTTCTCTCAAGGGAGAGGAGACAGATTGTTTGTTTGTACTAAGTAGGAACACCAATCGGTCTCCTCTAGTCAGTCCCATCCCCCCTACAGTTAGAACACACCTAGGGAACACCGTTAACCCCTTCCCTGCCAGTGACATTTATACAGTAATCAATGGCTATTTTTAGCTCTGATCGCTGTATAGATGTCAATGGTCCCAAAATGGTGTCAAAAGTGTCCGATCTGTCCGCCACAATGTTGCAGTCCTGATTAAAAATCGCAGATCACTGCTGGTGAAAAAATAATAATAAAAATGACATAAATCTACCCCCTATTTTGTAGATGCTTTAACTTTTGCGCAAACCAATCAATATACGCTTATTTTTTTTATTTATTTTTTTATTACCAAAATATGTAGAATAATATATATCAGCCTAAACTGATAAATGCATTTTTTTTTTTTTTGGATATTTATTACAGCAAAAAGTACAAAATATTGGCCCGGATTCACAAAGCACTTGCGCCGACGTATCTCGAGATACTCTGCGTAAGTGCAAATATGCACCGTCGTATCTGTGCGCCGGACCCACAAGCTGAGATACGCCTAAAAATAGGCTTCATCTCACCGACGTAACTTGCCTACGCCGTCGTATCGTGGGCGCATATTTACGCTGGATGCATGTGGCGCTCCCATTGACTTTCTATTCAAATATGGAAATGAGGGAGATACTTCGATTCACAAACGTACGCGCGTCCGTATATGCGGTTTGCGTAAGTCGTACGTACGGCGTAAAGTTATTCCCCATAAAGGAGGTGTAACTCAGCAGCAGACATGCAAAGGTCTGCACCAGGGAACTCAAGCCGTCGTATTTTACGTCGTTTACGTTGGACGTGATTATGGCTGGGCGTAGGTTACGTTCACGCCGTAGGCAGTGATCCGTCGTATCTTAGGGAGTAGATCCGACGTGATTCTGAGCATGCGCACTGGGATGCGTCCACAGGACGGCGCATGCGCCGTTCATTATACGTATCAGACTGAGACTCAGCCCATCATTTGCATGGGGTCACGCCTCATTTGCATGGCTCACGCCCACTTCCACATACGCCGGCTTACGCCTAGGAAACCCAGCGCAGATTTGGCAGCACTAGCTTTGTGAATCCAGTGCTTGCCTCTGTCTGCTGCGTCGGCGTAGCGTAAAGAAGATACGATACGGCGGCATAAATATGCGCCGCTGTTTCTGAATCCGGGCCATTGTGTTTTTGTTTTTCAAAATTTTCTTTTCGTTTTTCTTTTTATAGCACAAAAAATAAAAACCGCAGAGGTGATCAAATACCATCAAAAGAAAGCTATATTTGTGGGGGGGACACATATTTTGTACAATGTCACATGACCGCGCAATTGTCAGTTAAAGCGACGCAGTGCCGTATCGCAAAAAATGGCCTGGTCAGGAAGGGGGCAAATCCTTTTGGGGATCAAGTGCTTAAAGTGTTACCAAACCTAAAAGCGTTTTTTACCTTAATGCATTGCTTGCATTAAGGTAAAAAATGTTCTCGGTATCCCTGTGCCTCCCCTTCCCTGTGTGAAGGGGAAGAGAGAGGAGAAGAGATCAGCGCTGTGCATGGCTGCATCTTTTCTCCCCTTACTTCCTCTTTACACTGTATTCAAGCAGGAGCCATTGGAAGGAATCGGAGGAAGTGGGGGGCGGGCGTAAGACCTGCTATGTAGGTCTATGGAGTACGGCTCTGTAGACGCACAGCTCGGGAGCGCGGAGACTACCTCTACCCATAGCCAGCGACTGGCTATGGTAGTCCCAAGAAGAAGAGGAGGAGCCAAGATTGCCATCGGGTCCCCCAGAAGAGGAGGATCGGGGCCGCTCTGAGCAATACCACTGCACAGAGGAGGCAAGTATAGCATGTTTGTTGTTTTAATAATAAATAAAAAATTGGAGTTTAGTAACACTTTAAAGCTGAACTCCAGAAATTTAGACACTTTCTAAAATGTGCTGGATTACTATGGGCCAAGTCCAATGGAAATGCATGCCATTTGTGGACTTATCTCTTTTTTATTTAGAGCTGACAGTTTTATTGAGCGCTGGGAGTACAGCTGTCCCTATATCCCTGGCAATCTGACAGAAGAGGTGCTGTCTTCTCACACACAGTAGTTGCTCTGCCTGCCTCTCCCCTTTGCTGTCCATTCACATAAACTGTAATTTGTGAATGAGTTCACATAATACAAAGTGTTCTGTGGTTTGGAGGAGGGGAGGGGTGGGCAGAGTGGCTGAATACGACTCTGCAAAGTCGTATGCAGCATTTGGAGAGCTGAAAGTATAGCGATAGTTGCGCTCCCGTTGCTCAGTAAAAATTTACTTTAGAGCGGATCTTCACTGCGTCTGAGCACCAAAAACACAATTTGTTTCATTTTTAATATTTAAAGCAAACTCCCCCATCCATCCATGTTATTTTGAGTATAAATCACTAAAAATAAAGGCAAATGATTCATGTAGCATTAACTTACTGGAATTCATCTGCCTTTAGCTCAGGCATGCATGCAGGTGGGTGTACTTAGCTGAGAAAACCCTCCTCCTCTCCTCCCCTTCTTAAGACTCCTGGGATGAAACCGGGAAATAACTAAACAAAAAAAACACTAGTAAATATGATCTATTTGTTTACTAATGCTAGCAACATGAGGAATAAAAATAATCAATGTTGAGTGATGTTCCACTTTAACTACCACCCGCCCGCCATATAGACAAATGGCAGCGTCAGGGTGGCTCTTGGAGACAATGTCATATGACTTCGTCCCACTCTCGCCACTTATGGGTGCCCGTGAGGGACACCGCACATCCCCGATCCCTGTAAAGAGCCCATGACGAGTCTCTTAACCCATGTGATCAGCTGTGTCCAATCACGTGTAAACAAGAAAATGACGGTTATTGGCTTTCCTCACCGATGAGCGGAATTTTTTCACAGGGGAGACCTGCACAGATAATCAGGGCACTGATCAACAGTGCAGGCCCAACAGTGCCCGTGATGCCAGTCAGTGGCAAGCAGCGAGGCCAGTCAGTCCTGCCTTTCAGTGCCTGCTCATCAGTGCTGCATATCAGTGCCACCTCATCAACGCACATCAGTGTAGGAGAAAACCTACTTCTTTACAACATTTTTTTAACAGAAACTAAGAAAAAGACGTCTTTTTTTTTTTTAAACATTTTCCATCTTTTTGTTCTTTTTAACAAAAAAAGTGCCAACGTTTTGAATTTGTTAGAGATGAGCACCTCGTTGGACTTGACACAAAGTAATCAGACACATTTTAGATAGTGGTCGTATTCCTTTGTTAAACTTAAAAAAAAGTTTTGTAAAAGAAAAAAACGTTTTTTTTTCTTCGTTTCACCTCATTTGATTTCTGTAGCAATAAAAAAAACAGCCAAAATGGAAAAAGGTGACAGCTTCAGAACTGTTTGACCCCTGATATTCGTTCAGGCCTGCCTGTTTTATCCTTCCACCGAAAAAGAAATTGGCTTCATTTTGGCAAACATTTTGGTAGAATATGATGACTAGAGAGCCTTTTATTTTCAATCTAGTTCCTACAACAATTCCTCTCCACAAAGCCCTCTGTGCCTGCTGATTTTTCTTCCTGCTTAGGTAGTGTACAGAATCATTTTCAACATTCCTCCTGTCTCAGTGGGTTAGTGACTCTGGAGTAATCATTTTCAATCTATTTCTGTCTTTCTAGAAACAGAAGTCGGAGAATATCCCAAAAGAAGGAGACTCAGTCTTAATAGCTCCCACCCCACCTCCTCACCCTCTCCCCTCCCCTCTTTCTATACCGATATCCAAGTCCTGTCCATCTGGAAGTCTGATCAGTCGCCAGAGCAGCACATCCAGCGATAGTGGGGGCAGCAGTGTGCGAGACCACCAGAGGGACAGACCCATTGATCGTAAGTAATAGAGGCCACTGTTTTTACATGACACAATTAAGTTTTCACGTCTTGTATTTATGCAGTTTTGTGAAGACTCAGCAGAGGTTTTTAAAAACATTAATAAACCTTTTTTAGAAATGTCAGTGACATTCTAGTGTCTCAGACATATGAATCCAGAGAAAGGAGACGATTTCATTGGTGGAAATTGTATTTTAGGCAGGAAGTCTCAGATGGAGGAGGTTCAGGATGAATTGGTGCAGAGACTCACCATTGGACGCAGTGCAGCCCAGAAGAAATTCACTGTACCACGCCAAAACACAGCGCCGGTCAATATTTCCTACAGTTCATCCACAGAAGATGTGAAAGCATGGCTTCAAGCAAAGGGATTCACTTCTGTGTAAATTAACAGATTCTACCTATAGCTTGTTCATATTTCTGCCACTAACATAAAGCTACTTTTCTACATCTTTGCCACATTGTGTAACTGTCCCCTGTCCCTTGAATGTGCATCATTTCACCATCCCATGTTTTCATTCACATTATGTTACTATTCCACCTTTTTTCCCTATTCATCGTTTACATTATGTTGTCCTGTCCTGCATACTTACCTCCTGCAATATGTTGCCATACTGTGCAACTTTTCTCAGTTTGTCTAAATTTTATTCTGTCTGTCTTCTTTTCCCATAATTCCTTTTTATACCTTCCCATTGTGCTTCTATTTCTCTTTGTCTTCCAATAGTTCTCTGTTTCTTCTCCTCCACTTCATTGTACCCCATTCCTTCTATTGCCATAGTGCCTCTGCCCTCCCTCTTCTACCCATAGTCCTCTATTCCTCCTTTATTTCCTTCCCCTTTACCATAGAGTCCAGATTTCTTCTCCCCTTCCCATAGTTATTAATTTCCCTTTCTTCCCATAGTCCCACATTCCACCCTCATCTGCTTCTCTTTATAGTGTCTCTATTCCTTCTCTACCCATAGTTCTCCATTCTTCCTGTTTCACTTCTTGCCATAATGCCTCTGGTACTTTTCCTTCACATAGTGTATACACTCCCTCTACTCCCCCTCTTTCCATAGCACCTCCATTCCTCCTCTTTGTCTTCCTATACAGTGGGGCAAAAAAGTATTTAGTCGGCAACCAATTGTACAAGTTCTCCCACTTAAAACAATGAGAGAGGCCTGCAATTGTCATCATAGGTATACCTCAACTATGAGAGACAAAATGTGGAAACAAATCCAGACAATCACATTGTCTGATTTGGAAAGAATTTATTTGCAAACTATGGTGGAAAATAAGTATTTGGTCAGTATCAAAAGTTCATCTCAATACTTTGTTATATATCCTTTGTTGGCAGTGACAGAGGTCAAACGTTTTCTGTAAGTCTTCACAAGGTTGTCACACACTGTTGCTGGTATGTTGGCCCATTCCTCCATGCAGATCTCCTCTAGAGCATTGATGTTTTGGGGCTGTCGCTGGGCAACACAGACTTTTAACTCCCTCCAAAGGTTTTCTATGGGGTTGAGATCTGGAGACTGGCTAGGCCACTCCAGGACCTTGAAATGCTTCTTAAGAAGCCACTTTTTCATTGCCTGGGCGGTGTGTTTGGGATCATTGTCATGCTGAAAGACCCAGCCATGTTTCATCTTCAATGCCCTTGTAGATGGGAGGAGGTTAGCACTCAAATTCTCTCGATACATGGCCTTATTCATTCTTTAATGTTCACAGATCAGTTGTCCTGTTCCCTTTGCAGAGAAACAGCCCCAAAGCATGATGTTGGCACCCCCATGCTTCACAGTAGGTATGGTGTTCTTTGGTTGCAACTTGGCATTCTCTCTCCTCCAAACACGACGAGTTGTGTTTCTAACAAACCGTTCTACTTTGGTTTTATCTGACCACATGACATTCTCCCAATCCTCTTCTGGATCATCCAAATGCTCTCTAGCAAACCACAGACGGGCTCGGACATATACTGGCTTAAGCAGGGGGACACGTCTGGCACTGCAGGATTTGAGTCTCTGGCGGCATAGTGTGTTACGGATGGTAGGCTTTGTTACGTTGGTCCCAGCTCTCTGCAGGTCATTCACTAGGTCTCCCCGTGTGGTTCTGGGATTTTTGCTCACCGTTCTTGTGATCATTGTGACCCCACGGGGTGAGATCTTGCATGGAGCCTCAGATCGAGGGAGATCATCAGTGGTCTTGTATGTCTTCCATTTTCTAATTATTGCTCCCACAGTTGATTTCTTCACACCAAGCTGCTTGCCTATTGCAGATTCAGTCTTCCCAGCCCTTGTGCAGGTCTACAATTTAGTTTCTGGTGTCCTTCGACAGCTATTTGGTCTTCACCATAGTGGAGTTTGGAGTGTGACTGTTTGAGCTTGTGGACAGGTGTCTTTTATACTGATAACAAGTTCAAACCGGTGCCATTAATACAGGTAATGAGTGGAGGACAGAGGAGCCTCTTAAAGAAGAAGATATAGGTCTGTGAGAGCCAGAAATCTTGCTTTTTAGCTGACCAAATACTTATTTTCCACCATAATTTTCAAATAAATTCTTTCCAAATCGGACAATGTGATTGCCTGGATTTGTTTCCACATTTTGTCTCTCATAGTTGAGGTATACCTACGATGACAATTACAGGCCTCTCTCATCTTTTTAAGTGGGAGAACTTGCACAATTGGTGGCTGACTATATACTTTTTTTCCCCACTGTACCTACTCCATTTCTCTTTCTTCTCTTTATTTTACCATAGTTTCTTAATTGTTTCTCTTATTTTTTCCATTGGTTTATTTACTAAAGCTGGAGAGTGCAAAATCAGTCTTGCATCTACATAGAAACCAATCAGCTTCCAGGTTTTATTGCCAAAGCCTAATTGAACAAGCTGAGGTTAGGAGCTGATTGGTTTATCTGCAGAAGTGAGACTTTATTTTGCACTCTCCAGCTTTAGTTAGCTTCTCCTCCTCTTTTCATAGTTTATCCACCTTCACTTTACCGCTTGCTCTTCCCATAGTGCCTCCATCTTACTCATATTCCCATATGTTGTAAATAATATTAATAATAATTTATGGTTTATTATCATGGAAACAGAAATGTGCAAGGGTAGGCAAACACATTTCAGTCATCCTCTCCAAGCAATCAAATCTTTCCTTTTATATACAGGTGTTTTTCCTTTTTTGCTAAAATGTAAAGAAAGCTGATTGGTTGATCAAAAACATTTGATCTCGTTTGTTAATCAAGATGAAAAAACCCTACCTGCAGTTACTGAAAATAACAATTAAGGCCAAGTGTAGTCTTCACAACCCTTGTTTCTTTAACCTTATGTTAATTGGACAAATGGACAGAGAGCTACAGTTAATATTGGCCTTTTGAATATAATTTGCATAGGAAGAATCTGCAAATTCTATTCTATCACTATCTATCACTGAGGAATTTCTTTTAAGATTCCAGTCTTTAATTTTTTCAAATAAACAGTATAAGGGTAATAAAAGTATCTCCGGTATTTATAAAAGTATGAGAAAGAAAGAAGTGTAATACTGCGCTAACAAAGAAATATAAATGCCAAAAATATGTTTATAGAAAATCAGCTGCAGCTTAAAACGTGGAAAAAAAACGTATAAAATCATAAAAGGTGTAGAACAAGCTGCGCTACAATACAATAACTAAAGGTAAAGATAACAACAACAGAGATTGAAATCAGACAATCCTCAGTCAATCACTTTTTTGAAAAATGAGATTAAAATTGGTGAAAAACCACATAGAAAAAAGTCTATGAAGACGAATCCAATGGGGTCTTAAAAGTGAAAAAACACGTAGAAGAAAGTCTATGAAGACAAATCCAATAAGGTCTTGAAAGTGCGATTAAGTCACAGACTTGAAGGTGCCATCAGAAATACTGAATATAATTTCACACCACAAAACACTCGTGATCCACCACCGTAAGAATTTTGTGCTTACCAGAACAAGCTGGTAAAACCAGCCTGTATAATTAGACCTGCAGGTACCACTCCTCCGATTCAGACAAAGGCTGGATAATAGTTGAACTGCTAGCACTCAGAGGTCACCGCCATTCCACCAAAAAGATGTAAAAAGCTCACATAGCCTAATACAGTTAAAACCAAAGATATATTTATTCAAATGACAAAATGTGCACTTACAAACTGTCATTTAAAAGAAGCGTATTTTCAAGAACATTCATATGAAAAGCAGACCAGCATATGATCGCCCGTCTCTTTTGCGATGACGTCAGCACGTCTATCCTCCCGGCGTACGTTTCGTCTCAATTAGACATCGTCAATTGGGAACGGGTGATGCGCTGAGTCATCGCAATAAATAGGACCAAGGAGAACCAAGTCTCGATCTGATTCTCCAGCAGAGGAACCATCTTGCTCACTGGCAAAAAGGCGCCTATGCCCTAACTTAAAATCGCATTATATAAACAATATTAATGTGTTAAAATTAATAAAACTAATAGGACAGACAACAGGATCTGTGGAACTTAACTGGTCATACACAATGCCTATATTACAGAAAATATAAATCGATAAGTGTATTTCATTAAAATATTTCAAATTAAATTGAGCCACAATTCCTATAAGGCAGGAAATCCCTAATCATTGATCGCAGTAAAGAAAGTTTTAGAATTAACATAAAATTAAATATAAATAAAAAATAAATAAGATAGATAGATAGATGGATATCTTTAAGGTATGAAAATGTATGAAAGTGGTAATATTAGGAATATCTATACACACGCGAATTCGTATAAATGCCATCTTGTAGGCAACAAATATCATCTTATAAAATGATGACATCACAAATGATGTCAGCGGGTTCAAATGCTTTTTTTCCCTGTGTCATTCCATCTCATTACACATAACTTAATTTCTGAACTTATTTGTTTTGGTTTCTTTGTATTTATGGATTGCATGGGTTGTTACTGACATGTGGTGAACGTTTCATGCCAATAGCACCTTTAAAAATATATTTACCTAGACAAATGGTGACGTGTTCATTACTTATTTTACCCGCTATATTCTCCATTCCTCCTTCCCTTCCTTCTCCTGTACCATACAGTCTGGATTTCTTCTCCTCTTTCCATAGTTGGTTCCATGCCCTTATCGACTTTTCTTCCCTTTCCCACCCCAGCAGTCTCCTCTTCAGTTTCTCCAATTCTTCTCTTCTTTCTATAGTTCTGCACCCTTCTTGTTTCTTTTCTTGAGTTTTTCTACTCCTTCACTTCCCATAGTGCTTAATTTCTTCCTCAATCTCCTCTTCACAAAGTGTCTCCATTCCTCCATCACTTTCTTCTCTCCTTCATTCCTTTTCTTCACGTAGATCCCCTATTTCTTTTCCTTTGTCTTTTTTGTTCCTATAGTTTCTCTCTCTCGCTCTCTTTCTCTAATTCTCTGTTCTTTCTCCTTTTCTCTTGGGAAATAACAGTCTGTTTTGCTGTATTCTTCCAGGACAATCACTAGTCTTGGTGTGCTAACTGGCGCTCAGCTTTTTTCCCTCACCAAGGATGAATTAAAGACGGTCTGCCCAGAGGGACCAAGAGTTTACAACCAAGTGACACTTCAGAAAGCTACTCTAGAGGTATCTATTCTGTGCACTATATGAAAATTTGACCTGCTAATGAAAATGACCAGAAAAAGTATATTCTGTATACTGGAGTTTTTAAAAATTGTCCTCCCACACTACCCATGTCACCTTGCCATTGCACCCTTTTGCTATATACTGGTAAGTGCCAGTTTTAGTTATATTGGCTAAAAAATCTGTTAGAGTGTTACAAAATACCATAGAAAACAACTATCACATATATATATATATATATATATATATATATATATATATATATATATATATATATATATATATGTAGCGGCTGCCCTTCCGTAACAGGCGCAGGGGCACCACCCCCAAAGTTCATATTCATAGAACAATTTATTTTTAAATAAATGATAAAATTACTAACATTTTTTAACATCTTAAAGTTAAATGTTAGTCATATTATAATTTATTTCCACTGTGTGGGGCCCTGGACTAATAGCTGTCTATTAGCTCCGTCATTTGTAACAAAGCACATGATTAGAGAGTGAGGCTCTAATTGGCTTGTGTAATGTGCTCTGCGCCCGAACCCTCCCACTTTTGACTTGGCGAATGAAAATGTGCCACTGCGTCACTTCCGGTTTCTTGTCCTGGAAGATTTGGAACATGGAAACCTGCCGGGTATCAGGGGAGCCATGACAGGCCAGGCTGGAGGCTACAGGTAAGGACCTGGAGGGGTTTGTTATCACTAGCCACCACTGTATATATGCACCTCAATTTCCCACCTTTAATAGATTAATATGACTTTTGTGGTTTCCAGTACACTTCAGAGTGCAATGAGACTAAAAATTCCAGTTTACGATAGATTTTCAAGGTTAAATAATTTGTGGAACTTGCAGTTGAAGCTGAAGTTAATCATTGCTCTCTATCGCCCCACCACCACTGATACATTAACAAAAAACACAGCTGAACTGGGCCAGGCTTGGAATTGGCTTTTCCAGTCATTGTTGACTCAAGCTTTGCAGTGTATTACATGGTTAATAGATGTAACGGGCCAATATTAATCTCATATTGTCACTTTCTACTCTTTTGTATCCTTAAGGAACTCAGTGGAAACGCTGAGCTGCGGGAAATCATGAAAAAACGCCAAGAAAAGATCAATGCTGCTGCAAGCGATTCTGGTGTAGAGTCATTTGATGAAGGAAACAATCACTGAAGATTTTCTAGAAGAATTAATACTATCTGGAAACTCTGCAGTCTTGTAATTCATTTTGCCAATTTGACATTCTCAGAGGTTTTGATTGTACAAATTTTCTCTCTAGTCTTTGTGTGTATTGTAAGACTGCGCTTTATGGTCATGTTGCCGTTCACTGTTGTAACAGCAGAGGGCAGAGTCAATTCCTTCAATCATGCCTGGAGCATGTGAATAGGATCCTGTATAGTTTTGATCAGGGCAGAGCTTGTCACTCCAGGTAATAACAGTAAAAGTGTTGCTTTGTCCGCTTTCAGTTTCACTAACAGCCATTGGAAAAGATTTCAACATTCCCTGTATATTTGTCTGTATGTAAAAAAACATTGGCCTACCGTGAATATAGAAAGTTATTGCAGAAACAATAAAAATGTTTAAATTATTTTTTTCTGAAATTTTTAATGACCAGTAAAGTGTTTTTTTATAGAAAGGGTTTCTTTGTTAAGTCTGTTGTCAAATTTGTCTAATGTGTTTTTGAGACATATCGCCGCTCTATAATAGAGCACTAAGGCCTTTTGGAAAGTTTGTTGAGTATCTGATATCTGTTATCAATGTGCTTGTGGTCTGTTGGGACCGTTTTTTATGTATCACTAGACAGAAATAGAGACAAATGTAATGGGAGCCTTTATAATATTGGATATAGATCCTCCCAAATGGGAAGCACGAAGAAGTATGGTATGGAGGATTTGCATCTACACTCACTATTCCAGTACAGTGGCAAGGCAGCAGGAAGGGCTTCCATTTATATGTGCAGCTGTCACTTACCAGTTTAACTGTATGGCTTTAAACCAAGTCATATGTGGTTGTTAAGCAATAAAAAAAAATGTAAATTGTACATTAGGGACACAGAATGGTAGTTTAGGTACATAGGGTTATGTTCCCCATGATTAAGCTCCAAGGGGCAGAGCGAAAAGTGTTGGGGCATTGCCTGGCTGAGGCTACCATTCAACTCACTTCCTGAACATGGGTCTGCTTCATGATAGGCGGCTTATGGATTTTTTCCTTTGACATTACATATGGTTATGCTTCTGCCTTCCGGAAATTTGACACTGACAAGACAAAGCTGCAAGGACAACCTAGTGTAACCTATCCTAGGAGAAGGCATCTCTTCTCTGAGAGAAGCAAGCCACCTAAAAAAAAGAAAATTAATGCAGCCAATTACATTAAGAATTGGTAAGCTACATAGCCGTGCGCACGGGGTGTGCCGGATGTGCCTGGGCACACCCTAATCACCCCTATGCTGTGAAACAGTTTCACAGGCAGCAAATCGTAATTTTTGCCAGAGCTGTTAAGTTCATGAAACTGTCCTCTAATGTCACTGCATGCAGGAAGAGAGACGAGCTGTCATGGTGATGTCGGGGTGGGCGGGACCAAACAGTTAAAAAAAACAATCAATGGGAAGGGGATCTGGGCGGGCTGCTACATTCCTTTGGCTCCGCCCCTCTCTGAAGCATCTCAATTATTGGCTGGTGTTGAGGGAGCTTGGTCCCGCCCACCCCCGACATCGCGGCTGTTCTGTGACTTACAACTCAGCCGCGATGTCGGGGGTGGGCGGGACCAAGCTCCCTCAACACCAGCCAATGATTGAGATGCTTCAGAGAGGGGGCGGAGCCAGAGGAATGTAACGGCCCGCCCAGACCCATCCCATTGACTGTTTTTTTAACTGTTCGGTCCCGCTCACCCTACATCCCCTCTGACTTTTGGCAACTGGTTTCTCTCCCTGCATGCAGCCAACGGCATCCCATCAACCCCAGCACTGCCACTGATCACCCCCCCCAGCACTGCCACTGATCACCCCCCCCAGCACTGCCACTGATCACCCCCCCAGCACTGCCACTGATCACCTCCCCCCAGCACTGCCACTGATCACCTCCCCCCAGCACTGCCACTGATCACCCTCCCCCCCAGCACTGCCACTGATCACCCCCTCCAGCACTGCCACTGATCACCCCCCCAGCACTGCCACTGATCACCCCCCCAGCACTGCCAATGATCACCCCCCCCCCCCCCAGCACTGCCACTGATCACCCTCCCCCAGCACTGCCACTGATCACCCTCCCCCAGCACTGCCACTGATCACCCCCCCCCCCAGCACTGCCACTGATCACCCCCCCAGCACTGCCACTGATCACCCCCCACGCGCGCGTGTGTTTGAGTTTTGGGGTGCACACCCTAATCCAATAGGCTGCGCACGCCTATGGTAAGCTACAATATAATGTTTGGTTTAATACTGCTTCAAGGATACCATTTTGGTTCCTATTGACGCAGTGCACATATTTCTTAACCTGACCACCTGCGTCAGCCATACCTTTGGTCTCCTGCCATGTACGCTCAATTTTGCAACCAGTTATATATAGTGATTGGCCAAACCCTGAAGAAATATACTTGTTTCAAAAAACGTTCCCAGCAATATCCTATTAAGGGGAAGGAATTCCTTTATAAGGTGTGCCATCCCCATAATGTATGCAGCCATTTCCTGTCTTAACAATACTTTCTGACCCCCTAGAGCAGGGGTCTCCAAACTTTCCAAGCAAAGGGCCAGTTTACTGTCGTTCAGGTTTTAGGGGGGGCCGTATTGTGGCCAGTGGGAGTAGGAAATGCCACGGCATCAGTGCCACGTCATTGGTTTTAATGGGAGCAATAGTGTCCAATTGTCGATGTCAATGATATGAATAGTGCCCCATTGATGGTGTTAATAATGGGAATGGTGCTCCGTCATTGGTGTCAGTTGGTGGAGTAGTGCTCCAAGGGCCAGATAAGAGCAAGTACATCTGGCCCCCAGGTCACAGTTTGGAGACCACTGCTCTAGAGCAGTGGTCATCAACCCTGTCCTGCAGGGCCCACTAACAGGCCAGGTTTTATGTATTACCTTCGGGAGATGCAGTCTAGAATACTGCAATCACTGAGGAGCAAATAATATCAGCTGTGATGTATTTCAGTTATCTTGCAAACCTGGCCTGTTAGTGGGCCCTGCAGGACAAGGTTGATGACCACTGCTCTAGAGGACCAGAACCCATGGCTAAAAAAGCCCTTTCCAAGGCAATATTCTCCCTCCCTGGTCCTGCCCTGCAATCTACTATTGCTGCCATGTCTGTCTGCATGACCTTGTCTGGTGCAAGGATAGGTCTCTGAATCTTGGATAGATCCACACTGATCTTTGTCCGCCAACAACTGGAGCTCATGATTGTGGCGCTCATGATTGTGGCCCTAGTCCATTGATGGATTGGTGGACATTATTTGCCTAATATACAGCATGAGTCTCTTTTCGGAACAGCTGCAGAGGAACCCTTTGACTCAAATGTTCAGCTGAACATCAGTGCAAGAAATGCTTTTGCAATAGCCTCTTTGCTGAATCCCTGGACAACTTTATCAAAGATGTCACTGGGGAAAGACCCCTTTACCACAATTAAATAGAACTAAATCTCAGGCTGGGTTCACACTCCCCCACATTCAAATTTGCAGGAGAGTGTGACCGGCTCTTAATGGAGCCTGTTCACACATCTCTGGGCGGCCGCAGAGCGCACAGCAGAAGGGTTCTGTTTTTTTTTGGCTGTTTCAGGTCTGAATTCAGGAAATAATTCGGACCTGTAACGGTTATTGAGGAGGCACCAAAAAACCCCTACCGTGCTCTGCGCCACACATAGTGTGAACCCAGCCTAAGACTAGGACACCCTCTACCATAGAAACTAAGAAGAGAGACTCTGTTCCATTGTAAATACTGGCCCTCCCAATCCTTCTTGCAGTGAACGGGCGGCCCCACTTTTCAGAGTGGTGTGATGTTTGTTGGCCCACCTGGTTAGATTTTCAGTCTATACCTCCGCCTTGCTTTATGTTGTTAAATCTGCCAACATCCTCACAAAAATTAGCTGACCTCCAGGCTCCTTTGGCACAGCCCGTCTCTCAGGAAGTCATAGGCATTAAGTACTATTAAGGGTCAAATCTCCACCCTAGCAATTATTTTCTTTATCGTACATCACGGGACACAGAGCAGCATAGCCATTACATATGGGTTATATAGTGTACCTTCAGGTGATGGACACTGGCACTCTCCGACAGGAAGTTCCCTCCCTATATAACCCCCACCCATAGTGGGAGTACCTCAGTTTTTTCGCCAGTGTCTTAGGTGTTGGTGTACGTTGAGGCTGTGCCTGTAGTAGTCCTTGGGACCAGGGCCAGCTGACCGGATCCGTCCAAGGTGCTTCATAGCCAAAGTGGACGGTACCCGGGCCCCAATTCGTGGATGGGGTTTTGCCTATAATGCCTCTCCTTGGAGGGCTGGACCCTGGGTTCCAGGTCTGGTTTCTATACCTAGAGAATACCTGTTGCCAGTGGTGCTGTATAGGTCCAGGTGTGTGGTGTTCTTTTAAGACCCCGGTCCCTGAGGGTCTATGACCATACCCACGGTGAAGGGTGAAGATTGGGCCTCTTGCAGAGCAATACCCTGCGGCAGGGGGCCTACGGAACTTGGTTTGTCAGTAGGCTTCCTACAGGGGATTCTTGGGCAGCCTATTTATGCCTCTGTGCATGGGCAAAGGAGAACCACAAAGTTTTCAAACGGGATGGCTCAAAGCACCCAGGTATAGTTCCCCTGGCTGGGCTAGTAGGCTGCTGCTGCTTCTGTCACAAGGAGGGCCTTTTTTTGGGCAGGGTGTTCCACAGAGAGGGAACCATACCATTAGGGAGACAGTTGAAAGCTTCCTTTTACCTGTGTCTGCTGCTCCAGCGTTTCATGTCCTGATGCTCCTCTCCACATGGCTTCCTGCTTCCCCTGACGGCGTTTGGCGCGCGCGCTTTACTTATCTGTGCGCGCGCGTTTGCGCGCGGCGACGCCGCGGGGAGGGGGCGGTTGACGCCGGACGGCTCCTCCTCCCTGCACACAGGGAGGATAAATCCTGGAGGGCTGTTCAGTCTGTGAAGGCTGTGAAGGGACACGGAGCAGCGATGCTGGCTACAGCATAGGAAGGTTTGACAGAGCTTTCTGGCACAGTGACACCCGGTGGCAGTTGTTGGAAGTACACCTTACTAAAGGAGCCTCTGGCTTAAAAGTTTGCATTCAAAGCCTGTGTACTAAGCAGCGCCTTTGAACACTTAGGGGTGCTCACCTAGCCCAGCATTAGGGGGTCAATACCAGACTGGTAGTTGAAGCCCTTGGGGCTCAGTATTGATTTTCCTTTTTTATAGGTTATGGGAGGTTTGGAGTCCCTCTAACATTACCCTATCCTATTGTTTCACATTTATTTGATTATATGTGTATTTCCTCCAGCTATTACAGTCAGTTGTATACTAGCGGAGTGCCTCAGAATTTGTATATTATGGCTCCTAAGGGTGCAGGTAGCGCTAAAAACGCTAAGACGGTTAAAAAACCAAAGGGTTCTCCATCAGGCTCTGAGGATATCCAAAATCCAGCGGCCCCTACTACTCCGGAATGCCCGGAAGTTGTTGTCCTAGGTGAGCCATCAGGGTTGCTAGGTGCTACGGCTGGCCCTACTCAACCAGCTCCTTCCTATGTGACGGAAGAGATGTTAGCCTCCACCTTGGGTGGATTGGAAAGGAGGATGGCCGCTCTAATTACGGCATCTTTGGCAGGGAAGAAGCAGGTTAGATCCCCGTCTCCCAGGTCTGAGTCTCTGGAGGAGGATATCCTCTCCGCTGACGAATTGGAAGATCAAGGAGACCAGACTCAGGATCACCTTGACCATTTAGGTTCTGAGGATTCTACAATAGAGGAACCTTTTTCAGCTTCTCACGCAGAAAGACTGTGGGTTCAGTCCCTAACGGATATGGTGCGGTTGGCTTTTAAGATACCTGTGCCTCAGCCTCTGGCCTCCGCGGTATCCTCATTGGGCTCCCTGAAAGCGCCCCAAGCCAATTTGGTATTCCCGGTACATCCTTTGTTAAAAGACCTGATTTTTCAGGACTGGGCTAAGCCGGACAGGATTTTTCTGCCTCCCAAAAGGTTCGCAGTCATGTACCCCTTAGAGGAAGAGTTTTCAAAGAAATGGGCTGTCCCTACTGTGGACGCAGCCATCTCATGTGTCAATAAGTCTTTAACGTGTCCAGTAGACAATATCCACATGTTTAAAGACCCTGTGGATAAAAGGCTTGAGACCTTATTGAAGGCATCCTTTGCCACAGCGGGGGCAGTGGTCCAGCCGGCTGTAGCCGCCATTGGCGTCTGCCAGGCTTTAAAAGACCAAGCAAAACAGGCCCTAAAGGACCTCCCAGCCCAACAAGCTCAGGATCTGGCTGACTTACCTAGGGCCTTATGTTTCGCGGTAGACGCAATCAAGGATTCGATCCAACAAGCTTCTCGCCTATCCCTATTTTTGGTTCATATGAGGAGATTGCTTTGGTTGAAAAACTGGTCTGCAGAAACCCCCTGCAAGAAACTCCTTACTGGATTCTCCTTTCAGGGAGAAAGATTGTTTGGAGAAGATCTTGACAAATATATACAAAAGATCTCTAGTGGTAAGAGCACCCTCTTGCCGGTTAAGAAAAGGTTCCGGGGTCCCTCTTTTAAGCGTCCAACCTCTCCAGTCCCAGGGCCCTCATTCTCTAGGCAGTATCGACGGCCTCCTGGACGCGCAGCTGCAAACAGGCCACAGGGGCAAGCTGCAGGGAACAAGAGACCATGGAACCATAAGCCGGTTAAGGCTGCCCCTAAGGCAGCCTTGTGAAGGGGCGCCCCCACTCTCTCGGGTGGGGGGAAGACTCCGGTTCTTCTCGGAGTTGTGGGGGGCCAAAGTTACCGACCAATGGGTTCTGTCCTCTGTGACTCAGGGGTACAAGCTGGAGTTTCGGGAGTTCCCCCCTCCTCACTTTCAAGCGTCAAGACTTCCAGGCGACCCTCAAAAGCAGGCATCACTTCTGTCCGCCCTAGAGCGACTCCTATCTCAAGGAGTGATTATGGAAGTACCAGCAGGGGAGCAAGGACAAGGGTTTTACTCAAACCTCTTCATTGTCCCAAAGCCAAACGGCGACTTCAGGCCTATACTGGACCTAAAGTCATTAAACCGCTTTTTAAGAGTCCGGTCCTTTCGAATGGAGTCCATTCGCTCGGTGGTGGCCGCCCTTCAAGGAAGGGAGTTCTTGGCCTCCATCGAAATATAGGACGCGTACCTGCACGTTTCGATTTTCCCAGGCCATTACAGGTTTCTGCGTTTTGCCCTAAACTATCGGCATTATCAGTTCGTGGCCCTTCCGTTCGGACTAGCCACGGCCCCTCAGGTTTTTACGAAAATCCTGGCCCCTGTGTTGGCCATCCTAAGGGAACGGGGCATTCTGGTCATGGCCTACTTAGACGATCTTCTGGTAGTCGACCACTCAGCGGCCGGCTTAAATCAGGCAGTGTTGCTAGTAGTAAACTGCCTAGAGTCCCTGGGTTGGGTTCTAAACCGGGACAAATCGGCCTTACAGCCCACAAGAAGGTTGGAGTATCTAGGTCTAATTTTAGATACAAGACGACAACGGATCTTCCTGCCCCAGTCCAAAGTAGACTCGATAAGGGAATTAATCCAGGTAGTCTTAAGCAGCACAAGGCCATCTATACGCCTCTGCATGCGCCTGTTGGGAAAGCTAGTGGCCACCTTCGAGGCAGTGCCCTATGCCCAGATCCATTCTCGAAGGCTACAGAGAGCAATTCTCACGGCCTGGGACAAAAGACTCCAGGCCTTGGATCTTCCCATTTCCCTTCCCTATGCGGTAAGGCAGAGTCTGTGTTGGTGGCTAGTCACAAAAAATCTTCTGAAAGGAAGATCGTTCAGTCCCCCCTCTTGGAGGATAGTAACCGCGGATGCCAGCCTATCGGGCTGGGGTGCAGTCCTAGACGATTTAACCCTACAGGGGAAATGGTCAAGGGCAGAATCAGCCCTACCCATAAATGTCTTAGAGATCCGAGCAGCTCGGTTGGCTCTTTTGGGCTGGACGGAGATTCTGCAGGGCTCCCCAGTAAGGGTACAATCCGACAATGCCACTGCCGTGGCTTATATAAACCACCAGGGCGGCACCAGGAGTCAGGCAGCCCAGAGGGAGGTAGATCGGATCTTTTCATGGGCAGAAGCCCATGTCCCCTGGATCTCAGCTATCTTTATCCCCGGGGTGGACAATTGGCAGGCGGACTTCCTCAGCCGCCAACAGATGTCCCCAGGGGAGTGGTCCCTCCACCCCGAAGTGTTCCAGGACATTTGCCGGAAGTGGGGTACTCCGGAGGTGGACGTTATGGCGTCCAGATTCAATGCCAAAGTAGCAAAGTTTGTCTCTCGAACGAGGGATCCATTGGCCTGCGGGACGGATGCCTTGGTGTGCCCTTGGCATCAGTTTGCGCTAATCTATGCCTTCCCTCCAATACGGATGCTACCCCGTCTTCTTCACAGAATTCAAAGGGAACGCAAGCCAGCGATTCTAGTGGCCCCAGCGTGGCCCCGAAGACCTTGGTACTCCTTGATAAAAAGGATGACGGTAGAGGAGCCTTGGGTCCTCCCTCTACGTCCGGACCTCCTCTCACAAGGGCCATTCTACCATCCTGCCTTACAGGCCCTAAATTTAACGGCCTGGCGGCTGAGTCCCTGACTCTCAGAAACAGAGGCCTTTCAGGGCAGGTCATTATCACCCTTATAAGCGCAAGGAAACCAGTTTCCAGGTTAATATACTATAGGGTGTGGAAGGCCTATATTACCTGGTGTGAGACCAGGAAATGGGATCCCCGCAAATATACCATTGGGAGAATCCTGGAGTTTTTACAATTGGGAGTGGAAAAAGGTTTGGCGGTCAGCACAATCAAGGGGCAGGTGTCTGCCTTGTCGGTCTTCTTCCAGAGACCTTTGGCTGCCCATTCTTTAATGAAATCCTTTTTACAAGGTGTCATTCGGGTGAATCCCCCGATTAAAGCTCCCCTGTATCCTTGGGATCTAAATTTGGTTCTATCGGCCTTGCAAAGGCAGCCTTTTGAGCCCTTGTCCGCGATCCCTTTGGTCCTTTTGACTAGGAAACTAGTGTTTCTGGTGGCCATGGCATCCGCCAGAAGAGTGTCGGAGTTGGCAGCCTTGTCATGTAAGGCACCTTATTTATTACTGCATAAGGACAGGGTCGTTTTGCGGCCGCTTCCGTCCTTCCTGCCTAAGGTGGTGTCTAATTTTCACCTTAATCAAGATGTGATTCTTCCATCATTTTTTCCAAAGCCTTCTTCTAAGGAAGAGAGGTTACTACATTCCTTGGATGTAGTTAGAGCTGTAAAGATTTACTTGGAAGCTACAGCCCAGATTCGTAAGACTGACGTCTTATTCATTCTGCCAGAAGGGCCCAAGAAGGGCCAGGCAGCGTCTAAAGCCACTATTTCTAAGTGGATTAGGCAGACAATTATACAGGCCTATGGCCTGAAGGGGAAAAGTCCACCCTTATCGGTTAAGGCTCATTCCACTAGAGCTGTGAGTGCCTCTTGGGCAGCGTATCACCAGGTCCCTATGGCTCAGGTCTGCAGGGCAGCGACCTGGTCGTCTGTCCACACATTTGCAAAGTTTTATCAAATGGACGTTAGGAGGAACGCTGATTCAGCTTTTGGGCAGGCGGTCCTCCAGGCCGCAATTTAACCTCCTCCTGTCCGGTGGCACCTCCTGTTTGGTTTTTTCTGGTTGTCTCCCTCCCCTCATGGAGCATTGCTTGGGGACATCCCATATGTAATGGCTATGCTGCTCTGTGTCCCGTGATGTACGATAAAGAAAAAGGGATTTTTAATAACAGCTTACCTGAAAAATCCTTTTCTTGTAGTACATCACGGGACACAGAGCTCCCACCCCTCTTATGGGGAATTTTGGGATGCATATTGCTTGCTACAAAACTGAGGTACTCCCACTATGGGTGGGGGTTATATAGGGAGGGAACTTCCTGTCGGAGAGTGCCAGTGTCCATCACCTGAAGGTACACTATATAACCCATATGTAATGGCTATGCTGCTCTGTGTCCCGTGATGTACTACAAGAAAAGGATTTTTCAGGTAAGCTGTTATTAAAAATCCCTTTTTTTTTAAATACAGCTTTTGTCTTGCTCTATAGTGAAAGCCTTTTACAGGGGGTCCCCCTCTAAGTTACCCAGTGACTCTGTGGGATCTTAACCAGTGTTAAGGAAAATATTTTCGTACTTTCCGTCAGCTGCATGTTTTCAGTGACAAAAATAAAATTTGAATTAAGCCAATTGACCCAAAAATATGACAAAAAGAAATGTGAGGGAGGGAGGGATGTTTACCCACCTCAACTTCCGCTTTCCTCGGAGCCCCACCTGTCTGTTAAGGCCTAAGCCCCCTAACAATCTGTATTGACAGAGAGACGCAGACTCCCTCTGTTGGCCTGGCTGTTGCTTGGGAGATCTGGAACAATGCCCTGCAAACCACATAGTGAGTGTCTCGTCTCCCCCCCCCCCCCAGCAAGGTAGCAGTGCTTCGCATTGTGTATTATAACAGCCTCCCCAGACCGCCCAGTTCTCTGCCCCGTGCATTCCCTCACTACCATTTACTTCCCCATCCCCACTACATTATTAGATTTTTACTCCATGAGTATATAATGAGTTTGGAAATTCTAGAGAAACGCTTATACTGTAAATAATGTATTACAATTTAAACCCATTCGATTTTAGCCAGCTAAAATGTACTGGTGGTTTTATTTGACTAAAATACAAATAAAAACTAAAACAATTCAGATGACTAAAATACGACTTAAACTAAAATGCCATTTTAGTCAAAAGACAATGACTAAAACGAAATTGAAATTTGACGTCAAAATTAACACTGATCTTACCCTAGGACGGTGGGTTCTCCAGAAACCACTCTTTGAACCTGTTGGGGACATCCTTCTGTCTACCTTTACTCACATGGCTACCTTCCTCATTGCTATTGCAAAACATTGTAAACATTTTTTTTTTGCTGGGTAGCTTGTACGTGTTTAAGGAATTATTTGTACTGTTCTATGTAAAGCCCTTCCATTTTTAAATCATACAGGCTGCCATTTTTGTTTAGTCTTAAGGCCACTTTTCTCCCTAAGGTAGTTTATTCCTTCCACCTAAATTAGGACATTGTTCTTCCATCTCTATATCCTGTTCTACAACATCCGTGGGAGATTTTCTTCCACTGCTTGAACATGGTATGCACTGTTCAAGACTATCTTGTAGCTACAGCTTGTGTTAGACAAAGTGATACCTTTTTTATATTCCTGAGGGTACCTGTAGGGCACTGCCTTTTCACTCTACCATCTCCAGCTGTATTAGATCGCTCATCATTTAAGCCTATAGACTTAGGGATAAGGTTCTCCTTATCAAAGCACACTCTTATTAGGTTGGTTACTGTTTCACAGGCTTTTCTCATAGAAACATAGAAAAGTGATGGCAGAAAGAAGACCAAGTGGTCCATCGAGTCCTGTTTTTTTTTTTATATACATATTTTGTGTTCTTGTTTTTTCTTTTAACTTTATGAGTATAGATCTACAGTATGTTTGGCCGGATCATGTTTTAAAAAAACACTTACTGTAGACTGACTCACTATCTCTGCTGGAAGTCTTTCCATGCATCAACTACCCTTTCATTAAAGTAATATTTGATGCTTGGAGCAGACCTCCCGCAGAGGTTGTGAGTCAGTTAACAGTAAGTGGATTCAGAAATTTCAGTATCGGTTATCTTTTTCTCGGATCTTCAGGGCTGCCACCTAGTCTTCTGTTCTTATATGTGTCATTCTTATCAGGTGGATGTCAGGCCTCGTCTAATCCATCTTCGGCTGTATAGATTGTCAAGTGGTTCTATGAGCTCTGTTGAGCCCCCTTTCTGTAACCTGCTTTTACTGTGGGTCTGTTAGCATGTTGTTTGCTGTGTTGCCCACCCCTCAGTTGGACTGCTTTTAGACCTCCCTATTTACCTGAATTACCATCCTGTGTAACATTAGTATGCGATTAGGAAAACAAGTTATATTTATTGTTTAGTACAGGACTCAGAAATTGTTGTCTTAGACCATGGGTTATATATGCTGCTACTTTCATGTGATTGGACACTGGCCAAAGCTTTTTTTTGTTGCTAGTGTCTTTATGTAATGGACCTCTTCTACTCTGAATATTTTTTCCCTATTCTTTATTTTCACTTCTTCAACTGGTACTTTATCACGATCCAATTGCTTATTGCCTAAGGACACACTGGAAATTTCCGGATCAGTTGCCCTCACTGTACATTTTGGGAACCGCTCCTTGCAGTAGCAGGGCCAGCTTGTAATGTTTGCTTCAGGTACCGGATCCTGCATTCAGCACTCGCCTTGGGTTGTGGCCCAACTAGCAGCAGGGTGCTATACAAGTCAACACAGTCCATTCCTTAGGCACCAGGACCCTGAAGACCTCTGTGGAGATATGCCCGCCATGATGGATGAAGTTTGGTGCCTTCCAGGGTCCTGCAGCATGAATATAGTAAGACAGGGTTTCTCTGTACTTTCAATGTCCTAATTTATTTGAAGGGTGTTTTTTCACTTAGTTTGTTGTACCCCTTTGTGAATATCTCTACTAAATTGGAAGTAGGCACCATTTGTCTTTAGAATTTGTCAGGCCTTTTCCACACAGCATTCCTGTTCGGGTGGTGATGTAGTTGCAAATGCCTTCTGAATGATACACTGCGGCTCACCACCAAGAGTCTTCACAAAGGTGCTTGCTCCACTCCTGGCTAGACTAGAGATGGGCCAAACACCCCCCCCCCCCCCCTGTTCGGTTCGCAGCAGAACTCCTGAACAGGGGAAAAGTTCTAACACGAACGGTGAACCTGACTGAAGTTTCTAAGAGCCAAATAGCAAAAATCAAAAGTGCCCATTTTGAAGACTTGTATGCAAGTAATTGGCCACAAAAGGGGTATGGGGGACGGGTACTGCCTTGAGGGACATGTATCAATGAATTTTTTTTTTTTTTTAAACAATCATTTTTCAGGGGCAGTTTTTTAAATGCTGTAGTGCAACAATAAAATTAAACATTTATTTAAATATAGTTCCTGGGGGATCCCCTTAGTCTGCCTGTTAAGTGGCGCAGCTGTAGAATATATAAACATGCTGCAGCAAAAAAAAAAAATCGAAAGAAAACAAATCACATTTAAAATGACTCAGGGTTGTTATTCCCGGCACCCGGCTATTTAACAAGTTAAAGGCTGCCCACTGCATATATACCGCATATGTACGTTGTTTCATGCAATAGATTTTGTGGGCACGTGCTCTCTGCATCCCAGGGGAGCATGAGCGTGTCCCACAGAATGTCTGCCGGCCACCTGCAATTGCTTCACAGAGAGGCAGAACCAGGGATCTGCCTATGTAAACCAGGCAGATCCCTGTTCTGACAGGGGACAGCACTGAGAATGTCTGTTCCTTGTAACCAGGGACAGCGATTTCTGTATTTTCCCAGTGAGCCCATCCCGACACCGTTAGAACTCACACTAATTACTGTATTGGTGACATTGGTCCTCAAAAAGTGTCACTTATGGTCAGATTTGTCTGCCGCAATCCCGCAAAAAATCGCAGATCGCTGTCATTACTAGTAAAAACAATAAAAAAGTAAAGTCCATAAATCTATCCCCTATTTTGTAGACGCTATACTCTTTGTGCAAACCAATCAATATACGCTTATTGCTATTTTTTTTTATATACCAAAAATATGTAGTAGAATACATATTGGCCTTAACTGATGAATAAATTAGATGTTTTTATATATTTTTTTTGGATATATTTTATAGCAGAAAGTAAAAAATATTGTTTTTTTTTTTTTTTTTCAAAATTGACTGTCTTTTTTTTGTTTATAGTGCAAAAAAAAATCACAGAGATGATCAAATACCACTAAAAGAAAGCTCTATTTGTGGGGGGGGGGGGGACATACATTTTATTTGGGCGTGGGGTCCCTCACCCAGTCCATACCAGGCCTTTCAGTGCCCCCCCCCCCCCCTGGTGAAGTGCTTGGGGACAAGGACCTCATCCCTACAACCATGGCCTGTGATTGTAGGGGGTCTATGGGCAGGGGGCTTATCGGAACCTGGAAGCCCCCTTTAACAAAGGCCCCCCAGATCCTGCCCCCCATGTGAATGAGTAAGGGGTACCCCTATCCATTCACTAGAAAAGTGTAAAAAAAAAAATAACAAAAACACAGACAGTTTTTGACAATTCCTTTATTAAAAAATAAAAAACAGTATCCCCCGAGGCAATTCATTGTCAATCATGCCACCTGCAGCACCCGAAAAATAAAAACGCTCCCAGCGACATGAAGACTGGCCGCCTACTGCAGGCTAAGCTGTTTGACAGTTCTTATATAGATAAGGGGAGGGGCCACCTGGCTATGTCACCTGGTGGCACCCCCCCTTTTGATGTCACTGACCCAGCATGCAACGGTCCGTGAGGTTGGAAGGGGGCGGTGCTACCAGGTGACGTAGCCAGGTGACCCCACCCGTTATCCATATTAGAACTTTACTGCAGTAGGCAGCCAGCCTTCATGTCAACCGGAGCGTTATTTATTTTTTGGGAGCGGTGGGATTGACGATGCATTTACATTGGGGGACATTTTTTTTGTAAAGGAATTGGCAAGAACTTCATGTTTTTATTACTTTTTAACACTTTTTGGGTGAATGGGTAGGGGTACTATGTACCCCATACTTGTTTACATAAGAGGGTTTGCCAGGATCTGGGGGCCCCCTTGTTAAAGGAGGCTATCCAGATGTGGGGATGATGCTCTTGTCTCCATCAACATGGGGACAAGGTGCTTTGGGGTGGGGGGCACCTTTAAAGCACCCACCCCCTCATGTTGAGGGCATGTGGCATGGTATGGTTCAGGCTTGCTCGTCCCCCCCTTTCCTGACATGCAAGGCTTTATGCCCAGATAAGGGTCTAGTATGGATTTTGCATTGGGGGGACCCCACACCATTTTTTTTCCCCGCCGACAAATTTTTTTTGTCAGCTGTCAGCAGTGAACACCCGCCAAACACCCTGCAAATTTGGGTGTTTCTCGAACGGGGCAAATAGCCAATGTTCAGCACTAGCATTATTTCAGCCAACTCTACTCCTGGCCCTGCTCAGATCTGGGGACATCCAGGACATGAAGAATCCCTCAGCCGTGGCCATGTCTTCCAATATTTAAAGGACAATCCTGTTCCTTCAAACTTTTGGATGGATGATCAGCTTCAAGAAGCCTGCTCTTCAGACAGACATTAAACAGTCTAGGGGGAAAAAAAATTAAATACAAGTCTTTTCTCAGGGCAAGATTGCCTTTCTGAAGTCTAGTTTGCAGACTCTTACTGTAGGTCAACCAGACATCCCTCTAATTGTTTCCGTATAAGGGTTCTGGGCTTCGTGGTAACCTTCTTTAAAGTAGTTCCCATTGCTCAATTCGAATTTAGACCTTGCACCCTGATGTGGGACTAGCAGATCCTTTCTCTGGATTGTACAATTTTGCTATTTTACCAGGCATAAACCTCTGTCATAAAAAATAGAAGAAATTCTACACTTGGATAAAGCAAACATCAAAAAGATGAAATAAGCAGCTAGAACCAACAGTTTGACTAATTTAAATCTAAATATATACTCACATGTGCAGTGCTAAATCAATTGTACCATATACCTACCAGAGTGAACAAATGAGTTCAAATAAATGGTGTAAAAAGACTCACAGAACGTGTTTTTGTGTCCCATATACCAAAATACTACGTGACTATACATTAAGGATGCACCAATACCATTTTTTTTACAAAAAAACTATATATATAATAAACTATATATATATTTTATTTTTTTTTAGTACTCGCCGATACCTACCGCAACTGGTTTCACTTCAGCAACGGTACAAAGCATTGAAAAGTTATTTACAAATGAAACAATTTTTATTTTATTTTTTGCGCTTTTTTAATGTGAAATGTGTAAACATATGTTAATATGTATGTGTAAAAATATTCACTAACGGAGCAAGCAAAAAAAAGTTGTAATTGTTTGTTTATAAAGTAGACGTGAACAAAAAAAAAAAGCAGGAAAATAATAATTAAATGGAGGAGAATAGGGCATTAATTAAGACTGATTCGAGTAAATTAAAGCGGTCCTCCACCCTAAAGTGGAGTCCCGCTGATCGGAACCCTCCCCCCCTCCGGTGTCACATTTGACACCTTTCAGGGGGGAGGGGGGTGCAGACACCTGTCTAAAGACAGGTATTTGCACCCACTTCCGGCCACACGCTACGGGCGAAAGACGGGCATTCCGTCACATCCCGTCTGTCGCCCGTTGTGTGCTGGGAACACTCGGCTCCCAACACACAGCGTGTGAGCCAATCGGCGGGCGCAGCGCGACTCGCGCATGCGCCATAGGGAACCGGGCAGTGAAGCCGCAGCGCTTCACTTCCTGGTTCCCTGAGCGTGGATGGAGGGGGGAGCAGCAGAGAGACGAGCGATCGCTCGTGCTCTGCTGCGATCAGCGCTGGACTCCAGGACAGGTAAGTGTCCTAATATTAAAAGTCAGCAGCTGCAGTATTTGTAGCTGCTGGCTTTTAATATTTTTTCCCCGTGACACATCCGCTTTAAGGGTTAATGAAGGGACAGAGAAACATTTGTTCATCCCTTTGATCTGCAGATGAAGAAACAGAAAGATACAAAAAGAAACAATGTTTATTTTTATTTTAGTGTTTCAGTGGATGAGCAATGTTGTTTATAAATCAATGCATTTGCACGAGTACCGATACTTCTGTAAATACTTGGTATCAGCACCGATACTAGTATTGGTGCAACCCTACTATACATACAACTGTGGTGATCCACAAAACAATTTGTAACAAAAATTAATGTGAATAAAAGTCCACCACTGTGCATTTATCCAGTTGATTCCACTTCCAGGGCATATTACACAATTCTGTGGAGATAGGGACCACACACTCCTTGTCGGAGATCCATGGCACTCTAATTATTGAGTAGCCATATGCACTTGCGGGATCAAATCTCAGTATAGCCGAAATAGGGAATAGCTCCACACTCCAACCATTATCATCTCATGCGTACACACAATCATTTTTCGGCATGGAAAAAACGACATTTTTTAAGCATGTAGAAAAAATAGGGCTGGGGAAATTAAAGATTAATTCCTCGATTAATCTTGAATTTTTTTGATCGATCAAAATTCTTGACATCACCAGACAGCATGGACAGTGAGACTTACCCTGCTGGATGCGAGCAAACTGCACCCATTGGATTGAGGTACCTTTGCATCTGTGGAGCAGGAGGATGCATCAGGCTCCATCAGGGGAAGGGGGCAAAAATAACCATCGGTTTCCTGTACTAAGCAGTTTTGTGCAGAAAATTCTTTGTGTATCGCCAACATCTGTTCAGTTCTTCAGGGTATATTGTCAATAAAATGCGATCATGTCTGCTTTCAGAAAATATAAACACTCTGGTATGTCTGCGTGACTGGCTAAAGTGATGCCTACTTGCCTTCTATAAAGTGACCGACAGTCAATATTACTAGATAAGTTTTATAATTAAAGCTAAACTAACTTTCTACGTTTTTGTTAACGTTTAATAAGAAAAAATTACTTGCGTCAGTGCTACAGTTTGAATTTAAAACGTATTTGTGTGAACTGTGAAGTCAAGTCATGAATTGTGGAAACTAAGGGCCCTTTCACACGGAGCGGATCAGTAATGATCCGCTCCGTGTGTCCGCTTTGCTCAGCGGGGACCCTCCGTAAAATCCCCGCTGAGCTGGCAGCTGACAGGGCGGTCCCCGCACACTGTGCAGGGACCGCCCTGTGTTTCCTCCACTCTCCCCTATGGGGGATAGGACGAACACGGACCGTATGTCCGTGTTCATCCGATCCGATCAGGCAGACGGAAGAAAAATAGGATTTCTTCCGTCTGCAAATGCGAATCTTTGCGGAGGCAGACAAATTACGGGTGTCAGCGGATGTTCATCCGCTGACACCAGTAATCACCTAGGGACCCATGTATGTCCCGTTTTCATCCGCAAACGGACAGATGAAAATGCGGACATACAGTCCGCTAGTGTGAAAGGGCCCTAACTAGTGTCGGGTGATTGTAAGGAGATCAGCTAAAAGTAGTTGGATCTGTATGTGCGTTATAATTAATCAAAATTAGTCGATTAATCGATAAAAAAAAAATCGATTAATCGAACACGAAAATTTTTATCAGTAACAGCCCTAAGAATTTTTTTTTTTCCAACTTCATTATTAAAACTACGTTGCCCACACACGGTCGTTTAAAAAAAAATGCTCTAGCAAAGCGCGGTGACGTACAACGGCACTATAAAGGGGAAGTTCCATTCGGATGAAGTCACCCTTTAGCTGATTTAGTGTTAGAAAAGCGCGAATCGTCTTGAATGTGCTTACTCCATTACGAACGGTAGTTTTACCAGAACGAGCGCTCCCATCTCATAACTTGCTTCTGAGCATGCGTGGGTTTTTAATGTCGTTTTAGCCCACACACGATCATTTTTTACAACCTGAAAAACGACATTGTTTAAAACGTCGTTAAAAAATGCAGCATTTTCTTTTTTTTTTTTTCTTTTTTTTTTCAGAACCCGAAAAATGATGTGAAGCCCACACACAATCATTTAAATTACATTTTTTAAAAACATTGTTTTTTACATGCCGAAAAATGCTTGTGTGTACGCCGCATCAGACCATAAAAAGAGGGGACAAAACCTCATGATGTAGTCAATTAGTAAAAAGCCTTTTTATTTAAAATGGGTATTGAACTTGCAATAATACTTCTTGGTGCCATGCATAAAATGAAAGTTGCAGTGTAAAAGTACAACCCCGATCTTCCGACCAATGGCCTCTATGCGTGAAGAGTCTTTGTGATCCTGATTGCTCCAGTCTGGCCTAAAGGATTGTGGTTCTATCTCTTGAGAAGTAAGAGCAGAGGGTACCATCCATATCTAAAGATCCTTAAACTTTTGAAGGAAAATCTTTATAACCTGGAAATTATCAGTCATAGATACTTTGCAGTCAAACAGAAAGATAGGCATTTAAAAATGTTACTTGCACATATTGGAAACCTGTTTCTTTTGGGCATCCTAAAGTGCAACATTAATGGATTTTTATGTAAGACTTAAAGGTGCAGACAGAGTTTTATAATTCGTGTTTGGCATTTCAATCCTGTGTTTTGAGATTCATGTGCCTTGCACAATCTCCAGATTTTATCCATGAAGATCAAGGCATCACCATTGCAATATTTATTGGATTTTATCAGCAATTTGTGAAATTCTTTCCACTACTGGAAGTTCATCTTTAGAGTTAGGATTCTCACTTTTAAGATATGCTTACTGCTGCTCACTGTTACCATAGCTAGAAGGATCAGTATGAAGCAAGCATTGACCATTCAAAAACTATTTCTGAATCTAAAAGGACAGAATAATCCTAGCATATCCAAATAATTTTTTATTTTTTTTTACAAAATGTAAGAGTCATATCCACATTCTCAGAAATTCATAAAAGGTGTCATAGTACCGTCATGCTGATATGCCCATGGCTGAGGAGTTTTAAACTAGAGGTGGGCTGAACCTGATGGGGAACTGAGAAACTAGTTCCCCATCAGGTATGCTTTACTCTTGACTAAAAGCAGTGGGTGGATCCATAGCTTCTATTCAGTCCAATAGTGGCTTTGGAATCTGCCCACTGCCATGCACTGTCAATCACAGGCAAGGCAGAACTGATGGGGATCTAGGCTCAGAGACTTGAGACTTAACCCACCCAAAAAGTGCATCGGCCGTGAATTTTAGTTGTCAGGTGGGCGGAGCCTGATGGGCAATTCTGAGACCAGTTCCCCATTAGGTCCACCTTGCCTTTGACTGACAGTGGAAAGAAGTGGGAGGATTCCAAAGCTGCTGTCAATCACTATCAAAGTAGACCTGATGTGGAACTAAACTCTCCCTATCTGGCTCCACCCACTGTCAGTTCAGTGTGACATCCTTCATTTGTTGCTAGGACATGGCCAACTTTGTCCTAGAAACCAATGCTGTAAATTTAAAACATAAACATATTAATAAAGTAATGAGCACACAACACCCTCCTCCCCACATACACCAGCTTTGAGTTGGTCTTATGTAGCCTGGTCCCAGCTATCTGCCTACTCATCTCTCCCCCCTACCCCCCTGCTGCTCTGTGCAGAGAAAGAATCGTAGGAGAGGTGGTTGTGCTGTGGGCTATTATCTGCTAACCCCACACACTGGGACCTGAGCGTCAGGTCTGACCACTTTGCTTCTCCCCACTCTGGCTTCCTCCCCTGGCCTTCCTGACAGACACTGCAAGAGTCAATCAGCAGCAAGGGGGAGAGGATTTGGGCATGTAGTCTCTTGGAGAGACTGCTAAACTGTTTTGATGATTACAGAACTACTGATCCCTATAGAATGTGGGAACCCAAGAGGATTTCTATTAAACTGCCCAGGAAGATTTGGGGCTTTTTACCACCTGGACTAGGAAGAAAACAGACCCGGGTCCAGAGACTGGGAGTGAGGTCAGTTAACGCAGCTCAGTATTGGTCACATCTGCACACCTGTTCTGTGGTACAGAGGAACTAGAGCGGTCACCCACCACCTACGTCCACCACTGCTTTTAGAGAATGACCGAGGGGGCCCCTTTCCACCATAGACATCTACAGCTGTACCTTGGGGACTGGTGAGAGGGCTATTGGCCCATCATTTACACTATTTGCAGAGATTGAGCTATTGTGGACCGGACCCTAAACTCATTCCACACAGACTGCATCTATTCTAGCACCTTTTACAAACACCCTGCTTAATTTTATACTGCATCCATACCAACTCTATACCACTGTTATACTGAACTGACACTAAATCTGATGCACCTATACGCAGTCCTTGCCCCACATCTACAATGCTTCTGTGCAAAGACTATAACACCTCACAGTATACTTTAACTGCATTCAGGTTCTTCAGGACTGTGGTTAAGTGCATTAACACTCTCAAAGGGCCCCAACAACAGTCGGCAGTAGAATCATCTTAAGGACTGCCACTGTCATGTTATCTGTCAGTGATTTTCTGTGATATTGCATGTTTGTGCACTCAGCTTGGAGTGTCAGAGGGGCTGAGGTCCTTCAGAAGGTTGAGGCCAGGAATAGAGAACCCATCATAACCTGCGTCTCTTTCAGGGGTAGTGCTACACTTACCACCAATTTTCTCATTTGCGAACTGGTGGTATTTATTTTGGATCTGTCACAGCCATAAGGGCAGATTCGAAAAATGACGGTAGTAATCGCTGTCTGAATCTGGCTACCAGAATCTCTGTACCTATAACAAAACTGATGCAAGGCTTTCATGCATTGAGCGCAGGCCATGTTAAAAGGGCTATACCACCAGAGAAGTGAGGTTACTGCTTTATCGATTTGTCCTGGTTGTGCTTACCCCTACATATGTCTTAAAAAAGGACCGACAGATGCCATTTTTCTTTTCAATTTCATGTCAATTGAAAGTCTTGCAGGTACCTTTTGCTAGAAAGATAACGGTTGTAGCTTATAGTACCTTAAGAAAGCCCATCTTTGTTGGTCTTAAAGGGGTTGTAAACCCTTGTGCTTTTTCACCTTAATGCATTAAAGGGAAAAAACTTCTGACACTGACCAGCCCCCCGGTTTTACTCACCCGAGTCCATTCGTTCCCACGGTGGAGACACGCTCTACCTCTCTGGCAGTTGTCTCGGCTCTTGATTGGATAGATGGATAGCAGACTAATCTGCCTAGTTCCTAGTCGGCGGTGGATCTACTTCCCCAGCATGCACCTCTCTCCTGAAAACCAGGAACAGATAGCGACTGGGCTTCACATGCCCTTAATTAAAATGGAGACATATCATAGGAGAAGATATTAAGTACGTTTTTATATTATTACTAACTCGATCAGGAGCGGCCAATATATATAATTGTTTGTATGCTATAGTAATGTGTGGATCGTAAAAAATAAAATAAAAATTATGGCCGGACCTCCGCTTTAAATATTATTGCGTCTCTCAGCTTCTACCCTCAAGTAGCTCCAGTTCTGATCATCAGGAAGGGAGGAAACTATAAATCGGGCTGGCTTGGAATGAGGGAGCGTTTAGTACACAAGTGTCCTATATATATATATATATATATATATATATATATATATATATATATATATATATATATATATATATATATATATATATATCTATATATAAATAAATAAAACAAGGCAAATGTATCAACCATAGTTAAAGTGGAAGTAATATTTCTATTTACGGAAATGGCAGTTGGCTGAACTTTTTTTGTCTTTCACAGTTAGCTGTTTTTCATTCTCTTACTCTCTTTTTGGTGGCAAGTCATAGATTTCTCCCACCAAAAAAAAAACAGGAACATTTTTGCCTTCTCTGCCAAGTTGGAGAGAGAAACATTTTGGTTTGGACAAGGGTTAAAAAAAAATTCTGTGAAAGAATATAACGAATGATTAGAGTCTGCAGGTGGAAAAGACAAATCAGTCATGAATCCATTAACAAAAGAAACCATTTACAAACTACACACATGACAATGTGATTGCAGAGTTTAATAGAAGCCCCTGTATGTGCTGCAAAAAGAACCCAAAGAAATTAGCAGAGAGGCTTCATTTAAATATTGTCTGTCACTGATTTAATGTGCAATTTGCCTGTTCCCATACCCACAACATCATAGAAATTCATTTTCTGTTTCAAACAGTTTTTACACTCAACAACTAGATCCTGGCTGAATACATGAATGCGGTGACACAGAAAGTACACGACAGTGAGGTGTCTGTGATCCTGGGCTCATCACCCTCCCCCCGATACTGGTCACCTAACACAATCTGATGACTAGAGCTGCACAGTGCACATCGCCCGTTACACAGATGTCCAACGCTCCGAACATGAAACAAAACGAACTTGGCTTTATTTAGAGCAACAGGTGGAAGAGGCCTCCAGCCTGATGGGATAATAGATGATATATCGAAGTTTATCTCCATCATTTCTTCCTTGTGTATAATGAGGTATTGGCTGCCAAACTCACTTTATTTCATAGAAAGCCTTTCCAGCAACATCCATTCCATCCCGTCCTTGTCCAGCATCCTCCATTCCTTGTGGTTACATTTGGTCCAGTTCTAAATAGAAAAGTTCATGGAAGAAATGTCCAAAAGACACATCAGGTTTTAAGGCTGAGTCTTTAACTGGCAGCCCCGTGTCAGGCTGCAATTCTGGTTTCTGGACGAGTCAGAAAAGAAAGTCTGGAACTAGGCAAGATGGCTGATTGTACGTTTGTCACCTGCATGACAAATTTAACAGATTTGGGTTAATCAGAGGCTGGAGAGCACAGAAATCCCAGATAAAAGGGTAACATGTGCACTCCACACATATACCTATAGAAGGGTCCAGCTACATTCAAAGTTTATAATAACATGGAGAGCCAAGTCTGAGACACACAGCATTTCAATCATCTTGGGGGATATTTACTAAAATTGAAGCACTCAGAATCTGTGCATAGTAGCCAATCAGCTTCTAATCACAGCGTGTTCAATTAAGCTTTAGTAATAAAACCTGGAAGCTGATTGGTTTCTATGCACAGCTGCATCAGATTTTGCACTCTCCACTTTTAGTAAATCTCTCCCCTTGTGCGTTATCTTACCATTGGTCGATGCAATTCTAAGAATTTTAGGTATGTCCAGATTTATTATTAAAGGGATTGTAACACAGCGTCTCCCTGCAGGGATGTAGTCCCAAGGGAGGGGGCAAGCACGCTGACTAACCCCCAACCAGAACGGCTCAGATGATGGGGCAAGCTTATTGAGGAGGAACAGGAAGTGAGAAATTCAGACAAAAAAAAAAAAAACATTTAGAAGGGAAATCGAAGGAAAAGGTAAGTGAACCAACAATGTACTAGCTTAAAGGAACCTATTTAGAAAATAAAAAACAAACTTTTACAACCCCTTTAAGGATTAGGCAATACCACAACATGGCAAACATAGAATCTAATCCACAGGAGAGGCCACAAAATAGCCTCATTTAATTTCTTCCTAGTGTCAAATCACATTAATGTCCTTAGCAGATTAACCATAGTCAGGCTAAAAGTTCCAGTTCACCTCTTAAAGCATCACAAATGCTGTTACATTTAATTAACCTATGTGCTAATTTCAGAATATTTCAATCCTAATTACTAAAACTGTGAAAAGGCCAATCAATAAACACAGAACTATAAATAACCAATCAGATTTCACCATGTATGGATTTAAATTCAAAAAAGTGATTTTGAATTGGTCACTATGTTTGACTATATTTTGCTCTTTGAACATTTGTTGATAAATATAATATATCTTATAATTTCCACTTTCTCTGGACACTGATGCCATGACATGTGAATACTCATGCAGAGAATTATGAAAAAGGTCAAATCTGAGAGTGGCCAGTAAGTAAGTAGGTCACAGGTATGGAAAGCCATGCTTAATATGGCACCAGTCTCCATCATTTTACACTGCTCAATTTACTAGTAAGGGTGTTCTACTGCCCTGCAAGAGGTTCCAAAGCATTGACCAGCCTTTCTCAACCATTTTTGCCCCAGAGGACCCATTGAAATCATTTTTACGTTTCAAAGAACCTGCTGAAAATCATCATAAATGCAGTTCAAGGTCCACTAGCAAGATCAGTAAAGTGCATCTAATCCATCCTAATAGGCATTTTTACCCTTTATCACGTGAGGCCAGATATACTCACCTAAACACCCCTCCAGGTCCCTGCTTCCACTGGTTTCCTGTGCAGGGCACTACAAATCTTGCAGTGTGAATGGAGTCCAAGATTGCCGGTGCCCTGCCACCTCCCTGTGAAGATATCGTCCTCTTCTAGATTCTGAGAGGACCCTGCCATTGGACATCCTACAGGATGTGACCTTGTCATGCAGGCACTAATGTAGATACCCAAAGTAAACAGAAGAGAAGACTTGGGGCTTCAGCATAATGTAACTGTGGCTTAAAGTAAGTAAAAATTGACATTTACATTGGAATATTTTTTTTGTTCCACCGATCAGATAGAGGGAGGTGAGAAGAGGTACAGCAGTCAATAGAGAAATGTCCGCATACATTGGTGGTCAGTGGGGAAATGCCTCTTTACATTTGTGGTCAGTAGAAGAGTCCCTTACTATTATAGATAGTGGAGAATGTTCACACTTAAATTGGGGATCACTAGAAAAGTGCACCCTTCATTGGTGTTTTATGTAGGTGTAACCAAATATCCCCTAAAGGGATATATGACAGCATTCCTTAACCTTGAAGTGCAATCAAATCTATGTGTAACATGAAGTGCATAGTACTGTAAATAGTTCAATCATGTGATCTTGTGACGTGACAACAACCAATGGTAAGTGATCCTCGTCCGCACCCACAGTGCACGCACAGCACTCACGAAAACTCACTAACCTCTTGGTTACAAGAGGTAAAAAGGCGCTTAGCAATGTAATCGCATCTCCTCCTTGCGTGATCTTCAACCAGTTCCAAGTGTTCTCCTAGGTCCTTTTTATTAAGTATTTCCTCTATGCCTTTAAAGTGCCTCTGTGTCCTTAAGAACCTCTGTGGTACTCCGTTAACACGTGAATAAAAAGATAGGGAAGTCTTTATAGTTTAGTATTATTTTTTTTTAGTAAGTGCCCAAGAAGATAAAAATACACTTACATGTACATAGAAGATAAAAAGCAGGAAGTATTTACTGAGAACACAAATATGCGTTCCATATGCATTCCATCAAGTGGAAGTGACACCTACTGGAAGCCTCGTCCGATGCATTTTGTCATTTACGTCTAACTTGATCAAGTGGAGGTTCCTGATGACATTGGACGTAAATGACAAAATGCAAGCACTTTATGTTGCACATAGATTTGATTGCACTGTAAGGTTAAAGGAGCGTGGTCACATATCCCTTCAGGGGATATTTGGTTTATATATTTTGAACTCTGTCTGCCTGACGATTGCTCTTTTTTGTACCTATTATTGTTATTGAATATTTCTTTATTATTTTGCATGGGTGTATATGTATTAGTGTCATGTAGAACTAAACCCTTACATTGATCCCAGTCTGTCCTTAACATTAATGGTCTGCCGCTGTTTAAGGAACCTACTAGCAATCTCTGGAGGAACTTTGGTTGACGATGGCTGGCATAAGCAATGTAATGAGTTCTTGGATCCCTGGAGAAGGGTAGATTGAGTAAGACAATAATCCTATGTAGTGAGAAGTAAGAACAAATAGAGGAATACTCACAAGGACATCTCCTCTACGATTTACTGACATTTTCATAGATGACATCACTGATTCGAAATTGCTGCTTTTTCTTTTTCCACATTAGCTGAACACACTGATGGATGAAAATAAATTGTTCCTAAAAAAAGATGAAGAAAAAGGAACTGATGTAGCTTAACAGTCAGGGAACAAAAAGCACCAGATCCTAATCCTGAAAAATCCCTGAAGAACATTCAGGTTCCTGGCACTGTAATATGGCACCTCAGAAAACCCCAAAACTGACATGAGCAAAATGGGAGAAGAGCCCATTCAGTGCTGTCCGAAAATATGTGTAAACATCACAAAATGACAATCCACAGTGATTCATTGTGCCAAAATAATGTTTGAGAAACTCATCCTCCAATATCCCACACAGGACATAAATAAAGCCAACAGGGATGAGCCGAACACCGCCTGGTTCGGTTCTCACCAGAACCAGCGAACGGACCGAAAGTTCGCACAAACTTTAGAACCCCATTAAAGTCTACGGGACTTGAATGTTTAAAACAAAAAGTGCTAATTTTAAAGGCTAATAATAATTATTGTCCTAAATAGGGTTTGGGGACCCGGGATCCTGCCCCAGGGAACATGTATCGATTAAAAAAAGTTTTGAAAACTGCAGTTTTTTCAGGAGCAGTGATTTTAATGATTCTTAAAGTAAAAAAAAAGTGAAATATTCCTTTAAATATCGTACCTGCTGGGTGTCTATAGTATGCCTGTGAAGTGGCATGTGTTTCCTGTGTTTAGAACTGTCCCTGCACAAAATGACATTTATATAGAAAAAAAGTCATTTAAAACTGCTTGTGGCTTTAATGTATTATCTGGTCCCGGCAATATGGATGAAAATCATTGAGAAAAATTGCATGGGTCCCCCCCCCCACCAGCTCTTTTGGGTCTTGTATGGATATTAAGGGGAACCCCGCACCCAAATTAAAAAAAGGAAAGGCGTGGGGCCCCCAGGCCCTATATACTCTGAACAGCAGTATACAGGCGGTGCAAACAAGACAGGGAGTGAGTGGTATTAGTATGAGAACACCAGCAATTGTATTCAGGTAGCTTTAGGTGAACACTGTGCATAGTACATTAAGTGAAAATACTGCAGCTAGCACAATCACCTGCCTGCCTGTCAGTATATTAGGAAGAGAATACAGGAACAGATCTAGCTAAACTGAATACAGTTTATAAATATATATACAACACCTGGGATGCATATATATCCTCTACACACTTTAACTGCAGCCAACTGACTCACCTGCCTGCTCTATCTAACTCAATTGAAATGACACTGTCTCTCTCTCTCTGTCTTTCACCACTGCCGCAACACACACAGGCGGCCTTATATAGTGTGGGACATAATAATCTGAGACATAATTGGCCAAAGCCACCCTGGCTTTGGCCAATTATGTCTCTCTTTGCTTACGGCGCTGTGATTGGCCAAGCATGCGGGTCATAGTGCATGCTTGGCCAATCATCAGCCAGCAATGCACTGCAATGCCGCAGTGAATTATGGGCCGTGATGCGCCACTCGAATTTGGAGCAAACGGCCCATAATGTTCGAAATTTGTCAAACGGCCGAACAGACGATGTTCGACTTGAACTCGAAGCTCATCCCTAAAAGCCACATATAGTGCTGAAAATCCCATCTCTCTCACCGCCAGTGCCAATTCCACCAATCGGTGTGCAAAGGTCATCACTGCATCCACTTCCACACAGAAAACATTACAGCAGCACCTCACACACAGAAAATATCACTGTACCCCCTCCATGACAGAGGAGATTACTACAACCCCTTCCACACAGAGGAGATTATCACAGCCCCTCCCACACAGTGGATATCACTATAGCCTGTCCCCCACAGAGAATATTACTGCAACCCCTCCTGCACAGAGGATCTCACCATAGCCCCTCCTACACAGACAACCTCCACATCACGGATATGTCCACTCTCACTATCTATCTATCTATCTATCTATCTATCTATCTATCTATCTATCTATCTATCTATCTATCTATCTATCATACAAACCTCTGTCTGCACCATGCACATCCTGTATGAGCGGAGTTCTGCCACTAGACCCAGAACATCAACATATTCATGATCCCGGATGTGCTGCATTAACCGGTCCAGGCCAATGAAGGTTCCGGTCCGGCCAACTCCCGCACTAAGATACATCAGAAGAGAAAATATATAATATCCCATGTGGTAGTACATAATGCAATACATGCAATCTATAACGACACGTGGTATAGTAGATACATACATACACGCACACAATCTATAATATCACACACACACACACACACATTGAGCAGTGCATACATACAATCTATTATACCACACATTGCGCAGCTTATACATACATACTTACATACATACATACCAACAATAATACCACATGTGGTGCAGTACATTCATGCATACAATCCATATTATGTATAGTAGAGTACATACATACAATCTATAGTACCACAGGTGGTGCAGTACATATTACAATCTATGGTATCACACATGGTACAGTATATACATACCTACATACAATCTATGATATCACACGTGGTACAATACATACATTGCAATCTATAATATCACAAGTGGTGCAGTACATACATACATACATACATACAATCTATAATATCACACATGGTACAGTATAAAAATACATACAATTTATGATATCACACTTGGTATAGTACGTACTGTACATTCATACATATAACCTAAAATACCACAAGTGGTGAGTAAATACACACATTTTGTGTTTGAGTTTTTTTCAGGGAATTAAAGAGTGAAAATAGCTTTAGCATTTCTTTTTAAGTTGCTATCTTTTTAAGTCACTATTTTGACTCAAATAATACACAAAAACAAAGAAAAAATGTGCACTCTTGTATTGAATTGACATTTTATTAATGGAATTAAAATCAAAATGAAAAAATCTGAAGGAAAATGTGAAGTGAGGAGCACATAACAGTATTACGTATAGAGGGCAATATATAGTACAACATAGGGTTAGAGTTAGAGAGAGATACATAACATAAAATAACACAGGGTTAGGGTTAGAGGAGAATACCTAACACCACAAAGGGTTAGGGTTGGAAAGGGATACATAATACAATACAGGTTAGGGTTAGAGGGGGATACATAACACAGTACACAACAGGATTACAGAGGAATTAGGGTTAGAGTTAAAGAGTGATAAATAACACAATATGGTGTTACACTAGGGTTTATTTAGAGAAGGATGTATAATACAATATAGGGTTAGAGAGGGATGCATAACAAAACATAGGGTTAGTGTTAGAGAGGGACTAAGGTAAAGGTTAAGCAGGCCATAGACGATTTGAATCTTTGCCGGTTCAGAAGGGACCAGCCAATGATCGAACCATGTGTGGACAGGCTCATTGTACCCAAGTTGATCTATCAGATTTTTTCTGCCATTATTGCCAGCGGCTAGTTAGTTGCTAGGCTATCATGCTCATCCAATGTCTTCAGACTTACTGAATCCTTGACCAACACATATACAGATCAGCAAGTCAGAGAATTAAAACAAATCCTGCTGTACATACTTGCTCTGGGTCAGAAATTCCAAATATTGGTGGTAGATGGGATCAACATGACAGCCAGGTGTTTGGCCTTTTCAGGAGAACTTAGCAATGGCAGCCCCTGTATTTCTCTTATGAACAGTTCAAGTTTACAAGATGTAAACAAAGAACACAAATTTAAACAGACTGTCACTAACCAAATTTATAAATCATTAAAATTATCTTTCAAAAGACAAACGTTTAAGAGGAGTGGGAATAGAGGGTGATTATTACCTGCAGTGCACTGTGATAGGTCCTTTGGTTTTGGCTGCTTTCTGTCTCACCATATATACAAATTGGAGGATGCTTTCTGCTGCACTGCTTGCTGGGACGCCATGGTCTGGCCATGCAGTAAAGTTAAAATGCAGAACATGCTGAGCATCATCTGCCTAAAGATCAAATACAACAAGAAGAGCTCATTGTGATGGCAGCATGGTGGTCAGAGCAGTTGAGATTTCAGAGCAGGGTGGATAGTGAGTATGGAAGGGAAACAAGGCAGGGTGAATAGTGAGGCAGGGCAGCTAGCCGTGCAGGATGGATAGTGGGGCAGGAAAGGCAGCTGAGCATAGTGTATAGTGAGGAAGGGAAGGTAGCAGGGCAGGGTGTACTGTATGGTGAGTATGTAAATGTACCAGGATAGGGTGGATAGTGAGGCAGGGAAGGTAGCTGAGTAAGATGGATGGTGAGGTAGGAAATGTAGCAGATCAGAATAAACTGCGGCTCAGACATTTTTTTTACTGCCCTGTGCCTGAAGTGCCCTAACAGCCCAAAGTGCTCAGAAGCTTTGGATTAGCGTACACTTGTGTTGCCTTCTGTAGAACAATCTGCAGTGGGTTGGTTTTCAGAGGGCATTTGACAGGTGGTGAGGAAGCATTATATTGCTTCCTCACTGCTTTATTTAACTTCTAAAAACCTGCATTACTATGTTGCAACTGCATGCAATGTACTGTATGTAGCTGCGGAGATAGAGTACACCTCCATCCACTGCCTTTGCAGCTTTTGCCGTATTTGCTGCCTTTGCTTCTGCGTTACCCCCTCCTAACCCTTGTACTCTTTGGCCTCTACAATCTATTTGTTACCCACTCCTGAACCCAGAACTATGTACATTACCCATTCCTGACCCCTGCACTCTGTACATTATCCACTCATAACCCCTGTACTTTATGTTTTACCACCACCCTGGACCCCAGAACTATGTACATTACCCATTCCTGACCCCTGCACTCTATGTGTTACCCACTCTTGACCCTGAATTATGTAATTACCAACTCCTGCCCCCTGCACTCTGTACATTATTCACTCATAACCCCTGTACTTTATGTTTTACCACCACCCTGGACCCCAGAACTATGTCTATTATAAACTCCTGACCCCTGCACTCTATGTGTTACCCACGCCTGACCCTGAACTATGTACACTACCCACTCCTGACCCCTGCACTCCATCTGTTACCCACTCCTGACCCTGAACTATGTAATTACCCACCCTGCACTCTGTACATTACTCACTTATGATCCCTATACTCTTTGTTTTACCCCCACCCTGGACCCCAGAACTATGTACATTACCCACTCCTGACCCCTTCGCTCTGTATACTACATATTTCTCACACCTGCATTTTGTTCATTATATACACCTGATACCTGCACTCTTTATGTTACATTCTTTTGACCCTTGTGCTCTGCACAAGTTTTAAACCCCTCCAACTGTTTTGCCACAACCAAAAAATCTTTACAATGCACACTGCCTGCAGGCTAGGGGGAGGGGTGGTTGGGCACAGGCACTGGCCCTGTTAGAAGGGGGGCCCTGTCAGGTATGTTGAATGAGTCCCCATGATTTCTAACTGTCTACAATTGTTTAAAGTCCTTCTCTAAATAATTCTGCAAAGAAAAAATCCACCCTCCTTACACTTACACTGAAAATATCTCCCAAGTATGACGAATACGGGGTAGGAAAATATCCTAATGAAACCATTTTTGAACATCATTCGAGAAATGTCATTCTCTGAGGAGGGAAATCTAGAAAGCTGCTACGTTTATGTGATTTTTTTCTAATAAATTATATTTTGTTTGTTTTTCCAGTGCATAATACAGTGAGAGCATAACATAAGACTTACCTGTGACACTCGAAATACACGGAAAGCCCAGTCCGGCTGCTCATCCTCTGATACCATCTCCACCATGATGTCCCCATAGCTGACGGGGTCTGTAGTAAAGGGCCAGTAATGGTCACATTTTATCTGTAATACAGAAGGTATACCAAATAATGAAAAACATACAAGTACTGTGCTGCATGCTGAACACATTGGACACCCATAATAGTTTTCTTACTATTCAGCAGCCCCAAAACCAGAAACTTTTCACAGATTTCCATTTATCAGAAATAGTAACATAACAGAAAATAAACAACATAATATGAAGGTTATTATTGGAAAAGTTTCCATTTCTATTTCTATTTTAAGATGGCGAGCAAACAAACTGTGATTTAACCCCAGGTGTGATATACCCACAGTGAGATTTACAACCAGTGTGAGATACCCTTGGTGTGATTAACCCCTGGTATGTTATTACTTTCCCAAGAAAATGCCCTTCTTCCAGCTGTAATTTACCTGATTCAGCCCTCATCTCACCTCACTCCATCCTTATCTCACCTTACTCCATCCACATCTCACCCTATTCCATCCTCATCTTACCTAACTCCATCATCATCTCAGCTTGTTTTATCTTCCGCTCACCTTACTCCATCCTCATCCTACCTTACTCCATCCTCATCTTACCTCACTCCATCCTCATCTTACCTCATTCCATTCTTATCATATCCCAATGCCATCTTTATTTTACCTCATTCCATCCTCACCTTACCTCACTCTATCCTCATCCCACCTCAAGTTATCCATTCTAATCTCACCTCTCTCCATATCTCATCTCACCTCCCTCCATCCTCATCACATTTCATTCCACCATCATCTCACCTCACTCCATCCTTATCTCACCTTACTCCATCCACATCTCACCCTATTCTATCCTCATCTTACCTAACATCATCATCATCTCAGCTTGTTTCATCTTCTGCTCATCTTACTCCATCCTCATCCTACCTCACTCCATCCTCATCTTACCTCACTCCATCCTCATCTTACCTCATTCCATTCTTATCATATCCCAATGCCATCTTTATTTCACCTCATTCCATCCTCACCTTACCTCACTTTATCCTCATCCCACCTCAAGTTATCCATTCTAATCTCACCTCTCTCCATATCTCATCTCACCTCCCTCCATCCTCATCACATTTCATTCCACCATCATCCTACCTCACCACATCCTCATCTCACCTTACTCCATCTCACCTCACCCCATCCTCATCTCACCTCATTCCATCCTCCTTATACCCCGATGCCATATTTGTTTCACCTCATTCTATCCTCACCTTACCTCACTCTATCCTCATCCCGCCTAAAGTTATTCATTCTAATCTCACCTCCCTCCATATCTTATCTCACCTCACTCCATCCTCATCACACTTCATTCCACCATCATCTTACCTCACCCCATCCTCATTTCACTTTATTCCATACTCATTGTACCTTACTCATCCTCTTATCACGTCCCTCCAGCCTCATCTCATCTTACCCCCATCCTCATCTCAGCTTACTCCATCCTTACCTCACTCCATCCTCATCTCACCTCACCCCATCCTCATCTCACCCAATTCCAACCCCATTTTACCTCACTCCAACTCCATTCCCATCTTACCTCATCCTATTCCCAGCTTACCTCACCCCATTCTTACAGTATGTCACCTCACTCCATCATCATCATCTGACCTCACTTCATTTTCATTCCACCTCACTCCATCCTCATCACACTTCATTCCACCATCATCTTACCTCACCCCAGCCTCATTTCACTTTATTCCATACTCATTCTACCTCATTCATCGTCTTATCACGTTCCTCCAGCCTCATCTCACCTTACCCCCATCCTCATCTTAGCTTACTCCATCCTTACCTCACTCCATCCTCATGTCACCTTACTCCATCCTTACCTCACCTCCCCCAATCCTCATCTCACCCAATTTCAACCCTATTTTACCTCACTCCAACTCCATTCCCATCTTACCTCTTCCTATTCCCAGCTTACCTCACCCCATTCTTACAGTATGTCACCTCACTCCATTCTCATCTCATCTCATCTCATTTCATCTTCATCTCTCCTCTCTCTATCCTTATTTCACCTCATTCCACCCTCATGTCACTTCATCCAATCCTTGTCCTATTCTACCCTCACTGAATTTGATCTAGTCCCACCCTCAGTCCCTCTCTACTCTCTATTCATCTATCATCCAGAACAGTCACAAAATCTTCTGCTTTCTAGATAGAGAAAGGATGGTGGTAAATTGGATTACCTCTCTGCATCATAACCCCCCCCCTCCCCCCCAAAAAAATCCTCTATTGCTAAGAGCCTTCAAACACACCAGATATATTTCTGGTTTATTATATAGTGTTGGCTCTAATGGAGGTCACTTGAATCCACTTACCCGTCTCTTTTCATTGCATTGAGTCAGCATTACGATAACTTGGGATTTCTGCTGCAGAATCATCTTCCAAAAGTCATTGCGGGTGTCTGGCAGGGGCCCTTGCGTGGCTATGTATTCCTGTACAGAGGTGTATCCCTGTGGAGACAGACGTACAACTTCCACACCTGTCCTTATCATACCAGAAATGCCTGAATAATGTAACATTAGCATTACTGCCAGAATCCTGAAATTACAGCATACCACATAGACTTGCCTTGGATTATCTAAAAATGGCCTCAGAGGTGTTGTGCATATCTCTTGGCCAAAAATGGTTTCCAAAACAAGAGGGTTCACTCTGCGATAACTAATGGAACCACAAAGTCCCAGCCTGCTGGCTACTACTCTCCTTATTATCACTTATTCCTTTCTAATAGTCCACTCCAGTCATGATTTACTCCCTGTACCTATTCATATAGGATCAACTATTTTAATGTAGCAGAATCTCTAACCTCTTTCAGTCTAATGAGAGCCTTTGATGCCACAGACCGCTGACTTCCTTCAATATGTAGTGGGTTGTGAGGCATAGTGGGTGCAAAGATGGTGAAAGCCATTGGGCGCCAGACACTTCTTGGATGTAAAAGAGGTTTTATTTCTTTTAACAGTCCATTTTTTATTTTGCAAAGGAAAGAGGGTTAGGGCCATGACACCCTTAAGTGGTTGCAATTTCAATAGGCAGACTCCGAGACTTCAATAGGAAGACAGCCGTACAAGGAAAGGCACCAGTAAGGTGCCACTTCTGCACGTGCAGGTTTACTTTCTCATATGGCCACAGTATTTAACAGTTCCTAACACAAAGTTAAACAGTTCTCTCAGCTTCACTACAATGTCCACTTGTAGCTCTTCAGCCCTCTGAGCACCTAGTCTCTCACTGGACTCTCTGATTTACTGACTCTGAAAACCGTCAGCACAAGGCTTTTGTGGTGGTATCTCTCTCAAGCGTCACCCACGCTTCCCTGCTGGGTCCCTAGCTTGGAACTCCAGATACCTTTTAAGTTTCACCCCTAACTGACTGGTTCCCTGGCTTGACACACAAGGCTGCTCTGCAAGCGTCACCTCCACTGGCTGGGTCCCTGACTTGATCACCGCTTGAAGTTTCCCGATACTCCACCATGCCCGTTCTGTGAGAATGTTGCTCCAGTACTTGCTTCAGTTACTCACTGTGGCCCCTGGTAACGGTGGTTGATCCCTTAGTGGCGACAGCTTCCCTTCTACTTTTCGACTACGACAGGTTGTCTGGCCAGCAGAACTATCACTTTTGGTTGGACTGCAAGCCGCAGTCCCAACCCTGCACTGCCCCCTTCATTCTGGATAGGCCTTCACACAGCCTGGAAGCCAGATGCCCCTGGGATAGGCCCAATCTCCGGCCTAGCAGCCCGGGGCAGAGGACACACGTTCACCCAGACTGCAGTCTGGGTGGCACAGAACATAGTTCACCTGGCTCCACCTGAATTTATAGGTTCTCCCAGCAGGTTAAGGCATTCAAGAACACCCCTGCCCATTGGCTGAGATATGCCATATACCCATAACTTGACCTTGAAATGTCTTTCTCACATCTAATGCCATCAAGTGCCCGGCCTCCTAGTGGCAGAAGAGAAAAGTACAAGGCCAAACTTAGGAAGAAATCAATAGATCTCTAACAACTATCTACAGTAGCTACCCCTGACAAGGAATTTGGTGAGGAGCTCCCTGACTAAACCACAGGGCGCTACATCAATACTACAGTAAACACTGAAATTATTTAAAATGTTGTTGGAAATATTTGAATGAAAAGCCTGCTTTCCCTAAAGCCTTGCACATTTCTGTAAATTCTTAATGGGTACTGTCATGCATTCAGTGTACACTTTTGGTTTCCTACTTACAGGAATAAAGTTTGCATTGATGTAATCTGCTCCTTCTTCCTCATCTGTGGAGACAAGTTTTACTCTGCTGAAATCATCTAAAAAAGGAAAAGAGAAAAAAATTGTTCTATACCCTCCAGCACAGACTTAAAGAGAACCTTCACTTTGCCTACGCAGGTTTGCTATTGGTCCCTTTTTCCATCAGTATACACAAATTCCTGCAGAACCAACATAATTACACTATGACATGTTATGACTTTATCTACTTACACGGCAAAATGTTTGTGTAGCGATTCTTGCAGCGGTTGGCTGGAAGGTCTGCAGCACAATGCTCTATATCCAAACCAATCATTTTTAGTTCCTGTAAAAGAAGGGTAAACATTCAAACTTTGTAGTAAAATTGTTCATTCGAATATTCTTTCTTGCCATCATTTAGTCAACTAATTCCATTCAAAAGTCCTTAAAGAATATGTTACCCCTTACATTTCATAATCCCGATATGCGTCTATTGTACCCTGTACTTGTGTTAACAAGTATCCCGTTCTCTTTGTATTGCTTTCGTTGTGTGAAATACCTGGTGATCCTTTTTTATTTCAAATTGACCACAATAGGCATGAGAGTACATACTTCCCAGTGTGGTCCGTTTTCTGGCTGTGCTGAGTAAACAGCCTGTCTCTTCTCTGATGCTCAGACTTATGCTGACACGCCCCCCTGCATAGCCATTCACTGGAAAGATCACTGTACTGCTGTTCTCCACCCCAAGCTCCCTAAGCCCCTTATGTAGCTGAGAACAGAATCAAAAAAGGGGAAAGGGGAACAAAAAAGCACTCACATTTGCCAACATCCGTAAATATGAATAGAGGAAAATTACTGCTGGGGGGCAGTGATTGAGCGGACTTTAGAGGCAAGACGGGAACAACAGAATTTAGAAAAAATATATATTTATTACAACAAGTACAATTGATATATAAAACCATATAGAATATGTAATAGGGTTGAAAATATCCTCTCGTCTACGCGTTTTGCCTTTTGGCTTCCTCAGGACGAGGTAGGAGAATTTTTGCAGTAGAACATTAAATATTTAATTTATCGAAATGGTCATTAGCCATCCAGTGCACCACAGGTCGCTTATAATCGCAGATGTACCATCAGTCATTTATACGTAGTTTAAAGAGGGGCGTGGAATGCCAAACACAAGAAAATTCCTCTATGTGAGATCATGGTCGCATCATGTCCTTTATCGGGAGTAAATCTAGTTAATAACCAGAAAAACATAAAAAAACGGGAACGGAAACAGGGAAAAATTCTCCTACCTCGTCCTGAGGAAGCCAAAAGGCGAAACGCGTAGACAAGAGGATATTTTCAACCCTATTACATATTCTATATGGTTTTAAATATCAATTGTACTTTTTGTAATAAATATATATTTTTTCTAAATTCTGTTGTTCCCGTCTTGCCTCTAAAGTCCACCCAATCACTGCCCCCCAGCAGTAATTTTCCTCTATTTGTAGCTGAGAACAGATATTATGTAACCACTTATATTATATACACACTATATTATCAAAAGAGTTAGGACACCTGCCTTTACACGCACGTGAACTTTAATGGAATCCCAGTCTTAGTCTGTAGGGTTCAATATTGAGTTGGCCCACCCTTTGCAGCTATAAGAGCTTACACCCTTCTTGGAAGGCTGGCCACAAGGTTTAGGAGTGTGTCTATGTGAATATTTGACCATTCTTCCAGAACTCATTTGTAAAGGCCAGGCACCAATGTTGGAGGAGAAGGCCTGGCTCACAGCCTCTGCTCTAATTCATCCCAAATGTGTTCAATCGGGTTGAGGTCAGGACTCTGTGCAGGCCAATCAAGTTCCTCCACCCCAAACTCACTCATATTGTCTATATGGACCTTGCTTTTTGCACTGGTGCACAGTCATGTTGGAACAGGAAGGGGCCATCCCCAAACTGTTCCTACAAAGTCGGGAGCATGAAATTGTCCAAAATGTCTTAGTATGCTGACGCCCTTCACTGGAACTAAGTGGCCAAAATCAACCCCTCAAAAACAACCCCACACCATAATCTCCCCTCCACCAAATGATTTGGACCAGTGCACAAAGCAAGGTCCATAAAGACATGGATGAGCGAGTTTGGGGTGGAGGCACTTGACTGACCTGCACAGTCATGACCTCAACCCGATAGAACACCTTTGGGATGAATTAGAGAGGAAACTGTGAACCATGCCTTCTCCTCCAACATCAGTGCCTGACCTAAAAAAAAAAAAAAATCCTATCCCTGTATCGCCCCCTTACCCCCACTCAATCCAGTGCCATGCCCATCCGTAATTGTTCTCCCCGCTCTTACCGGCTTTTCGAGGCAGCAGGAGCCATTGTCAATTAAATCCTATGATGAGGGAGTGAGGGGAGGGGCAGAGATGTGCTATCTGTGCCTATGGACACAGGTAGCGTGGCTCAGGATTGAGCCCACAGGTGTGCCAAAATACGAAGCAGCTTCCTATGGCGGCATACTGAGAAGAGGAGGAGCCAGGAGCGCCAGCGGGGGATGCCAGAGGAGGAGGATCGGGGCTGCTCTGTGCTATTTTATTGCACAGAGCACACAAAGAATAATAGGTTTGTTATTTTAAAAATATATATACTTTACAAACACTTTAAAGCATTAAAGCGGAGTTCCACCCAAAATGGAACTTCCGCCTTTCATAATCGTCCCCCCTCCAGCGTCACATTTGGCACCTTTCAGGGGGGAGGAGGGAGAAGATACCTGCGTAATCCAGGTATTTGCTCCCACTTCCGGGCATAGGTCACCTTGATGACCTATGCCACGTCCAGCACCTACTTATTCCCCCCCCCTCGCTGTCTTCTGGGAGACACACAAGACCCAGAAGACAGCAGGGACCAGTGGGATCATGCAGCGCAACTTGTGTATGCGCAGTAGGGAACCAGGAAGTGAAGCCGCTAGGCTTCTCTTCCTGATTCCCTTACCGACGATGGCGGCGCCTCCACCCCAGAGCCGAGGGACAGATCGGCTTCGGGTGCCGCATCACGAGTGCCCAGGACAAGTAAGTGTCCTAATATTAAAAGTCAGCAGCTGCAATATTGACTTCAAAAAAAATTCTTTCGGCGTAACTCCACTTTAAATAAACAATGTTATTGAACGATTCTAAAATGTATCTTTGCTATAACTCACCTCAAACTGCAGAGAAAATTTATAGTCAGAATCCTTTGACATATCCCCCATGTAAGAGTCAAAGTCGTCCAACTGAACTGGGCTGTAAAAGACAAAAAGGAAGAAAATTGACACATAACACAGTTATACAATATCAATATCTTTATTAATAATGGTCCAACATAATATGAAGTGTTCAAAATACATTAAATTCATACATTAAATAATAGCACAAGTGAATTACAAACATACAATAACAAGCTCACAATCCAATACAGGAAGTTAGAGGTTTGGTTAGAGAAGGGCATTGCAGTAGGCCCATTCCTGACTGTCTGACATCCTCAGCCACCCACAAGACCTGCTGTCATAGATAGGCTCCTTGGGCTACAAGGGGTGTCATCCACAGCTGCTGCATCCTCAGTGGTGCATACAACTTCCATAGAACCATATTAATCTGAATGAAAAAGGGTTAACTGCAAAGCCTGCCCCCTCCCTGTGCCTAATAAACCCTGTAACTCAAAAATCCCTCTGCAGCAGTTGTACTGTTGCTCAGAGTAGTGTCTGCGCAGAATGATCTGGACTGCAAGCATCTTGTTTAATGTGGGTAAGAAAATGTTGTCTGCAGATAGCCTATCCCTATGCTGCTGCATACCTCCCAACATTTTGAGATGGGAATATGGGACACCTACTAACAAACATATGTAGGCATAGGACACGCCCCCTGCCACACCCCCTTAAAGGAGAATTAACAAAAAAAAAGTTTAATTAAATCCATAAGGACTTTTTTTTCCCCCTTTACTATTTCTTTATATTGGCTTTTAAAATATACAAATGCAGCAATTTAGAAATCAGATGAAAGGTTTAGCACTGGGAAACACTTTTTGAAAGATAAAAAGTGCATTTTATATGCATTACTCTACAGATCAGACCAAAATGAGGGACAAATGAGGAGGAAGAGGGACAGTGGGACATTGCTCAAAATCAGGGAGAGTCCCTCTAAATCAGGGACAGTTGGGAGCTATGCTGCTGACATTGCATGTTGTGTTATAATGCTATATGTGTAAATACAGTGTTGTTTCCATGTGTTTTTTTTTCTCTTATAGTGCTAGGTGATAATGTGTGCTGTATTATCAATGTATACAGGAGCAACCGAGCAAGGAGTATTAAAGAGTTGCTCTAACTAGTGTTTTATTTTGTACATTGTTATTTGGATTTCAAGCAGTGAGCACATGTAACTTACAGCATCTAGTTTTCTGTTTTTTTATTCTCTACATTTAAGCAAAGCTATGTGCATTAGCTTAGACATGATGTCCTCTGCAAATGGAGTTTAAGAATCCATAAAGTTATTCTCGATGTTGCCCTGATTGAGGCAGGATAAAAAGTTCAAGCTAGAAAGCTAGATGGTATTTAGTGCTGGAGCCTCTGTCTAAAATGTATCCGGAGGCTTCCCCCCCCCCCCCCCCCTCCTCAGGGGTTGTGGCCAGACGGGCCCAACACTACACATTTGGTGGACATATCCCAAGATTTGCAGCTTTTGGATGAGGGTTCATTCATTTATATTTTCGGTCACCGTGGTTAACATCATTAAGGATGCTAGGGTTGCGCTATTGAATAAACCAGTGGATTATGTACCCTGACATAGCCAGACAGATTATTTTATGTTCCTTGCGGCAAAAAATGCCATAGCTACAGCATGGAAAAGCCCTGTTATATAGACATGGCAATGATGAAACACAAGCTTACGTGGATCATGTTGAACGAAAAAATAATGAGTGTTCTACGCGACAAACAACCCTTTTTCGACAAAATATGGTCTGGCTTGCCTACTTGCAGGTCCCTAATGTATAAAAATATTATTAAGTCAACTGGCAGGAGGTTCCTGGATGGATTTTTCCTTTATTCCTCTTTCCCTCTTCCCATTCTATTTCCTTCACTGCTCTTAGCCAAACTTGGCATTGTATGTGATTAGCCCCTTTTTTGTAACCCAGACTCTTCTGGGCATATTTTGGGTAATTTGATCCCTCATACGGGATAGTTGCAATGGTGAAAATTGCAATTGCCTTAATTATCGGTCAATATGAGTAAGAGGCACTATTGCCGCTAATACTATTTAATTAGGATTAAGCCAAAGCAATGCTAGGCTCTCAAGTACACGTTCTTTCGTATGTATATATGCTTCATCGAGGGGTTAACCAGATGGTGCACCTCCTGCGTTGATGTTACTCGAACACTCTAGTAGTAATATATAAAACGTTGATGTCTTCCTTAAACTCGAGTTAACCTAGTTAGGACGGAGTTCTTATCAAGGTGCATTGGTCCTCATCAGTTTCTACCTAACTTTGTATTTGTATGTTTCCCCGATACATGCTTGGAGCAGATGAGGATTGTTTGCTGCTCCATTATATGATCTCCTGTTTTTTATCCTAATTGTTTTCCAAAAAACAAGAAAAACTATTGAAACAGACATGATGTGCTCTAAATGCCAATCACTGTTGGTGTAGGGCAGGCTAATGTTGTGGGTATTACTGAAGTGATCTGCTTTCTTCACTTGGCTCCCATCACCATCCAGTGTAGTAGAGTAGAATGAAAACTAAGCATGGCTGGTCCCCTTTTTCTTTACGGGTTTAAGGTGGAAAACTGAGATAAATGATACAATAAGGGCATAAAACTTCACAACTGATGGTGGAGGTGGTGGGTGGGATCGCTATCAAAAGAAAGATAGCTATATACTGAAGTTCAACTTTTAAACATGTGATAAATAGGACTAAAAGAGTGGGGATAAATATCCCAGATGATGGCTCATAAATGGAATGAGGTAATACGTGAGAAGGGTATAAGCAGGTCAGTTGGGGAATAGACAGGATAGTTTTGAAAATAGTTGCTTGGTAGAGAGGAATAGGTAAACCTTGCTGTAGCATTTATGACAAAACTGTAAAGACAAATGCCTTGTAGGTGGAATACCAACTAGTAAAATATTGCTAAGTTAAGGTAAGAGATTACCAGTAATTGGGAATGTGTTTAGGAGATGATGAACAAGTGAATGTGGCACGACTTTGAGATGTTCTAGATACAAAGGGTGTATGAAAGGGCTACATAAAGGTGATCCTGAGGCAGAAAACGTATGAGGTCTTATTCTTCACAGTTAGATGTGTAAGTCAATTCCGACAGAAGACAATTAGCTCAAATTTACATTTCAGGTACCTCTCAGTCATCCAAAAGGAAATGGCTTAAAAAGCAGAAATAATCAAGAAGAGTCTTCTACATACTATGGGCCAGTGTTTAGAACTGTCTGTTGCATTGGTGGTCAGTGTAAATATCCCCTTTACATTGGCGACCAGTAAGTGGAAAAGTCTGAAGTATAGTTGTGGTTGGAGCCCCAGGGCAATGATATTCTACATGGATTGCTGAGCAGGTATGAGGCTCTGTCACCTATTCCCCTAACCCTTAGGGATTCCCAGGCCCCCCAGAATCTGTGTGGGCTTCTAGGGTGGTAGGTAGTTCCACCAGCAGAATAATCGTGTTCAGTATATTCTTTTTTTCTTTCACTTTTCTTCATGTTTTTCTCTATATTTCACATTGATCAAACCCTAACTATAGACAACATATGATAGTGACAGAGGTTCGAGCAAACTAAAACTCGGCCATGAGTGTTGGACTGATTGCAGCAACTTTATTTTTAAAAAGCGTTTTAGACTATGGGGAAAAAGATGACCAATATAAACCCATCTAGAGGTGAAAGTGTGTCCCAGCTACTTTATGGTTGCTGTTTATAATGGCCTTACCCTTTTATGTCAAGCATTGTGTAACAATTCCTTGTAGTATCTTTTCTCCTCTCCAGTTGTGTCATACACTCATTCCTCTAGGTAACATTCTGTACCACAGAACTGCATAGACATCACTTTTTCATGACCCCTTGTGAGATCTCTTGCTACTTTTCCCCCTAGTTCCCCCAATCTGTGTTGTCTTGCTGTGTTCCCCAAACTGCTGGCTACGCAATCATCTTGTATGCATAACTTTAAAGCCTTATGCCCCGTACACACAATCAGAATTTCCGATGGAAAAAGTCAGATGGACTTTTTCCATCGGATTTTCCGATCGTGTGTACCCCCATCTGAGGTTTTTAGTTTTTTCATTGGAAATTCTCATGAATTCCATCAGAGTTTAGATATAGAACATGTTCTATATTTTTCCGATGGAATTCCATCAGAATTCCGATGTGATTTGGCCGGGCAAAAGCCTGATCATGTGTACGCGGCATAAGTCTAGCTAACGTTTTTCTAGCTGAAGTTGAAAATTATTATAAAACAAGTAATGCACGTTTCTTCCCCTAACAGCCACCTACTGCAGCCCGCAGGACATGTACTGCATGCCCAACTCCCAGTGTAAAAGGCTTGGCTGCTGACTCCCTGCTGCCATTCTGCTTAGTGGAAGCATTTGTTTAAATAAAACAGTGCTGAGCTATCAATAAAAGTAAAAGTGTAGTGAAAAATATATTTATAAAATCCCCTTGAAAATGTATTTTTGGATAAAACATACATCTGGGTGAGGCTTGTGCAGACATAATCTGCTGCTGGAGCCAGTACTAGTGGCATGGTCTATCGTGTTTTTATGCAATTCTTATCTGTTACTTTAGGAAAAGTATTGGGCAGCTTTGGTTGGCATAATCTGTGATCCAGGAGTGGATAAAGCTTACACAGCAAGTCTGCACACCTCTAAGTGCATTGACTGCCTATAATTTGGGGTCTCTACTGTGGGCAAGAGGTTGTGTCTGACGGGTAAAAGGGAATCACGGGTAAATACACGAATATTCGTGGAGGGACACCCGCCTGCCATCCGATAAGATCTGCTCAAAACAGACAGATGGTGATATGTTCGCCATCCGTCCAGCGGAGACAGACCTGTCATCCACCTGCTCAGTGGGGATCAACGGAGCGATCCCCTGCTGAGCTAGCGGAGTCCGTCCAGTGGATCTACTCTGTGTGAAAGGCACCTTAGGGCTGAAAAAGCATTAAATTAATTGCATATTGAGGGAAATATTTATTATTGTTTTACCCAAGATTCACACAAATTAGGAAATTTGTGAATCTTGGTAGAGGTTGTGTAGATTTTGGGTATAGAAATACACTGATAAACAGATCCCAATGTGTAGCAATGCTAAATATTCTGCCTTACATGTTTCTAGTAAGTAAGTATTTTTAATGAGAATGAAAATAAAGTGTGTGAAAATAAAGCTGGCAACCCGTCTCAAATTATGTGAAAAGGTCTATTAAATCTAATTAATAGGGCAAAGGGCAGTGACCCATAAACTGGTCTTCATTCACCAGCAACTGACCTGACTAAGTTCAGTAAACACAAACCTGACTGAACTTTGAACTTTGTGTTAGTAAATACATTGATATAAAAGAACAGATATAAAATTGCGTGTGACAGTTCAAAAGAAACATACTTTGTCAGTTTACGTTTCTTAAATCCATTCTTGTTCCTGGAACAAAAAAATATATTGTAAAGGAAAATAAATGAATGAAGAAAATAGAAGCATCAGATAGCAGATCACAATGTCAAGGAAAGTGCTCATCATTTTGTGTTCACCTAGAAAATGTACGAGAGGCTGACGGCAGCATTGCAGTACAGAGAAAAATGTATAAAAACGAATACTAATTATAATGAGGAGGAGCAATGCCAATTCACTCACTGAGATATCTGCAGTATTGCAGGTGTATCTGTGAGTTTAAAGACAGTGATAGTAAGACAATATGCATAGTCTGCGGCTATAATTCGAAATATCCACTAAAGATTTACTATAGGAAATTAACTGCCATGAAAAGGACCTTCAGGAGCAAAGTCATTGGACTCCTCTTCCTTTATGGGTAGGCAATCATGATATAGTGCTGGTAAATATTAGCCCATAGGAAAGGCAGTGTTATGCCTTGTACACACGGTTGGACTTTTGACCTTGCAAAAGTCCGTCGTGAGTCCGTCGGAAAGAAAGAGAACAGATTCTCTATCTAAGGTCCGTCGGACTTGCAACAAAAAAGTTCGATGGAGGCTACACACGGCCGGACTTTCCGAGAAAAAAAGCCAGTCTGACTTTTTTTCTCGGAAAGTCCGGCCAAGTGTGTGAGACATAAGAGCTTCTGTCAGCATATGACAACATCAAAAACACATTTTCAGTTGAATAGTGAAGGGTTAGAATATCTGACAATATTTTATTTGCTGTCTGTGACTTTATGTTCTAGTGACAACCACTCCTCTCATTTTGGTTTGACTTTCACAGATAAAGTGAGGAGAAATGTCTTGACACTTGCTCATGAGCTGGAAACAGCATTAAATCTCAATGTCAGTTATAAATAAGACATAGGCCTTGGGGTAATCCTATGTCCATTGTCTGAATAGAGAATGACCTAAAAGTCCCATTGTTCTGCCTATAGAAGCCTAAGGCCTCGTACACACGACCGAGGAACTCGTCGGAAAAGACACGTTGTTTTCCTCGACGAGTTCCTTGTTAGGCTTGTCGAGGAACTCGACAAGCTTGCTTTGCGTACACATGGTCAAGACAAAATCTCCTCGTTCTCAAACGCGGTGACGTACAACACATACAATGGCAGGGGAAGTTCGATTCCACTGGCACAACCCTTGGGGCTGCTTTTTCTAATCTCATGTTACTGCGTGTTAAGTAGAAGTTTGGTAAGAGATGATTTGCACTTTTCAGTCTGTTACAGCGTGAAAAATGTGTTATCTCCATTATAAACGCTACTTTTACCTAAGGTGCGCTCCCGTCTCATACTTCATTCTGAGCATTCGCGGGTTTCTTAGCATACACACGCTCGCGTTACTCGTCGAAAACCAGCCCGACGAGGAACACGACGAGGAAATTGAGACTCCCGTTGAGGAAAAAGAGAACTTGTTCTCTTTTTTCCTCGTCAAGTTCCTCGACGGTTTCCTTGATGAAAAACATACACACGACCGTTTTCCTCTGCAAAAAAGCTCTCCCACCAAGTTTCTTGATGGATTCTGTTGAGTTTCTCGGTCGTGTGTACGAGGCCTAAATCCTTAACCTTCTTAAAAAATAAAAGGTACTGGGTGTAATGATAATGAATTTTAGGAACAAAGGCAGTTGAAGGTACCAAGGTTTGGGGACAGTGGCATCTGAACAAATTGAGAGTTGGAGATATCAAAAGCTGAGTTTTCTGAGGTTTTGGGACAGTGGCAGCTGATAGTGATGAGGGTTGGAGACAAAAAAGCTGAGTGTACAGAAAGTGTTGGAAAACATGGCAAATTATGGTACTGAGGAAAAGGGATAGTGGCAGCTGAGGATACTGAGGGTTAATGACAGTTCCAGCTAAGGGCTGGTGAGATTGAAAGGTAGACATACTAAGGCTTGAAACAGTGGCTGCTGAGGACACTCAGAATTGGGGACAGTGGCAGCCAAGGATCTAAGAAGAGTGATAGCTTAAAAAAGTGGGCCATTAAATCTGTCCTATTTATATATATATATAGTATGTTTGAATCCACTTATTGTTGACTAAGTCACTTCCTATGCTGTCTAAGTCTATTCCAAGCATCAACTACTGTTTCAGTAAAATAATACTTTCTAAGATTAGTTTTGAACTTTCCTCCTGCTAGTTTGAAGTCATGTCCCTGTGTTCTTGATCTTGACTTTATACTGAATATACTGCCCTCCTGAACCTTATTCATCCCCTTGATGTATTTAAAGGTTTCAGTCATGTTTCCCCTTTCCCTTCGTACATATTAAATTATTGAAGTCTCTCCTAATATGTTTTATTCTCTAGACCAGGGGTGCCCAACCAGTGGCCCGGGGGCCACATGTGGCCCGTGGAGCCCTCTGATGTGGCCCTCGACCTCCTGCTCTGGGATGGCAGGTTGGCAAGCTCAGATCACGAGTTGCGGACCCGCCATCCCAGAGCAGCAGTTTTGTGAATGAATCCGCTGATAGAGGAAACAAGCACTGAACCATAGACTTCTGTTATTACCTGCGGGTTTGTTGCGCTTTCAGAAAGTGTGCCACACCTGCAGGAGATAATAGAAGTTTATGGCAAAGGGCAGCTAACACGCAGAAAATCCACAGGTGCACTGCGCTGCACCCGCAGTTTGGGCAAATTGCAGTGCATCAGTGTGAAAGCAGCCTTAGGTCCCTTTCACAGGATCAGTCTGACTCAATCGGACCATAGAGTAGAGTGGGCTGTGTCTGTGGACACGGACCTGTCATCCTCCGGCTCTGCTCATTGTGGCCCGCGACCAGCTACCAATTCGCTTTAGTGGCCCTCGCTCTTCAAAAGGTTGGACACCCCTGCTCTAGACCTTTGACCATGTTTGTTGCCCATCTCTGGACTCACTCTGTCTTACCCTATATTGATGGTTAGGGGCAGGGCATCTGAGATTACAGAAAGTCGAGGACAGTGGCAGTTGATGGTAGTGAGGGACAGCTGAGGGTTTAAAACAGTGATAGATGACATTACATAGAACTGTGAATAGTGGCAGCTAAGGGTGCTGAGGCTTGGGTACAGAGGCATCTGAGGGAAGTGATAATCAGAGACAGTGGCAGTTGAGCATACTGAGCATTGGAACAATGGTTGCCGGGTATACTGAGGTTTGGGGAAAGTGGGAGCTGGGGATACTTTTGGTTGGAGACAGTGAAAGTTGACCATACTGAGGGTTGAGACAGTAGAAGCTGAGGACACTGAGGATTGGAACAGTGGCAGCTTAGGATACTGTTGGCTGTTGACAGTGGCAGTTGAGCATACTGAGTGAGCGGATAAGCAATGAAACATTGAAGGTGACACAGAAAGAAAGCATTTCCTCTGTACGTGATTAGAAAAATGTGAGAGATTTATACATTTCAAAACCCTAGAGGAATAGGAAGCAATCTTGCATTCCAGATGAGCGCAATATATTTATTTGTATTAATTCGTTTCAAAAACGAATACCAACATAATGTGGCGTACCGTACAAAAATACTTTCTTTAACATGGCAACATTCAGTGGGCATGTGATTGTGGGGCAGAATGCTGAGGATAACTGGCCATTACAGTCAGCGACTAACCTAACTGGACACTGCGATTCCAGACAAACGTCACTACTTCTCTGGTAAAATATTCGGGTAACGCTATGGGGAAAAAAAACATAAAAACCTATTTAGGGAAAGTGTGTGGAGCCTGCTAGAAGGCAAAATGCAATATAGTTGCTTCAGTGTTAAGGATAAGTGGGGTATTAGGGGTGTGGGTTAGGTTCCTAAAGAGTTTATGCAGATTACGCTATGCATATTAAGACTTGTGTTATCAGAGATTAAATCGTAAGCACTGAACTCTTTAAAGCCACAGTAAATAAAAACTAAACTAAAATGTTTAGCTTTATGCATTATGAATGCAAAGTGAGCACACAGATAACCCTGAAGCTGCCAAGATAATTTATAGGGCAGTCAGGCATGGAGTCATGATGCAACATAAAGATGACATCCAGGCTCCACAAACCCTTAAAATTGTATTTCTGTAGAGACAGGAGGGGAAGGAGGCAGCCAAAGATAGTTTATATGGGGGATCATTGGCAGCTTTATTTTTATAGTGGCCAACCAGCAGTGTCCTGATGTGAAATCATCACCTGACACAGCTGTCATGTTGGCCAATTAAAGGACATGACAGTACAAGTGCCTAAATGTAGTTAACTACGTAAGATAGTAAAAAAAATATCAGCATATGATATTTCTACAAAGGGAAGCAAGCCCTGCTCTTCACTGGAGAATGCCCTAATGGTTAGTGCTGACTCTGGTATATATGTGTACTGCAAAACTAGTAGATATACAGAATTGAAATTAGCAGAAGAATGGAAAGGACTTACCATGGATTAATATAAAAAGCCAAGAGGTAGTCAGTCCACAGACACGAGGGCAGGAGGGTTAGGAAAGCAAAAATGCTTCGACGCCTGGGAGCATTAATATGCAGGGACAGAGAAATGGAGGTTAGAGAAAGCGTCTGCCACAGTACAAGGACTAAGGACCTGTCACACCTATGCGGATGCAGCAACGTGCGTTTTTGACATGCATATACATGAATTTTTGTGCTTTTTTTTAACACACTTTTTTTCCACATGCGTTATGCAGATTGTGGGGAAAACATTCAGAAGAGGGTGTTTCCATGCTGCAAATGTATTTAAAATATACAAAATGACATGCTTTTTCTGCATTTATCATTAATTTATCATTAATTTCCTTGAGTCTTCTTTATTCACATAAACACACAAAAAGTACTAAACTGCAGCACATAGATGTAAACTAGCCACAAACACAAATGAATGGGACTTTTGCTTTGAATGCATCATCTTGAAGTGATATACAGATCCTCAGATTTTGCACATGGGAAAACTCAAGCATCAATTCTTAGGACACTGTCTGCCATTTTGGTGTCAGATATAAAGATCGGCGAAAGGGAAAGGACACTCACCAATTATATGGAAGCTTTCCGTCTCTCTCCAGAGTGGCAAAATTTACAAATGTTCCTGCTCCGCACTCCCTGGATAAACAGAGCAAATTTTTTTTTTACCAAGCAGTCTTCTAAATATCAGCTCCTCAAGGGTCCCTTAAGCCCTGTACACACGATCGGAATTTCTGATGGAAAAAGTTTGACTGACTATTTACATCGGAAATGCCCCATCTGACTTTTTTCCAAAGAATTCCGTTGGAGTTTAGATAGAGAACATGTTCTCTTTTCCTCGATGGAATTCCGTTGGAATTCCGATGTGAGTTTGGTCGGACAAAGGTCCGATCGTGTGTACGAGGTTTAACAGTTCACTCTTTACAAAATCACAGATGAGATTATTAGTGTTCTTCACTTATCTGAGATGCTTATTGGTTAAAGAAGATGGTAGAACCAGGTAGTTGTGTGTGTAGGCACTCATAACAGGAGGACTTCCCAACAGACCTTTCATCTAATCCCTCCAATAGGTAGGTAACATTCTACTCCAGATTATGTCTCTTCCCGTCTAGTTAAGCCCACCACTATATAAAGCACTCCCACATTTCATTACACACACACACACACACACTATGGGGTTGATTTACTAAAGGCAAATAGACTGCAAACTTTGCAAAGGGCAGTTGCCCTCTGCAAGTGCAGTTGATCCAGAGTTTGGTAAATGAGGTAAGGCTTCACTTTGAAAAGAGTACCCAATCACGTGCAAAGAACGAAAAATAACATTTACTAAGCTCTGGAGCAACTGCACTTGAAGAGGGCTTTTTCCCTTTAGTAAATCAGCCCCTATGTATACATTTCCCTATTAATTATACACAGTTGCATCCCAGACCTCCTAACATACCCTCTGGTAAGCAGAGAACCCTCTGCTCAAGACCAGTGGTCTCCAAACTGTGGCCCTGGGGCCAGATGCGGCCCTTTGCTAGCCTTTATCTGGCCCTTGAGGCATTATTTCTGTCACCGACACCAACAGGGGGGGCACGATTCCTACCACTGACACCAACAATAGGGCACTATTCCTCCTGACGACAACTATTTTTCCCCCTAATACCAAAGATGGGACATTGTTTACTCCCACTTGGTACAGTCCGGCCCCCCTAAAGTCTGAAGGACAGTAAACTGGCCCTTTCTTTTGAAAGTTTGGAGACCCCTGCTCTAGACAATTTCTCTTCCTGTCTTATTACACTTACCATATATATTCCCTTCTACACTGTGTAACTACACTATACATAACAACCCCCATCTATGACTCTCTCTCTCTCTCTCTCTCGTATTTCTATATATATCCCAAACTTTCTTTTACCGTGACATTTGGAGGTGTTTCCGGCGTAGGACTACTAGAGTGGCTAGCAAGAGTCCGATTAGGAGAATGCTCAGCACAGCCAGCAAAGAAATCACCACGACATTTGGATTCATTTCATCAACTGGAAAGCAGAAAAAACATTTTACTGCAAGTCAATGAACAAATATAGTAAACAAAAACATTGTAGTGTATATTTACTAAAGGCAAAAAGACTGTGTGCACTTTGCAAGTGCAGTTGCAGAGCCTAGTTATTGTGGCAAGTTTCACTTTAAAAAAAATACTCAATCAGGTGCAAGGATTTTTTTTTTTAAAAACAGCATTTTTGCTTGCACATGATTGGATGATGGCAATCAGTATAGCTTTACCACAATCACTAAGCTCTGGGGAAAATTACACAGTCTATTTGCCTTTAGTAAATCCAAGACTTTATGGGTGAAACACTAAAAAGGTACCGTTAAACATAAGAGCTCATTCACCAAAACTGACTATATATAATTGGATCAAGGAACCTTTAAGGCCAGGTTCACACCTATGCGAATTGAGTGCGGTTTAAACCGCATCTAATTCGCAGGACATTTCAAAATACATTGTTTTCAATGAGGCTGGTTCACATATGTGCGATGCATCCGCACTGCGTATTGCCTCCAAACCGCATGCGGTTTTTATGTCTTGCGGTGCGGCTCAGGTGCGAATTCAGTCCCATTATCTTCTATGGGTACGCATCTAATTCGCACATGTGTTCAGTTCTCTGCAGGAGTTTCTCTCATTCAGCTCAATACAATTCTCCCCCACTCTCCTCTCACCCGGAAGTTCTCCCAGGTCTCCAAATTCGCACCTGATCTGCAGCTAAACCGCAGTTGATCTGCAGAACACCCTCTAGAGAAATCTGCAACGACAACGCAGCTCAAAAAAGCAACGCACTAGTGTGATTCCGGCCTAAATGCTGTTCCTCCCTTGATCTTCACTAATATTCCTTGGCTACATCTGCTTGGAGGAAGACTTACTGGCTGGCGTGGATATTCCTACCCAAATGATGTTTCACACAATACAGTCAGAGTCCCTCTTCCTCCTCAATAGACACAAATCTGCAGGTTTGTCCAATGCGAACTAGCAAATTTCTATATTGATCTTAAATGACAGGTTACCATCTAATGTCTGTAAGCAGCATAACTCTTATCACTAGGCAATCACAAATATGCAGCATAATTTTGAAAGGAAAGTCATGAAGAGTTTTGGTGAATGACAGTCAAACACTATCACTGAAAATGTACAGTTTTGTATCATCTCTTGGTAAATATGGTAAAGATATAAATCATTTCTGAAGAATTAAATATATGGACTGTCATTGTGGAATGACATAAGTGGACTGTCACTGGGAAACAAGAGATATGCATAATGACAGATATAAACCATCATTGAAGAATAACAGATATGGACCATCATTAGGGAGAGATAGGTATATGCTATAATTGATTAATGACAAATATGCATTGTCATTGGTTAATGACAGATATAAACCATAATTAGAGAATGAGAAATATAGACTATCATTGAGGAATGACAGATATGCACTGTCATCATGGAATGACAGATATGGACCATCATTGGGGAAAGACTTACATAGACTGTGGTTATAGGGAATGACAGATATAGACCATTTTTACGGAGAGACATATATTATGGACCATCACTGGGGAATGACAGATATTGACTATCACTTTAGAATGGTAGCTATAGACCATCATTAGGGGGGTGACAGATGTAGATCAAAACGATGAAATTACAGACATGGGCCATCATGTTGTAACTAGAGATACGGACCATCACTCTGCAATGGCAGATATGCACCACTATTGCTGAATGACTTGTATGGGACAATACTGGGGACAGTTGATTTATTGGTTTTCTGGTACAGATAATCTCATTATTCCTTTTAAGCTCTCCTGTGGCTGTTTGTTCCTAACATTCAGCCTGCACTCATCAACAAGGGAACAGCTGGGTAAATGTAAATGGGACTAAAAAATGTATACATTTACTTTTTTTCCATGAACAAAATAACAGCAGAATAAGGAAGAAAATGCTAAAGATTTGGGGAAAAAAATGTAAACAAAACTACAAACGCAAGGAATAAAGCCAATATATTTCTGGAGTTCTGCTGTTTCTGTTGACTGATGTAATACGTAGTGAAATACTTTAACCATAAATACATACAAACAAAGAAAAGATGAAGCATCTTCTCCTAAAAGAAGCTTACCCAGTGTAGAAACGGTAATGAAGGTGGGCACGCTGGCACTGTGATGGCTGACACTGGTGATGCTGCAGTTGTAAGATGTGCCAGGATGTAGATTGGATATTGTTACCACATGTGAGGAAACCACCACAGCATCCTGTCAAGACAGGCAAAAGCAGAAGGATGTTGATATCAGGGTGCTGGGAAACATTATACAGTATAATACAAAACGGAAGATTGTTGGCAGAATGTAAATGACCATCTAGTCCACTTTCATAAGACTAGACACTTTACCACCACGAGAACTCCAAACATAACAACATAGTCATAGAATAACCCCAACCCTTAAAATATGACAGTGGAAAAAAAAAACATTTCTAAAAATATAGTCATGATAGGATACCCCCAACCCTAACAATATAACCATGAGTTAACTGCAGCCATAAGAAGTGCCCCTTCACAGTGCAGTCCCCTTTATATTACAGTGCCCCCCTTAAATCACAGCCCCCTTTACATCACAGTGCCCCATGCAGTCTGTCCCCTCTCCTCCATTCCTCTCTAACATAAATCTATGCCTCACCTGCTTGGGACTCCTACCTGTTATAGGCTGTAACAGTCCATGTGTCCTCTCCCTGGCTGACAATGTCATAATATCAGCTGGGCAGGGGAGCGCAAGGAGCTGTCCGTTTCGATCTGCAGCTCCTCTCGCCCCCTGCCCTGCAGATTGGATGACATTATTGGTCGGACGGGCAGGTGAAGGAGCCAGGAGAGGACACACGGGCATAGCTGCATAGCTGGTGATGAGTGGTGATCAGCGATAGCCCTGTGCAGACCGTGATTGCAGCTCATCTCCTGGTGTGAGACCCGGTCAGCAACAGGCCACGGACCAGCGCCGGTCCACTCCCGGGGGTTGGGGATCCCTGCTCTAGTTCATTCATCGCTATTATAAAATATTGCCACTCCTGAAATAAATAAATCATTTTCATTCGGACATACAGATGTTCAGATATGTGAAGTATGTGTAATAATTTTTTTTTTTTTTTAATTAAATGTTATACTTACCTGTTTTGTGCAAAAGTTTTGCACAAAGCAGCCCCGAAACCTCCACTTCTAGGGTGCCCTGCAGATGCTCTCAGCTCCTCCTCCCTCCTAAGTGCCTCCATAGCAAGCTGCTTCCTATGGGGGAACTTGTGCGGGCTTGATCCCAAGCCAGGCTTTGTGCATATATTGAAACACACAGCGTGTTTTTACCCCCCTGCACTTCCTCTTTACAGGATTTTTGTTTATTATTATTTTTATTATTTTTAATAAACAAGTATAGTATACAATAAAACAGAAACATTAAGGACCACCCACCATAATACAGTAAGCCGTCCCAAAAAGTAGACAAAACAATTATTACACAAAAAAATAAGTGCATGGAATTAAACATGTACCTCCTCACAGGATTTAATTTGACAGTAGCAGGAGCTCCCAGTCCAGTGAGAAGAGGGAAATAGAGCAGCCTTGCTGAAGATAGGCACAATGCTAGCTCAAGATCAGTGTCAGGTAAGTATTTAGGGGTACTAGGAGGGAGCTGATCATGCAAGTTTTTTTTTACCTTAATGTAGATAGCTTTTACAACCACTTTAAAAACATTAAATAAGTAAAAACGTTTTTCTTTCCATTTTTTCTTGTAAGTGCTATTTCTCGTTTCTTTCCATTTTTTCTTGTGAGTGCTAATTCTCCACCACAGAATGAAGAGGCTCTGGCTCACAGATAATGGAAAAGTGCTCATTAGACCAACTACACTGCAGTAGATTAAATTACCTCCAATAACATAACCTTAAAGGGGTTGTAAAGGTTTGTTTTTTATTTTCAAAATAGGTTCCTTTAAGCTAGTGCATTGTTGGTTCACTTACCTTTTCCTTCGATTTCCCTTCTAAATATTTGTTTTCTTTGTCTGAATTTCTCACTTCCTGTTCCTCCCCAGTAAGCTTGCCCCTATCATCCAAGCCGTTCTGGCTGGGGGTTAGTCAGCGTGTTCGCCCCCTCCCTTGGGACTACAGAATGGCTCGGATGATGGGGGGCAAGCTTACTGAGGAGAAACAGGAAGTGAGAAATTCAGACAAAGAAAAAAAAACATTTAGAAGGGAAATCGAAGGAAAAGGTAAGTGAACCAGTAATGCACTAGCTGAAAGGCACCTATTTAGAAAAATAAAAACAAACCTTTACAACCCCTTTAATTCCAACAAGGTGACTTTAGGTAAAACCTAATCTTCACTGTATTGCTCTGGGTTAAACTTGTATTAACTGAATTATTTCTCTGGGATGAGCTAAAGAAGAAATAAAGGCATTTTCTCTCAGTATGGGTAGAGTATTGGAGGGTTATAACTCCTGTCAGGATTTTTTGTTTTTGCCATCTGTGTCCCATTGGAGAGATTTTCATTCACTTCCGATCCCATACTCAAAACAGGAAGTTGGAGGAACTCTCTCCGAATTGACAGAATTCCTGGTTGTCACCAGGTTCACTAGCGTCCCCATTGGAAAATTTCCCTTCTTTTACTAGGACAAGCCAAAATTTGGTATTTTCGTTTACTATTGATTATAATAGAACATAACAAATGGAGAGTAACAATCTCCCAAATTGTAACCCTTTTGTATTGTATTTTACTTGGTACTTGAACTTAGAATTTCAGGTTGAGAAGCATAAAAGTAGGTTACATTGGGATGCCCAGTGCTAAAAAATTTACTGGGCAATGTGCTTACAGCTACAGTTCGCATGTGGAAAGAAGAAAGCATTGCAGGGGCACATTGGTAGACATGGGTCAGTGAACACACCATACAGCTCAGAGCACCAGTGGCAAAGTGATCGGATAGTGGACTAATCACAAGCAAACCATTACTGAAAACCTGTATTTTTTTTTTCTCAATCTATTATTATGTAGGAGAAATCCATAAAGATCACAGGCATTCACATTAATATCTGACACTTCTAGTCCTTATTTCATTTACCATTTCACCTAATACCTCCTGACTTCTCAACCAGTTGACCAAACCCAGTGAGTCCCTTTAACAATTTTCTCTATAACGAACCTGTTGATAAGAATATGCATGCATCATACATACTAGGGGGAGTACAACTGGGGGGATCTGTAGTGGAGAAGGATCTGGGGGTTTTAGTTGATCATAAGCTCAATAATGGCATGCAATGCCAAGCTGCGGTTTCCAAAGCGAGCAAAGTCCTTTCTTGTATTAAGAGAGGTATGGACTCCAGAGACAGAGATATAATTTTGCCCCTGTACAAATCATTAGTAAGACCTCATCTGGAATATGCAGTTCAGTTTTGGGCACCAGTTCTCAAAAAGGATATCGGAGAACTGGAGAAAGTGCAGAGAAGCGCAACCAAACTGATAAGAGGCATGGAGGAGCTCAGCTATGAGGAAAGATTAGAAGAACTACATTTATTCACTCTTGAGAAGAGGAGAATTAGGGGGGATATGATCAACATGTACAAATATATAAGAGGTCCATACAGTGTACTTGGTGTTGAGTTATTCACTTTACGGTCAACACTGAGGACAAGGGGGCACTCTTTACGTCTAGAGGAAAGGAGATTTCACCTCCAAATACGGAAAGGTTTTTTCACAGTAAGAGCTGTGAAAATGTGGAACAGACTCCCTCCAGAGGTGGTTCTGGCCAGCTCAGTAGATTGCTTTAAGAAAGGCCTGGATTCTTTCCTAAATGTACATAAAATAACTGAGTACTAAGATTTGTAGGTAAAGTTGATCCAGGGTAAATCCGATTGCCTCTCGGGGGATCAGGAGGGAATTTTTTCCCCTGCTGTAGCAAATTGGATCATGCTCTGCTGGGGTTTTTTGCCTTCCTCTGGATCAACTGTGGGTATGGAGTTGGGTGTATGGGATTGTATTGTGTTTTTTATTTTGTTTGTTTATTTTTTTTTGTGGTTGAACTGGATGTCTTTTTTCAACCTGACTAACTATGTAACTATGTAACTATGTTGAGACTGCCATAGAAATTAGATATCAGGCACCCCAACTGCCACAATATTTTTTGCAGGCTTATTGACATGCCCAATTCCTGTTATCTTTGATCAGTCAGCCAATCATGCCTAGTCTCTTGGTACCTGCAGACCTGATTAGGGAATAGACATGTCTTATTTCATGTCTGTGGACATCTAAACTCATGTATTTATTCCACATTTTTAGAACAGAATTTCTGAATAAGTATAGTTTCCAACCCTAAGAAATATATGTAGTTATTTTTTAAAGTGATTGTGTCACCTTGTCATATTCACTCTGTACCATGTCAGAACGTCGGCAGAAAACGTCAAAATAATCAGAAAATCCCTCTTCCACCCACAGCAGAGTGACAGACGTCTGCGTTTTATTCACGGCAAATAGGGACTTTGGAGGAGCTGGATCTGTACAAATAAAATGTTACTCTGTAAAAAAAATATTGCCCAACTATAAAACAAAGAACATCATGAGCCATCATAATTTACAACCCTATTTTTAATTCAATCCCCATAATCACGGTATATCCTATACTACAACCTCCATCATTACTGAATATTCCACACTTTAACCCTCATCATCACTAAATCTTCCACACTACAGGCCCTGTCATTACTATGTATTCTATACTGTACCCTCCATCATCACAACATATTCTGCACTATAACCCTCATTAACTCTAAATACTCAACACTACACTCCTCATCATCACTATATATGCCACACTACAACCAACCACCGTCATCACTGGATATTTAATACTATAACTTCCATAATAACTACTAGATATTCTACAACAGTGGTTCTCAACCTCAGTCCTCAAGTACCCCCAACAAGCCACGTTTGCAGGTTTTCCTTTATCTTGCACAGGTGCTTTAAAACTACTTGCCTACCAGGCCAATTTCTCTCCTACATGTAAAAATCATTTTTTTTTTTTGCTAGAAATTGACACAGAACCCCCAAACATTATATATTTTTTAAGCAGAGACCCTAGAGAATTAAATGGCAGTCATTGAAACTTTTTATCTTGCATGGTAATTGAGCAGCAATTTTTCAAACGTGTTTTGTTTGGAAAAAAACTGTTTCATGCATTAAAAAAAACAAAACAGTAAAGTTAGCCCAATTTGTTTGCATAATAAGAAAGATGACATTACGCTGAGTAAATAGATACCTAGCATGTCACACTTCAAAATTGAATATGCTTGTGGAATGGCGCCAAGCTTCAGTACTTAAATACGCTTACATTTTTTTTACAGTTTACATGTTTTGAGTTACAGAGGAGGTCTAGTGCTATAATTATTGCTCTCGCTCTAACGTTCGCGGAAATACTACCTATGCAGGAGATACGCAGAGATTTATATCCAAGGCTTTTTTTATCCATAATTGTGGTGAGTGCATCCCCATAAGGGGAGTTCCCCCCCACGTGGTGTACGCCCCCTCTGGTGAAAGGAGCACAGATTGAAGAACCTCTTTCTACTTATCTATCCATTTGCACTATCATCTGATTTCCTATATTTGGTTGGACATATAGAAGTGTTTCAGGTCTGGAAGTAGCGCTGCTACAGTTGCATATTTGAACTTTGGACTTTTTAGTTTTGAAGTTTTATATTTTACTGTTTATTTTATGATTGACGCTTTTAAGCAGCTGCTTTTATATCATTCATCCTATATCTATGACCGAATTATCCCAGTGTGCATCCTAAGCGCTGAGCTGTGCTAATATACTGAAGGAAGGGCGACTTTTAGCATTTTTTGAGCTGAGTAGTGTATTTAGGTTTTGTGCTATTTAGGTTTAGTCAGGCCCTAGGCCTGACTAAACTCGTGCACCCCTTAATTTAAAGATGACCCACCCCTTCCTGTCGAGGCCACACCCCTTTCTGTTTAAGACCCACCATGAAATTTCCGAGTGGGGACACTAGTTCTTAGGGCCTTGGGGGGGGGGGGGGGCAATGGATTCCCCTAATTTGCATAGAGTTCCTCTCACTTCCTGTTTGGCTATGGGGCAGGAAGTGAAGGGAAATCTCCGCAATGGAACAGGGATGGTAAAAAATAAACTGACAGGGGCTATAAACTGACAGGGGCTATAACCCTCCGTTACTCTATCCAAAATGAAAAAAAAAGTGTTGCCTATAGTTCTACTTTAAGCACAAATTTCTGATCATTTTATGGAGAGGACAAAGAAGATATAATCATGCCAATGGTGCAGTAGAAAACATAGCACAGTGAGGAAGGTTTGTGGTCCAGGCTGATAGGATAGTCAAAATTAGAAGCAGCTTGCGTTACACTAACAGTGTAGCACAAGCTTACGGGGACTCTTTCCTTGCTGCCCCCCTGCAAAGTGCTGCCCTAGGCCTGGGCCTTGTTGGCCTAGGCCAGGATACAGCGTTGGTAACAGGTCCTCTTTACAGTGAGATCTGGGGTCAATAAGTCCCCAGATCTCACCTCTAGGCTGGGAAACCTGAAATAAAATAAAAATAAAAATCCTGGATTCCCAGTCAAGATTTTTTTTTTCAAATGCAGAGGCCGGGCGTGACATCATAACATCACGCCCGGCCTCCGAATGATCATAGAGACTCCAGGGATCATCTGGTCAGCCAGAAATCTCTATGGTCAACAGAAGTCGTTTCCTTCTCTGGTTCGCCGATTGCAGGGGCGAGCCAGGGGAAACACAGGTGGGCGGCAGGAGGGGGCAGACGTCCCCTCCCGCCACCTATAAGAACAGCACTATGATTGTTCTTATGGTGAAGGGAATCGCTGGCTATAAAAGAAGATATCTGAATGATATCTGAATGATGCCTGTAACTGCAGGCATCATTTAGATATCACCGCTCAAAGTCGACAAAGTCATATGACGTTGGGTGGGCGGGAGCGGTTAAATCAGAGTCAATGGCATGGTATTTTGGACTGCTATTTTATCTAAGAGAAATTCCCAAAACATGGCCTGTTGGGGGTACTTGAGGACTGAGGTTGAGAGCCACTGCTCCACACTACACTCCCCACCTCCAGTCCAGGATAAGAGTATTGTGGGACAATGTTCTTCAATGTTCTTACCAAGTTTCACCACATACGGAAGTGATGAGTTGCTGCTCCTCTCAGTGAAGGCAGTGACAGTGATATTGTAGATGTCTCCGGCTGGTAGTGCCATTACTGCTGTCATCATATTGCGGGAAACCTGAAAAGAGAGTGACACAATCAGATATGCATTTATTCCCCAACCATACTAGGTTGTCAGCTCTACAGATCAGAATACTTTGGATCACTTTTTGTAGACTGGTTTACATTTCTTTCACATGGATTCAGTGCAATGTGTAGTCATTTCCAGCAACTAGGTTATAATTCAGTTAGACATCACTGAGAGATGGATTTTGACTGGTTGTTTAGTTTACTTTTGCCATCTCTAAGAAGTGAGGACACAATTATACTGTAAATAGAAACTACAGATGGAAGGCCTGACCTGGTTTTGCTGACACCCCTCCCAGACTACTAGCATCGTAACAACATAAAAAAAAAAAAAAAAAAAAGGAAGGGACTTTATCGGTGCATCAGTATATACCCAAGAAACAGTCAAAGAGTATGTACCCAATATATAATATTACAAAATGCAAATACTTTATTAATACATACGTTAAAAACATATATACTATAAAAAGAATGTCCCGCCAATCCCTGGAACAGACATTAGTTCCTGCTAGACCTCATTATAATTGAACATATTAAATCATTATTTGATCATCATATAAAATAAATACAGTCTGTACAGGAACCCTGTAGTAGGGTCTTGACGCGTTTCGCAAATACTTATTGCTCCTTCAGGAGACATACAACAGAATAATTCAATGTGATATCACATCTAAGGAACAACCTAAATAAAGTCCAAATACGAGTATATCACAGTATAAAGTCCAAATACGAGTATAAAACAATACGTATTTGGGAAACGCGTTCAGACCTACTACAGGGTTACTACAAGGCTATATTTGTTTATATGGTGATCATGTAATGATTTAATATGTACAATTATAATGAGTTCTAGCAGGAACTAGAGTCCATTCCAGGGATGGGTGTGTAATAAAGCATTTGTATTAATGTATATTGGGTACATATTGGGTATATTGGGTGTTTGTTGTTTTTTTATGTTGTAACAATTATACTGTAGCTATTATAATATCTATCAGATGTGTCATGAAACTGCAATCAGACTGCAGTCTAACATTAATTCCACTGCTATGAACAGTGCCTGCAGCAATATATTATATTGTATAATATTGTGTTAAAATATAATTTACTATATTACTGCACTGCACAAGAAAAAAAGGGGTTACTGCAGTTGAACTGCAAATGACCTGGAAGACAATTTAAACAAGTTTCCCTTTGTTAAGTGAAAGGAGACACTCATGATAAACTTACACTCTTCTTTATCCTTTTCTTCCCTTCTGCTGTCACCTGCCAGTGCAGCATTCGAGAATGTGAAAGATCCAAGGTTTTGTCACCATATCGCCAGGTGATATACAGCAGAGTTTTCACATATTCCACCTGAGTGATGCGGGGGGCCACAGGAGCTGCAAGATAATCATATATAAGATTATGAGACATGACATCACTAGTAAAAGGATTTTTCCAAGTGCCTTACAATGTCAACACCATTGGGCCAAGCTTTGCCCCTGAGACCCCCAGGATAGCCCCTTGTTTATCTTTTAAGTGATTTCCCCAACTTGCACATCCTGTTTTTTTTTTTTTCTGTATTGTGATTGCATGGTTGCTCCTCTTTAGTTTTGCTCCCACACTGACCAAGGGTTTTTTATTTTTAGGAAACCCTTATCGCAGCAAGGACTGACATGATTATGCTACCACAAGTTTTATTTGTGTCAAATGATGTAGCACCCTGGAGTTTAGACAGGGATGCGCCTCACAAATTTACTTGACAGGAGTAGTTATCCTGGTTAATTGTTAGAGATCCATTGATTTCTCCCTAAGTTTGGTCTTGTTGCACTTTTCTCTTCTACCACTAAGTACTTGGTGGTATTAGATATGAGAAAGGTAACTCAAGGTCAGGTTATGGGTACATGGGGTATCTCAGCCAATGGGCAGGGGTTTTCTTGAATCCCTTGGCATGCTTGGAGAACCTATATATTCGGGTGGAGTCAGGTGATCTACGTTCTGTGCCACCTGGACGACTGTCTGGGTGGACGTGTGTCGTGTGCCCCAGGCTGCTAGGCCAGAGATTAGGCCTATCCCAGGGGCGTCTGGCTGCTAGGCTATCTGAGGGCCTATCCAGAAGCAAGACAGCAGCGCAAGGTTGGGATTGCGGCTTGCAGTCCAACCAAAAGTGCTCTGCCAGGCTGGAGAACATGTCAGTGGTCGGAGGTAGAAGGGAAGCTGTCGCCACTAGTAACTGAAGCAAGTACCGGAGCAGTATTCTCACCGAACGGGCATGATGGAGAATCGTGAAAACTTCAGGCGGTGATCAAGTCAGGGTCCCAGCCAGCAGAGGTGACGCTTGCTGAGCAGCCTTGTGTGTCAAGTCAGGGACCGAGCAGACCAGTGGGGCGAAGCTTGAGAAGTATAACATTTTCAGGGATTCATATTTATCATCACCTGCATGAGTCATTTGTGGTAGCAGAGTCACAGACAGATGTAGTTGACAATAATCTTCTATCACAAAGGTGTCAAACACAAGGCCCGCGGGCCGAATCCGGCCCTCCAGGCCATTTCATGTGGCCCTCGCACCTCTCCTGCAGCTGCAGGAGAGCTTCCACCCTCCTCTTGTCCTCCTCCAGACCCTTACTTTCTGCTTTCAAGAAATGCATCCAGCTTCTTCCCAGCAGCAGCATAAGGAAAGGGGGTGCACTGTGATGTAAGGGAGGGTGGGGGACTCAACTTCTGATGGTGGGGTGGCTCTTGACATCTAATGTAAAGGGAAGGGGCTGCGCTGGACATCTAATCTTACAGATACAACCGGCCCTCTTGAGGGCAATCATAATGCCGATGTGGCCCACGATGAAATGGAGTTTGACACCCCTGTTCTATCATCTTGTCAACTTTGGATAGGTAAAAAATATGATGAAGAGCCAGCTGAAACCAACTCAGTCTCTTCAATACCTGGGGGTCCTCATCAACACCAGAAGGGAGAAGGACTTGACTTCAGAAAAAAAAATAGAAGCAACAAAGCAAAAGGTGCAGAAATTTGTAATAACTCTCTGCTCCTCAATGTCTGCATTTTCTTAGTGTACAGGGCAAATTAGAACACCTCAGGTTGGGATTAGAACAGTTCTCTGTGCCCCCATTAGCAAGATTCACCCTCTATATTTGTCTTGTTTGCCATTATGCCCAAGAGTGAAAGAAAATAATAAGTTGTATTGCATGCATGGCGTTCTCTTATTCACGTTGTAAATTTAATTTCTAAATTATGATTGACCCAAGAACAGCCAGAGGGCCAGATGTGGCCTGGGATCCATAAAATACCGGGTCTAATCTGGAGAGTGTCTTCAAAGACTAATGCCGCGTACACATGATCGGTCAAACCGATGAGAACGGTCTGATGGACCGTTTTCATCGGACCAAACTGATCGTGTGTGGGCCCCATCGGTTAATTATCCATAGGTTAAAAGCAATCTTGTTTTTAAATTTAAAATCCACGCATGCTCAGAATCAAGTCGACCCATGCATAGAAGCATTGAACTTCGTTTTTTCAGCACGTCGTTGTGTTTTACGTCACCGCGTTCTGACATGATCGGTTTATTAATGATGGTGTGCAGGTACGACTGACCATCAGTCAGCTTCATCGGTTAACCGATGAAAACGGTCCATCAGACCGATCGTGTGTACAGGGCAATAGAGTTTTCAGGAATTGTGGCGTTCCCTCGCCAACAGAAGAAAAAAATAATGGCCAAATGGTAAGATCTATTTCTGTTTTTTTCTCCCTTTTTATGTCGTGCCCATTTTTTTTTCTTTCAAAGATTTTTATTGTTTTATCGAAAGGGATTACAAACATATTCTTCCTGGATCAAATACAATTTCCACAATGCTCACACATCATCAAAACATTGTACTGTACATTATGGATTCTACATTTGCCAGTTTAAGAAGTTACATTTTCCACATATAATTTGGTAAATTATACCATAATATAACATTGTGTAAAGTTGGGCAATGCCTCAGGCCCATCATTTAACTATTGAAAGGGTTAAAATTAACCAAGACTAGTATTAGAAGTAGTAGAGTAAAGAGTCGTAAAAGGAAGGCAGGAGTCACTGGGAGAATTAAAAAGGGGGAATGAACCCTGTTCACCCATAAACTTCAAGGCGGCTTAGGGGTTCCTAACCTCTTGAAATAATCTGTTCAACTGGCGCAATTGGCTCACTTTCATACCCAAAACATATTCTACCATGGATGACAATTGATTTCTCTCCATATTCTTAATTACCAATTTAATGTGGCTACGGGCTAGAAATAGGCTCTCCATCCACACAACCTCAAATTCATTTATACCCCCAGCATTAATATTTCACAATCCGAAGTTTACCCCAGGCCTCATTTAACTGGTGGCTTAACAAGGGTTTTTTAAGGATAGCGGATTTATGCAAAAATATTTGTATTCTTCGCCAGCGCTTGCTGTGAGATAAATACCAATTGCCAAATGAGGAAGTCTATCCTTATACACAAATCTTTAATTTCATAACCTCCCTGCAATGTAAAAATCATCTTTCTACAAGGACTTCTTTTTAATCCACTGGTGAATGCACTGTTTATATATCAGCATTGTACTTCATGTTAAAATCTAAATTTGCAAAACTGCCTTACATGACTAGATGGGAAAATGGCTTCAGCTTAGAAATGGATCAGGATCATTGGTACAAGATAGTGAGTTATGCTTCTAAACCCTATACCAGGGATATGCAATTAGCGGACCTCCAGCTGTTGCAGAACTACAAGTCCCATGAGGCATAGCAAGACTGACAGCCACAAGCATGACACCCAAAGGCAGAGGCATGATGGGAATTGTAGTTTTGCAACATCTGGAGGTCCGCTAATTGCATATCCCTGCCCTATACAAACACATTTAAAATTGAGGCTAACTATAAAATACTACTCCGATGGTACATGGTTCCTTCTAGACTGGCCTTCTTTGTCAGGAGCCTACCTACTATGCTTCAGAGGTTGTGGTCAGGAGGACACACTCCACCTCCACATTTGGTGGACCTTCCCGAATCCCGAAAGTAAAGCATTCCTGGATCCGTATATACAAATTTTATTTACTCACCAAAGAATCTTAAAAAATATCAACAACAGGCTCTACTGGGTGACCCCGTGGGGGAGGCTACTAGATGTGAGCATACTAATGTCTTTTATATTCATAGCGCACGTATCATCATCGTGAGGTCCTGGAAGTCAGCCATTGGCCCATTTTAAATAGTTAAAGCGAAGCTATCTTGGATTATGATAAACAGATTTTACACAATCCTAAATGATAAAATAAAATTGTTTGAAAAAATGTGTGATCCGTGGATATCCCATATGTCGGGAAACGCTTTATGTGACTGTCAACTATGTCTGGGAACAGCTTAAAGTGGAGGTTCACACAAAAAGTGAACCTCCGCTTTTTGGATCCCTTCCTCCCTCCGGTGTCACATTTGGCACCTTTCAGGGGGGGGGGGGTGCAGATACCTGTCTGAGACAGGTATTTGCACCACTTCCGGGTTCTGACTCCCGCGGGGAATCCAGCCTTGTCAGGTCACCCCACCCGCTGTCTTCTGGGAAACACAGAGAGCGGGGACCAGTGACGGCACGCCGCGATCCTCGCACATGCGCAGTAGGGAATCGGGCAGGGAAGCCGCAAGGGTTCACTTACTGATTCTCTCACCGAGGATGGCGGCGGAATCAGCCGAGGACCGAGCGATTGCTCAGCCTCGGCTGCCGACATCGTGGGCGTGCTGGACAGGTAAGTGTGCATTTTTTAAAAGTCAGCAGCTGCCGTATTTGTAGCTGCTGGCTTTTAAAAAAAGAAATTGGCGGAACCTCCGCTTTAAGCTCCTTTCTCTTTCTTATTTCAAATCACTTTTTCTCTTCTTTTCCTTTCCCCTCTTGGAGGAGTTATGCTTAGCTAGAATGTGATATTTCATGTAACGCATTATCCGGAATGTAAATCCAGACATGATGGTGGAGAAGATCACCCTTTAAAGCCTCATACACACGTTACGATTGTTGGCCAACCGAGCGTCTGACTTTTGTCAAAAGGGCGTCTACCAGGATCTTGTCTTGCATACTAACTTTACACAATTATCGTGTCACAAACACGAACGTAGTGACGTACTACAAGGAATTTCAGCTCTTGAGTGCCACCCTTTTGGCCCTTTTTGCTAATTTCATGTTTGTTAAGCATTGATTTTGAGCATGTGTGTTTGTACTTTCAACTTTTGTGTGACAGATTTGTGTACTGACCATAGGAAAATCATATGCCAAGCCGTTGTCCGCCGAAAATTTACTAGCCTGCCATCCAACATTTGTTGGCCAAAAATTGGACAACAATTGTCGAAAGGAGCGTACTAACGGTAAGATTTTAGGATTACAGTCTGTCAACAGACAATCCCCTGCCAACAATCAAACTGTGCGTACAAGACTTAAAGGAACACTAAAGGTTTGTTTTTAATTAGATCAATTGATTGCTGTAAGCAAGAGCATTTAAATATCACTTACCTCGTTTTTCCTTTTGACCTCCAAAATACAGTAATCCAGGTTTGAAAATGCAATTTCCTTTCTCTCCTCTTCTTGCTTTCCACCGGCATCTGAGCCGTTTTGCATGGTGGAAAGCAGAATGTGCTCACCCCCTCCCTATGACTACAGCCCTGCGTGAAGATGCTCTCTTATCCCTCACAGGCATGGAGGCTAAGCCTAATGGGAACTGTAGTTCCCATTAGGCCGTGATGTAGCAAGAATGAATGTGCACCGTAAACCAGGAAGTCAGTGATAATAACGATTCAGAAGTGCTGGAGGTGAATAAAACAGCTCGATTTCAACAGGTATCAAACTAGTTATAATGCAAAATATTTTTGTCTTTACAACCCCTTTAAGGGAGACTTTCTTGTTGACCTGCTAGAGCAGTGTTTCTCAATTCCAGATCAAGGTGCACCAACAGGTCATGTTTTCAGGCTTTCCATTATTTTGCACAGGTGATTTGATCAGTTTCACTGCCTTAGTAATTACCGCAACCATTTCATATGAGGGAAATCCTGTAAACATGACCTGTTGGTGCGCCTTGAGGACTACAATTGAGAAACACTGTGCTAGAAGCAAGTTTGGATCACTTTAGGCTGACACATTGTGATAAAAGTTATATTTCAGGCACCACAATAAGGGACGATAAGGTCTCACGTCTATACAATTATATTGTGTTTGTGTTAATCTTGAATGCAACTGTACTATTTATAGTTGTTTTTCTGGTAGAATCGTATGCTATTGAACATGTAAAGACAGGATATGTGTCTTCAATTTTTTCTTTTTTTCTGTATGAAACATTCTTCTTTTGTAAGAGAGAATTGACTTTATGTGATAACTCCACAATGTTACATATTCTTTTCTTAAAAAAACATAGCAGTAAAAATGATTGGAAATGTAAAATGGGGAACAAGGGTCTAAACCAGGTTAAATAGTTTACCACTCATCCATTATCCATCCCATGGGGTTGAAATCTAATCCTTTTCAAATGTTTTCACTTTACCATTTAAGATGGCCAATAGTTGTTTGTTTAACCATGCAAATATAAAGTTTGTAAGGTTGAATGGTATTAATGTTGACTTCCATGATCCAGTGATCACTTTTTTCGCTGTTATAAAAATGTATGAAATCAGTTTTTTGTAATGTTCGGGTGCCTCCTCAGCTGGTGTGTTTAGTAAAGAATATATTAGAGATTTTCTCTCCTGTCTGCAACTTCTATAGCATGTTGAGGAGGCATCTGGAAGGTATGAAGATAATATCGTCGGAACAAGGTACCATTGTCATAAAACTTTCTAACTCACTTCAATGAGTGAGGTGTTTGTATTCAAAATTTGTATCTGCCTGTGTGTTTCCAATTGGCCAGATTTGGGTAGGTCTACCTCTAGAGGTGGCAGGTGGTATGGAACCCATGATAACTGTTTCAAAGACCTACTGTATTCAAAGAAAGCTCTCCTATCATTTCTCCACCAACAAATAAGGATCTCACTATGGTTGGTGAGTCACTGTGAGCCTGATTCCTTGACAATTATTACCAATCCTATTTGTGAATCCAGCCTCTAAAGAAAGTGTTGACCTTCTCTCCACTTATCAACAACAAACAACCTCACTCAAACTTTCTGAAAACTGTTCATCCTTCCAATAGGCTCTGGGAACATTCAGGCAGAATAAGCTTATGGAGTTGGCTTACTAAAGGCAAATAGGCTTTCCACTTGCAATTCACAAAGGGAGTTTGCCCCAGAGCCTAGTAATGTGGTGAAGTTTCACTTCACAAAAAACATCCATTGCGTGCAAGGAAAAAACAGCAACTTTGTTTGTACATGTTTGGATGCTGGAAGTCAGCAAAACTTCACCTTATTCACTAAGCTTTAGGGCACATTCACTTCTACTGCAAAGTAAACAACCTCACCTTTCCAAATAACAGTGCAATATACATGAAATGTGTATGCCTCATGGACATTCCTTGGTGGGAGTCCCGGAAATGGTCATGTACACAGCAAAAGCCTTCCAAATATTCAGTAATCACCACTGAGTAGATCTAATGCCAAGTTTAAATATCCTACTTGGCAGAAATATCTTGTGATTAGCTATCGCACATGTCTATTAAAAATCTGTTCTTCACCCACATTATTTTTTTCTAGCTACGTAATTCAAATTTGTGCTGACATGGAGAGGTACTTAGAAAAAAATGTTTTACTTATTGTAATTTCCCATTCTGGTGCCTCACCATTTCAGCATAAAGATCTCCCACTCCTATTTGTTTCTTCATGGACTAGTAACTTGAAAAAGGATGTGCAAGCTGAGGAAAGCTTTTAAAGGCAACAGAAGGTGCTGTCCTGAGAGACTCTAATGCCCTGTACACACGATCGGAATTTCCGTTCGGAATTTCCGTTGGGATAAACTCAGACAGATTTTTCCTTTCAAGCTGTCTTGCATACACACTGTCACACCAAATTCCGACTGTCCAAAACGCAGTGACGTACAACACTACATCAAGAGTAAGTTCAATGCTTACGAGTATGCGTCGACTTGATTTTGAGCATGCATATTTTATTTCTCTGTCGGAGTTCCATACAGACGAATGGAATTTCCGATAGAAATTTTTTTCATCTGGAAAAAAGAGAACGTGTTCTCTTTCTAAGTCTGTCAGAATTTTTTCCGATGGAAAAACTCAGATGGAGCACACACACGGTCGGAATATCTGATGAAACAATTCCTTCTGACTTTTTCCATCGGAAATTCCGATCGTGTGTACAAGGCATAAGTTGTATCTTGGCCCATTGCTACTGACATGATAAGGCACCAAGAATGGAAAATTCAGGAATTGTCTGATAACAATTTTCCATTATCTCTGAATGACAGTTCTTCACACATGGTGCTGGTTAATTATAAATAAGGGAAATTATAACCCACCTGATTGTTACACAGGGAGGTCCAAAATGATAGACAGAATTCAGTAGATCTCTAATCTGAACACTTGCCTGTTATAAAGCTTATAGTGGAAGTGTCACAGCAGCTGCGCTCTGGCTCTGCCCATGTCACCATTGTCACTCGGAAGTTATAGTACCAGGCAGGAAGTAGATTGGTCAGTCTCTACAAAAAAAGTATATATATATAAAATCTCCACATGTTTACTAGCTAGTAGTAGTTAGTTACATTTACTGGATTTGTTCTGTAATGTAAAAAAAAAAAATTGTAGCTTCTTTAAACTACTTCTTCAGTTTCAATGATCGTCAGGAAGATGCCCGGCATTTATATCAACACAGGAGGCACAGTTACCTCAATCCAAACACCATGGAACGTGTAAATGTTGATTGCCCAAGAACAGGATAAGAGGTGTGAAATTTGAGGAACCACCCTTTTTTACAGTAGTCTTATGATCCCATGCTTGGTTTAGGGATGTTGGCATAGATATCAATTCCACAACTGTTGTTTTGTATTCCCAATGTACATGTCTTTGCATTCCTATACTGCAAATACTAAGTTACTTTGCTGGTGTTTGGGTGTTGGGTATTTTGGATGTATAAGCTTCTGGCTCAGTGTGTTACTGGAATTGAAGGACACAGGAATGCAAGGTTTGTCAAACATCCTTCAGAGTTTTTTTGACACTCCAGCTACATTTGGGTTGACTATATTACTCCACAAACAATTATAGCACTCTGGATCTGGAACTAAAGGAATGGCTTGGAAAAGTTATGAAATGTCTTCAACATTACATAACAAATCCAGTTGTATGTGATTAATATACTAAGCTAGCTATACCATGACCTGGACTAATGAGAACCTTCATAGACATATATACTTACTACATTCTTGTTGTAGCACTGAGCTGGTTCACACCAAAACGAGGTGTGGGAATGGAGCATTTTGTGCGTCTTTCCAGCACCACGTACTACCCTTGTAATCTCCATGCTGGTGCCAGTTTATTGTTAATTTCACCCCAAACGCAGATCGCAAACACAGTGCATTTGTACCAGTGCAGTGCATTTTTAAAAGTAGTGCAAGCGCTACTTTTTTGCAATATAATACATTTTGTAGCCCATTCCATTTAATGGGCTGTCAAAACACACCACACAGGAACGAACTAGAATCATATGGGAAATGCATTTTTCAGTGCAATCCTGGTGTGAACAGACCTTAAATACACAAATATACTATATCTGTTTATGTGTGTCTATCACTCTCTCTCTCTTTCACGCATATGTAAAGCAGCGCTTAATAATATCTGGTACACAGACAAGATGCACTGTGACTGTTTGTGTGGTTGGTACTTCATGCAATAAAGCAAAGAAATAAATATACTTTACCACTGTGGATGTTAAGGAAACGGTTGCTGCAATTTCATAATATGGTGTCCATTCTGATGTCATGCTCACAGGGTTAAAATAAAACATTTCCACAATATATTTCCGGAAGACTCCAGAATATGGGCGACTCCAGCTCAGCACCACAGCTGATGGTCCCAAGGGGTACAGTACCAAATCCTTTATTCCAGTTGGTTCTGGGAAATAAAAAGCAGGTGAAAGTCTCTCTCTCTATATTTTTATCGGCAAAATTAGATTCTGAATAAAATTTACATTGACTTCACAAACTCATGTCTTGGAGTAGTAAGGCTGGCCATACATGGTTCGTATCTCGGCTGGTTCAGCAGGAATTGGCCGATATTGGAACCATTAATAGGTAGGCTGAATGCACCGAGTTGGTCAATCAATCAACTTGGGAACAACCAGCCTTTTGGATTCTCTTGCGATTATCGCTAGCGGCTGCTATAGCCACTAGTGATAATCACCGTCTTCTCCCGCCCCTGCTTCCCCGCTGGAAGCAGACAATTGCTTGGCAGGAGGGATTCCATTGTCAGTATTGTCTGTGTTGATGAGAGGATTCGTGCAAATTTATTTCCTGCCACCCATGGTGGCAGGAAAGAAATTTGCACTGTGCATGCCTGCCTAAGTAATGTGATCGTAGAATTTAACATATTATGGTTTTCTTTTGATACATTGTTGCTGCTATTATCATTTTTTTTTTCATTAAGGATTTGTTGTAGCAGAACATATTACAGAGAACAACTCAGAACTACCGAGCAGAGAGGGTAAGCCTGAGGATGAGCCCGGAAGCAATAAGGATGGTGTTTGTGTGTTTGTGTGTGTGTAGGGGTGAGCAAATCTGCCTGGGTTCAGTTCATAAAAAGTTCTCAGTTTATAGACGCCGTTAAAATCTATAGAAAGTAAGTGTGATAATTCAATTCTGGCCAAACATAGGCCCATAAAGCAGGCTATTCTCAAACAAAAGGCATGAGAAGCAGGGCACTGCCCTTGGGGACATCTACCAATGTCAAACTTTAAAAAAGACAGAATGGTCAGCTCTCCCTACCAGTTCCAACACAAATTTACAATATGGCTGCTGTGAGATAATCCTTTAAAAGAAAGCCCTTTGAGTTATCTATTCGTTCAAATGATTGACTCTTGTAATGCAGCTGACTGGGGACAAAGACTATGCACTGTATTATAGATTGTTCTTAATTTCTGGCAACAAACCTGCTCGTTTTTAGACAATAGTCCATGATTCGTGAGATTCACGAATTGTGAGGATTTGCCAAAAACTCATAGTAGGGTGAACCCAAAACTCATCCATAGTGTTAAGTCTTGAACCAACAAGTGTTTCAAACTGTGCCCAGACACAATATAATTAGATGCTAATTGTTTTTCCTAACAGTAGAGAGCTTCATCATTTCCTATACAGACTAAATGGAAACCATGTTTGCAGGCAACAAATGCACATCAGTTTTCTGTCTTTATCTGAACATTACAACTGGCTATTAGGTCACTATTGCTGGATGGTGGGGTTAAGTCCTGGGAAATTTATGTTTCCATTGATAATCCACCTACACTTACAGTGCCTTGAAAAAGTATTCATACGCCAAATTTCCACATTTTGTCATGTTACAACTAAAAACGTAAATGTATTTTATTGAGATTTTATGTTATAGACCAACACAAAGTGGCACATATTTATGAAGTAAAATGAAAATGATATTCTGTTAAAAAAAAAAAATGGAAAATGATAACTGTTTTTCAAATTATTTTACAAATACATATCTGAAAAGTGTTGCATACATTTGTATTCAGCCCCCTTTACTCTGATACCCCTAACTAAAATCTCAGTATAAATACAGCTGTGCTCCCAGAGGTTTGTTAGAGAATCTTAGGGAACAAACAGCATCATGCAAGCCAAGGAACACATCAGACAGTTCAGCTATACATTTATAGAGAAGTTTAAAGCAAGGTAAGATTATGAAAAAATATCCCAAGCTTTAAACATATCACAGAGCACTGTTCAATCCATCATCCAAAAATGAAAAGAGTATGGCACAACTGCAAGCCTACCAAGACACGGCCGTACACCTAAACTAACAAGCGGCCAAGGAGAACATTAATAAGAGAAGCAGCAAAGAGTCCCATGGTAACTCTGGAGGAGCTGCAGAAATCCACAGCTCAGGTGGGAGAATCTGTCCACAGGACAACTACCGTATTAGTGGTGCACTCCACAAATTTGGCCTTTATGGAAGAGTGGCAAGAAAAAAGCCATTGTTGAAAGAAAGCCATAAGAAGTCCTATTTGCAGTTTGCGAGAAGCCATGTGGGGACACAGCAAACATGTGGAAGAAGGTTCTCTAATCAGATGAGAATAAAAATGTAACCATTTGGCCTAAAAGCAAAACGCTATGTGTGGCGGAAAACTAACACTGCAGATCCCTCTGAACAAACCATCCCCACCATGCAACATGGTGGTGGTGGCAGCATCATGTTGTGGGGATGCTTTTCTTCAGCGGGGACAGGGAAGCTGGTCAGAGTTGATGGGAAGGTGGATGGAGCCAAATACAGGGCAATCTTAGAAGAAAACCTGTTAGAGTCTGCAAAAGACTTGAAACTGGGGCAGAAGATTACCTTCCAGCAGGACAACGACCCTAAACATACACTGTGAGCTACAATGGAATGTCTTAGATCAAAGCATAATGAGTTAGAATGGCCTAGGCAAAGTTCAGACCTAAATACAATTGAGAATATGTGGCAAGACTTGAAAATTGCTGTTCGCAAATGCACTCCATCCAGTCTTACAGAGTTTGAGCTATTTTACAAAGAAGAATGGGCAAAAATGTCCCTCTCTAGATGTGCAAAGTTGGTAGAGACATACCCAAAAATACTTGCAGCTGTAATTGCAGAGAAATATGGTTCTGCAAAGTATTGACTTTCAGATATTTATTTGTAAAAAAAAATGAAAACCATTTATTATTTTCTGTCCACTTCACAATTATGTGCCACTTTGTGTTGGTCTATCACATAAAATCCCAATAAAATACATTTATGTTTTTGGTTGTAACATGACAAAATTTGGACAATTTCAAGGGGTATGATTACTTTTTCAAGGCACTGTACTATACCAGCTACTATATAAATTGTTGCTTGAGGCTAGAGACAGTAGTGGATTTTTATTAACGCTTCAAAAACCCAATCCTAGTAATACTTGCCAATAGTTATGTTATTTATGCTGGTATGTTTAGGGTATGCAAATACATATTTATCCCCTCTATTGGCAACAATTAGCTGAGTGGAATTAAATGGATGTGACAGAATCCTCTTGGACATGTTCACCAAACAGATCACAGAGTTTAGCAGACCACAGGATCTTTCCAGAATTGTCTGGCTTTATGTTTCGAAATCAGTAATCTATAAACCTTTTCTGTAACTCATTAGAGCAGCTGCTGCACAAGCATTTGCTGGAAAAAACTAACAATGAGGGCAGGGACTACCTTTGTTCGGATCTGGGAACCTATGGTCCATCTATTGCAAGTAAGAATCTATGCATGTTTACTTGGACATTGTATTGCCTTGTACACACAACCGTTTTTCTCGGCAGGAAAAAAAACAAAGTTTTTCCAGACAGGATTTCTCTCAAGCCTGCCTTGCATACACACGTTAAGGCCAAATACTGCCCGTCCAAAGCATGGTGACGTACATCACGTACAAATGGGCTATAAAGGGGAAATTCCATTCAAACCGTGCCACCCTTTGGGCTGCTTTTGCTGATCCTTGTGTTAGTAAAAGTTTGGTGAGAGACGATTTGCGCTTTTAAGTTTTCGTGCTTTTCAGTCAGTTACAGCGTGACGAATGTGCTATCTCCATTCCAAACGCTAGTTTTACCTGTCTCATACTTGATTCTGAGCATGCACGTTTTTTTTCCCTTCCGGAAAGCATACACACGACTGGTTTTCCCGATAGGAAAAAGTCAGCCGGGAATCCCGGTGGGAAAAAGAAAACATGTTCTCTTTTTTTCCCCCCGCAGTTTTCTCATTGGGAAAACTGTGATAGAGCATACACACGGCCGGTTTTCCCAGCCAAAAGCTGTGATTGCAGTTTTCCTGATGGGAAAACCGGTCGTGTGTACGAGGCATATTAGTATACCAGAAATTACAGTATGTGTAACTTAAACATTACTTTCATTACTTCCAAGTACCGGTGCTTTGTTAAATTAGAGGGGGACAAGAGAGTTAGTTAGCTCTGATCCAGTTAATCTATTAAAATCGGGTCTCTGTCTCAGCTCTGGGTTCCTCTTCTTCAAGTTCGGCACCCACCTTTAGGGTGACTGCATCACGGCGCCCCGGCGAAATGGCCTACCAGGCCGGGGTGCACATGCCACGCAGTGTTCCTGGTTCCGGGACCATGTTGGTCCTGAACATTTAAAGCTGTGGCGGGGCCCCAGTAATCGACTGGGTCCCCAATCCTGAGAAGATCCCAAGCGAGATAGCTGTTCGGTGGGGAGCCCATCTGAGGAGAGCCAAGAGAGGCTGGCAATCCAAAAGGGTCTCGACAGTCCACCAGAAAGTTTTATTGTTTTTACCCGGCTGGGTAATAAAGAGCACAGAATAAGACACCTGTCGTGGACATTCCGTTAATACTACATCCACCATACACCCTTAGACAGTGGAGGAGCCATGAGGTAACATGCCACCCAAAACAAACCAGCAGCTCCTTCGGGGGTAGTGCTATATATATATATATATATATATATATATATATACACACACACACATACAGACACAGGCCTGGATTCAAAAAGACTTACGACGGGCGTATCAGTAGATACGCCGTCGTAAGTCCAAATCCGCGCCGTCGCAACTTTAAGCGTATGCTCAAACTGAGATACGCTTAAATGTTGCTAAGATACGACCGGCGTAAGTCTCCTACGCCGTCGTATCTTAACTTAATATTTACGCTGGCCGCTAGGGGCGTGTACGCTCATTTACGCCTAGAATATGTAAATCAGCTAGATACGCCTATTCACGAACGTACGTGCGGCCGTCGCAGTACAGATACAGCATTTACGTAAGGCTTTTTCCGGCGTAAAGTTACCCCTGCTATATGAGGCGCAGCCAATGTTAAGTATGGACGTCGGGCCAGCGTCAAATTTTCCGTCGATTACGTTGTTTGCGTAAGTCGTTCGCGAATAGGGCTGTGCGTAATTTACGTTCACGTCGAAAGCATTGACTTTTTGCGGGTTAATTTGGAGCATGCGCACTGGGATACATTCACGGACGGCACATGCGCCGTTCATAAAAAGCGCCATTTACGTGGGGTCACAATTCATTTAAATAAAACACGCCCACCTCTTCCAGATTTGAATTAGGCGGGCTTACGCCGGCCAATTTACGCTATGCCGCCGCAACTTACGGAGCAAGTGCTTTGTGAATACTGCACTTGCCTGTCAAAGTTGCGGAGGCGTAGCGTAAATAGGATACGCTATGCCCGCACACAAATACACGCTCCCTACCTGAATCTAACCCTCAGTGTATATATGTATTTATATATTGTTTATGAGGAACATTTCTCTTTTTTTTGTAGAAAAAAAATAAAAAAAAATATTTTACCAATAGAAAAGAGAAGAGGATCTGATGGGGGTCCTATTAATGGGGCCTTTTGCAGGTAGACGACCACCCTGTACTGGGCACCAGGCAATAAGTTTGTGATGACATTGCTGGTTAAATTGACCTGAAAATACAAAACACAATTATTAAAGAACGTCTAATATGATTGTACATAATAAATGAAAGCAGGAAATATGTAAGGTTATGTAACCTTATATCTTTCTCCCTACACCTGAGATCTGACATAAGTTGGAAGTGGTGATCATCCACGTACCCCACTCTCACCCCTAGCAGGGGACATCTTATTATTATCTGTAAAATGTGTTTGTCTCCTGTTACTTGACCACCAGGCCTATTCTGGCACTTCTCTCCTTCATGTGAAAATCACAATTTTTTTGCTAGAAAATGAATCAGAACCCCCAAACATTATATATTTTTTTTTAGCAGACATCCTAGGGAATAAAATGGCAGTCATTGCAATACTTTTTGTCACACCGTATTTGCGCAGCGGTCTTACAAGCGCACTTTTTTTGGATAAAAATCACTTTTTTGAATTACAAAATAAGACAACAATACATTTTGCCCAATTTTTTTATATATTGTGAAAGATAATGTTACGCCGAGTAAAATGATACCCAACATGTCACGCTTAAAAATTGCGCCCGCTCGTGGCATGGCGTCAAACTTTTACCCTTAAAAATCTCGATAGGCGACGTTTAAAAAATTCTACAGGTTGCATTTTTTGAGTTGCAGAGTAGGTCTAGGGCTAGAATTATTGCTCTCACTCTAACGATCGCGGCGATACCTCACTTGTGTGGTTTGAATACCGTTTTCATATGCGGGCGCTACTCGCGTATGCGTTTGCTTCTGCGCGCGAGCTCGTCGGGATGGGGCGCTTTAAAAAATTTTTTTTTTGTTTTCTTATTTATTTTTATTTAGTTTTATAATTTTTTACACTGAAATAAAAAAAAAAAAAATTGATCACTTTTATTCCTATTACAAGGAATGTAAACATCCCTTGTAATAGAAAAAAGCATGACAGGTCCTCTTAAATATGAGATCTGGGGTCAAAAAGACCTCAGATCTCATATTTAGACTTAAATGCAAAAAAATAAAAAAATAAATAAAAATGTCATTTTTTCAAATGACAAAAAAAAAAATGTTTCTTTAAGAGGCTGGGCGGGACTGACGTTTTGACTTCACTTCCGCCCAGCAGAGCTATGAGGACGGGTGAAGGAGATTTCTCCTTCAGTCCCGTCCCCGCTCAGCTGCCGGACACATCCGATCCCCTCCGCCGCTACCGACGGCTCCGGTAAGCGGCGGAGGGCGCGGGAGAGCGGCGGGAGGGGGGGGGGGCCCTCTCCCGCCACCGATAACGGCGATCTCGCGGCAAATCCGCCGCGGAGACCGCCGTTATCGTGTACACCACCGCCCCCTGAAAAGATGAATATCTCGGTTGTGGCAGCAGCTGCTGCCGTTATCGAGATATTCAACTTTAAAAACAGGACGTCTTTTTGACATGGGGCGGTGGTCAAGTGGTTAAATATGTGCTGTTCCCTCTAAGTGAGAAGAAAGTCCTACTACGGTATCATATTAATACATATTACTCACAACAGTGAAAATGCTGCCCCACCATGGTGGCAGGACACCAGAATCATTAGCTGGACTTTTCATAGATAGGTAATAAACATGAAGATACGACTCTCATAATCATCTGAGGAGTGAAAATAAATTCAGTAAAGCACAGAGATGTCTAGTTACCTCCTTACAATAATATTTCTCCAGCCTCTGACTTTCCTTCTGCTTCTGGCATGTCAGTGACTGGACAGACACAATAGCATCACTATTGCCTTCCAGGGAGGACTTCCACAACACCAATGCTGCTGTAGAATTAAAGATGCTCACGGTCACATTCTTTGGTTTTTCTGTCAGTTCCTCAAACCATTTTCCGTCAGGACCTTACCCAGAAACAAAAGTAGATTGTGAATGAATGCTCAAAGATATCTCATGTAGTATGTTTTGACAATGTGGAAAACTAAGATCTTCACATAGATCTCTGAAAAAACACATAGAACCAAGCCAACCAGCAGAATGTCATTGGTGCACTAGTGATTACTGATATTTGTGAAATACTGTATATTTTCATATATACGAGGTATGTCTAAAAGGTTCAGTGAATGATCCGAAATCGGCAACATGGGCCAGGTGTGTGCGCATGCACATGGCTATCCAGAGACATGTCAAGAAGTGCCACCTAATGTGGAAGACACGTGACCATCAGGGTAAACCCGCTACGGGCAGTCAAACGTAGTCAGAGTGAAAGGTAGGGTCACAGTCAGTGGCGGCCCGCCCATAAAGGGCGCCCGGGCGCCGCCCCCCCTCTCCCAGTCAGTAAAAAAAAAAAAAAAGTTTTATTTAAACATGTCCCTTTAAGGAAAAAAAAATTCCAAAAAAGGTTCTTATGTGCACTGAGTCCGGGCGTCGGGAACAGCGCGGTATGGGTAGCGCCACGTCTGTGCAATCACGGGATTGCAGACGTGGCGCTACATTGGCAGCCCAAAAATGCCTTTGTGGCGCGGTCCATCGCGCCACTTGCTTCCGGCGCGATGGACTGCGTTGTTATGGCTGGACGGGTGCATCCACTATTTGTGCTCGTTCCGTCCCGACGTCCCTGGAAGAACAGGAAGTGACGTCGGGACTCGGGGCGCTCAGTGCGAGTACAGGTAAGCTAAGCTGAGCTATGCCGCCTGCCTCTGCCCCTCTGTAATGGACTGTTTTCTTTGTAAAGTTTGGTGGCAGCAGGAGCGGTCCACCCCCCTTCTTTAAAGATTACCTGATTACCTGTGTTCCAAATATTTTTTTATAGTGAATATTCGGCCAAAATCGCGGCACCCCGCGGGGGGTTGGGTTGTCCGCGATTTCGGCCGAATATTCACTATAAAAAAAAATTGGAACATTTGGAATTTTTTTTTTTAGTGCACATTTGGCCGAAATCGCGGCACCCCCATCCCCCCCGCGGGGGGGAGGGGTGGGGGTGCCACGATTTCGGCCGAATGTTCACTAGACATGATGAGCAATTAACCCAGTGCAGATGTAGGCTCATTGCAAGGGTGGATTTTTTTAACATTTTCATGGAGTTGGGCTTTAATAAATGATTTTTAATGTTCAATGCAATGCATATTATGGGTGAAATGCCAGCCGTCAGCAGCCTGAGCCCAGGAGAAGATGGGGAGCTACAAGTCCCAGCAGGTTATAATATAAGGCTCCTAGGTGGATGGGAGTCTTATATTATAACCTGCTGGGACTTGTAGCTCCCCATCTTCTCCTGGGCTCAGGTGCATGCAATCCACCATCTATGGGACTACAAGTCCCAGCAGTGAGAAAAACTGGACAAAGATGGTGGATTGCATGCACCTGAGCCCCAGGAGACGATGGAGAACTACAAGTCCCAGCAGGTTATAATATAAAGCTCCAAAGGTGGATGGATGACTGGACAGTGACACAGTGGGGACAATTGGCACAGTGGCTGTGTTTGATGGCATGGTACAGTGGCTGCATTTGATGGCATGGCACAGTGGTGACAATTGATGGCACAGTGACCACAATTGATGGCATGGCACAGTGGCTGCATTTGATGGCATGGTACAGTGGCTGCATTTGATGGCATGGTACAGTGGCTGCATTTGATGGCATGGTACAGTGGCTGCATTTGATGGCATGGCACAGTGGCTGCATTTGATGGCATGACACAGTGGCTGCATTTGATGGCATGGCACAGTGGCTGCATTTGATGGCATGGCACAGTGGCTGCATTTGATGGCATGGTACAGTGGCTGCATTTGATGGCATGGCACAGTGGTGACAATTGATGGCACAGTGACCACAATTGATGGCATGGCACAGTGGCTGCATTTGATGGCATGGTACAGTGGCTGCATTTGATGGCATGGTACAGTGGCTGCATTTGATGGCATGGCACAGTGGTGACAATTGATGGCACAGTGACCACACTTGATGGCATGGCACAGTGGCTGTATTTGATGGCATGGTACAGTGGCTGCATTTGATGGCATGACACAGTGGCTGCATTTGATGGCATGGCACAGTGGCTGCATTTGATGGCATGGCACAGTGGTGACAATTGATGGCACAGTGACCACAATTGATGGCATGGCACAGTGGTTGCATTTGATGGCATGGCACAGTGGCTGCGTTTGATGGCATGGTACAGTGGTGACAATTGATGGCACAGTGACTGCGTTTGATGGCATGGCACAGTGGCTGCGTTTGATGGCATGACACAGTGGCTGCGTTTGATGGCATGGCACAGTGGTGCGAATTGATGGAACAGTGGCTGCATTTGATGGGCACAGTGAGGCTGCGATTTTTTTTCTTCTTCGTTTGCGCCCCCCCCAAAAATTTTGAGCACCAGCCGCCACTGGTCACAGTGCAATGGAGCAATGAGTGAACATCAAGTTCTGCTACAAATTAGTGAAAACAGAGACACATGAAATGTTGGTGCACGTGTACGGGACAGAAGCCATGAGCAGAAAAGTTGTTTACAACTGTTTCAAACTGTAACAGGAGTCACTTTTGGGCACAGATTGAGCCAGGAAATAAAGGGACATATGTTGGATTGTTTTAACATGGACAGTAATCTACAATATATTCTTTAATGTCTGTAAAGAGTATTCTGACCCTACCGGTCAATAATGACTCTTTTCAATGATTAGCCCTGGCTAGTGAGTTGTTAAATGAGGCTGGCTCTTGAAAGGCCTTTCATTGTGTGATAACACTGTTTAAAGCCTATGATGCTCAGGTGTGAATACCTTTCTGTCGGAGACAGACCGTCTGTCTAAAGATGTGGATTGAGGGGAATTCATTGTGTGATGGTGTTTTGTTTGAATTCTGTTAATAAAGGAATGTGACTTCTCAGGTGCAGTGATTAGGTCATGTTAATTATAGACCAGCGCCAAAATGTCTGGAATGTTTAGCAATTAGCCATCTGAAGGTTTATTGAAGCCCCCTCAGGGTGTGATGTGTGGGTGGAGAGTTTGATTGTTCCTGTGATCACTGAAACATGCCTTGAAAACTGTATATAAACTTGAGAGCTAACTATTAAATGTGTTAATACATTTTGAAGCAGATAATAGAGCTGTCAGTCTCATTTTCTGGGGAATTGATATGGATCGTGCCTGCTGGTTTGTCTGTGTGTCGGATAAGCTGTCGTAGGTTGATGGAAGGTCGTAAACGTGGTGACCGTCACACAAATGCTTTTGCGATGTGAAGGAAATGACTGGGGATGAGCCACGTTTGGGTCGGTCATCGACAAGCAGAACCCCAGACACGATCGGGCAACTGCAACAAATGCTGGCACAAGATCAGCGACTAACTCTACGATTGATGGTGGAGGAATTGGGCATTTGCAAAGACAAGATGCGCACCATCATCCGCAAAGATGTGGGTAAGTGGAAGATCAGAATGCAAAATGGATGGAAACCTCTGGAGATTTAATTACCAAGTGTGACCAGTATCCATCCTGCGCCTGCGTTCTGTGTGATCCACGTGCGCCAATTCTTGGCTCAGTTCGGCGTACCTGTTCTCAGTCATCCGCCGTTTCCTCTCCTGAAGAGCTTTATGAAAGGCGAACATTTTGCGAACGTAGCAGTAATCCAAGAATGTAGGACAGTGGTTTTGCGATTGATTCATAAAGAGGCCTTTGCTGACAGTTTCCAGACGTTTTATAAACGTTGTCAAAAGTGTGTTGTGATGGATGACGATTATTTTAAAAGTCAGTAAAGGTAATTTGTTTGTATCTTCTGTTTTTTTTGTTTTCTGATACCATTCACCAAACATTTTAGACACACCTTGTACTTATATACTGTAGGTCACCTAAAGGATTCTTTTTTCAACAAAGCTTGAGTTTCATTCTAAGTCTGATAAACTCATGCATAATTTTTCAGAAAAACAGAAGGATTTGTATCCTTCATAAAGGCAGGGCAGTGTAGTCACCAAACAAAATACAAAGGTTTACAGCAGAAAACACAAAACTGTGCACAGCATATCTACACAGGCGCTTTCAATGAAAAACTACGGAAAGCTCCTGAATATCCCATATACAGTATGTGTTCAGTAACAACGATTCCTCCTGTAGGAGCATCAACATTACTAATGTGTTCACGGAAGTGCCTACCATGATTAAGTCTCTCAGCACACAGTTAGTCCCAAAGTTCTTCACTTACTAATATAGAAGCTGAGTGCTTTGGCATCACTGCTTTCTCTAGTGTCACAAGATCCAGAAGAGCTAAATGTTCTTATGGTAAATGTGTATTTTCCTGGCTCCATCAGTTCTGTTACAAAATCATGAGTATTTTCATCCACACTAGAGATTAACGTCACATTTCCTAAACAGACAGAGAAAAGAAAAGTCAAATATTCTTAAATATAGCCTGAAGTTGTCCATAATAGGAAATGTAGATGTTCAACATTTTCATCTTAATGTGTTCCTAATATAAATTTGGCTCAGCTCATCATATAACTCATTTCAAAGGGTCTGGATGGAGGGTTTCTAGGGATCTGCAGGAGACATTTGAAAATAATTCATATAAAAAAGTCACCTCTCACCAGTCCAGTACAAATGATCAAAAATACTATAAAGACATTTGGGTGAAAAAAAGGAAACCCCAGAAGATTTCTCACTCGGACTGAATGAAATTTCAGACAAAGCCATATCGGAGGAGGTGGTGGGGTAACTGCTCAGAATAATTTAACTGCAGGTGTGTAAATTTTAATTTTAACTATTAAGCCTGGTAAACAAGCTTTTACAACAAAGGAAGTTAAGTAGACCACAGAAACATGTGAGAAAATGTCTAACACTCCATCTGATAACTGGATATGGGGGCCCAGCAATAAATGTGACCAGACAGCTGTAAATGTGATGAATGTGTAGGTTAATTCTGGAACTGGTTGATATGGAAGCAATTATCAGAGTGTACTGAAACTATTATAGGACACACAGATGTAAGTAAAGTATTGGGGACTGTTGAGCTTTGGGACTTTAACTTGACCCTGCTTTGATACCCTATGTATAAGGCACTCAGAGAACACTGTCCAAAGACACTAAGCTGGTTGTTTGATTTCTTTCCTATTCTAGGCACAAGTTTGGCTGTCTAGTCACAGGCAAGAACATTTTGGGACTTTCTGGGGCAGTATCCATTGCGATAAAGTATGACAAATGTATCCTTAAAGGGGTTGTAAAGGTTTGTTTTTTATTTTCTAAATAGTTTTTTTTTTAAGCTAGTGCATTGTTGGTTCACTTACCTTTTCCCTTCAATTTCCATTCCAAATGTTTTTTTTCTTTGTCTGAATTTCTCACTTCCTGTTTCTCCTCAGTATGCTTGCCCCCATCATCCGAGCCGTTCTGACTGGGGGTTAGTCAGCATGCTCGCCCCCTCCCTTAGGACTACATCCCTGCTGCGAGTATGCTGACTAACCCCCAGCCAGAACGGCTCGGATGATGGGGGAAAAGTTACTGAGGAGGAACAGGAAGTGAGAAATTCAGGCAAAAAAAAAAAAAAAACATTTAGAAGGGAAATCGAAGGAAAAGGTAAGTGAACCAACAATGCACTAGTTTAAAGGAACCTATTTAGAAAATAAAAAACAAATCTTTACAACCCCTTTAAAGCCTAAGCTTACCTAAAACAAAAACAAAACAAAATCAGTACAAGTGACAAAATAATTTACCCTCAGTGAGACGTGTCGCTTGTGCTGCTGTGTCCTCCTTTCGCCAAAATCTCCAATGCCACCCCCTACCCCCACTACCATACATTTTTATGTGTGGCGAGAGCTAATAGAACTAAGAGGCTTTCACTGGCTCTCATCAAGAGTGGTCAACTATATCTGCCTTTTCCTATGAATGAAACAATCTATAAATGGAGGGGGAGCAGACCTATCAATAATCCTCCTGTCCTCAATTTATAGATCCTGTTATATTCATAGACATTACTTACTAATAATCCAAATCGTCCCCTGTGCTGCTGCTGGCTGTCAGGGCTGGGCTTCTAGCAGCTCTTTTCTTAGTGCTCAAGGCTGCTCAACTGTCAGTTAATTACCAACCACTGATTGTTGCCACAGTGACTCGCCTGCACCATTACCTGCCTCATTAGTCCAGCCTACAGCCAGCCCCTTCTGGCTATGTAATCTGCCTTGCTTATTCCTTTAGTGCCTTCGCCTGGTCAACATATTCAGTGTGTCTCTGCTGGTTTCCTGTTATGACTTTTGCCTGGCTGACGTTTCTTCTGGTTCCTGATCCTGATCTTTGGCTTCTGACAGCGCTGATTCCTGACTTCCCGATCCCGGCTAGTCTGATTACCTGTTTTGGCCTCCTAACCCGGTCTTCTGTTTTTGACTATATTCCTCTATTCACACACACACCACCACCGTAATCTTGCACTGGGACAGGGGTTGATAGAGCCAACAGACTGCGATAACACACATCAAGAGTGCCTGACTATGCCCACTGCCCACCATTTCTGCCCAGCTCCATACTTTGTAGATGCTATAACTCTCACACAAACCAATCAACCATTTTTTTTTACTAAAGACATGAGCAGAGTACATTGTGGCCAAAATGTATTAAGACATTTGATTTATATTTATTTTTTATGGGATATGTTTTATAGCAGAAAGAATATTATTTTTTTTTCAAAATTGTCTGCCTTTTTTTGTTTATATAATTAAAAAAATAGGTGATCAAATCAACAGACAGCTCTATTTGTGAGAAAATAAATAATGTAAATTTTGTTTGTGTACAGCATTGCATAATTGCGCGATTATTAGTTAAAGTAGTGCAGTGCTGCATAGAAAAAAATGGCCTGGCCTTACGGAGCTGAAATGGTTAAAGCGGAGTTCCACCCAAAAATTGAACTTCCGCTGTCCGGATTCCTCCCCCTCCAGTGTCACATTTGGCACCTTTCGTAGGGAGGGGGAGCAGATAACTATCTAATACAGGTCTTTGCTCCCACTTCCAGTGATAGATCATCGCAGTATCCGCGGCGATCTACACCATGTCCGATGGTGAATGCGCAGCACGACTCTTGCAGAAGGGAACCAGGCTGTGACTTCCTGATTCCCTTACTAGCAATGCCGGCGCCTCCACCCAGAGCCGAGGGGACGAATCGGCTTCGGGTGAGGACATCGCAGGCAGACAGGTAAAGTGTCCTTCTTTTAAAAGTCAGCAGCTGCAGTAGCTGCTGACTTTTAATTTTTTTTTTGTTTTTGTCGGAACTCCGCTTCCAGATAAAAAGTAGATTTTTCAGGCTGCTTAGCATATCTAGATGTTTTCTATAAGGTAGCAATCTTAACTTGTTTAGTTCAAGTCCACTTTAAATCTATTTCAAAATTGCACAGAATGACAAATTGTTACACTAAACATGACTCAACGTGTTAGATATTTACCATCCTTGTGAATATATATGTTGAAACCATCAAATGCAGTTGGTGGCTTTGGTGGGAACCAGCTGATTGAGACTTTAAAGCTGGGTGGAAGAAGAGGATCTTGGACAGTTTCAGCGGAGAAACTTACTGAAGTGGGATTCTCATAGTCTGGAGGGATTTCGTTCACAAACCCTTCAACATCCACTGTTGCAGTCTCACTGACCCACCAGTAGGGGGGAGCTGTTGTTTCAGAGCTGTTACCTAGATTTTTCTCTTCAGTCCAGTTATAAGGGGAACTAGCTGCTGAGCTCTCAGACTGATCATCAAACATTTCTGCTGACTTCTCGGTGGGGTTGATGAGTTTGATTTCTGTTGTGGATGTTTCTACAGCAGTTCTTTCAGCTGGATCTTCCAAACTGCTAAGGTTTACAAGGAATATTTGTATGGAAATATTTTGAGGTGGATAAGGTGCTTAAAGGAAAGATAAGATAGCAAATTAATTGTGCTTCATGTTAGAAAATATATGATATTTATTGTAAACATAGTATTATTACAATAATCATATGTATTTATCAATTGCAGCAAGATACGTGGATAAGCATTGTCTTTACAGTCAGAAGAACTGACTAGACTACCGTATTTGCCGGCGTATAAGATGACTGGGCGTATAAGACGACCCCCTAATTTTCCAGCTAAAATGTTGGTTTTAGGATATACTCACCGTATAAGACGACCCCCTTCCTACTAGTCATGCCTCGCATCACCTCACTGTGCCATTACATGCCTCACTGTGCCATTACATGCCTCACTGTGCCATTACATGCCAGACTGTGCCACCATTACATGCCTCACTGTGTCACCATTACATGCCTCACTGTGCCACCATTACATGCCTCACTATGCCACCATTGCATGCCTCACTGTGCCATTACATGCCTCACTGTGCCACTATTACATGCCTCACTGTGCCATTGCATGTCTCGACGATCCCTTACCTTATCCCTGACATGCAGAATCTGTCAGACCGCGGCCGTCCATTTTTCAAAAAGCCGCGCCTCCTCCTCGTGCTGTTCCGTGATAGGCGGAACACTCAGCTTCCCAGGAGACACTGTGTTCAGTGTTCCGCCTATCACGGTTGCCCTCTCGTCCGAGACCGAGGACGAGAGGGCATCTGTGATAGGCGGAACACTGAACAGAGGCTCTGCTGGGAAGCTGAGTGTTCCACCTATCACGGAACAGCAGAAGGAGGAGGCGCGGCTTTTGAAAAATGGACGGCCACGGTCTGACTGAGAGTCTGCATGTTAGGTTACCCGCGTATAAGACACCCCCGACTTTTAAGAAGAATTTCATGGGTTAAAAAGTAATCTTATACGCCGGGAAAATACGGTAATACAGCTCTTCATTCACAGTTCCTGCAATACACTAAGCCTGTTTGCTTGTAAGGGGATCACATTGTGGATAATATACAGTATAATGAACATGAAAGTGCAGGTCAGCTTTTGCTGGAGAAAAGGAACAGGGGAGAAGTCAAATGTACAAATTTACTGTTGCCTGTGCATAGCTCCCAACTTTCCCTGATTTTGAGGGACAGTCCCTGATTTGGAGCAACGTCCATCTGTCCCTAATTCCTTCTCATTTGTCCCTTTGGTCTGATCTATATAGTTGAATATAAAATGCACTTTTTATCAATCAAAAAGTGTTTTCCAGCGCCAGGGGCGGACTGACAACTCATGGGGCCCCTGGGCAATAGAAGATTATGGGGCCCCTCTGGCTTACAGATGACCACCACGCCAGGAGGTAGTGCAGAGGCGGGCAGCTAAAATCTTGGGATATTCACATTAAAAGCATGTCATTTTCGGACATATCAGGGACAGATCTAAAAAAAACACAGATTTTTACATACTGTCCCTGGTTTTACTGAGCCTGGCAACCCGGATGGGGCCCCCTAGTGGCATGGGGCCCTCGGGCAGTGCCCGAGTGACTCAATGGTCAGTCCGCCCCTGTCCAGCGCTAAACCTTTCATCTGATTTCTAAATTGCTGCATTTATAAATTCTAAAAGCCAATATAAAGGAATAGTAATGGTAAATAAAAAGCACTTGTGGGTTGAACCAATCTTTTATTTTTTGTACAATTTTCCTTTAAGGGGCGTGACAAGGGGCGTGTCCTATGCCTGCATACTTTTGCTGATAGGTGTCCCTCATTCCCATCTTAAAAAATTGGGAGGTATGCCTGTGTATTGTATATTATAGCCTAGGTATTGTCATGATTGCTGTTGGTTGTCTATGTATTGTCAAGTCACTGCTGTTTAGAGAACTTAGGCCCAGATTCACTAAAGAGATACGACGGCGTATCTCCTGATACGCCGTCGTATCTCTGTTTTAGGGTCTTCCTAACTATGCGACTGATTCATAGAATCAGTTACGCATAGTTAGCCCTAAGATCCGACAGGTGTAATTGTTTTACACTGTCGGATCTTAGGATGCAATACCGCGGCCGCCGCTGGGGGGAGTTTGCGTCGTAAACCAGCGTCGGGTATGCAAATTAGGAGTTATGGCGATCCACGACGGTTTTTCGCGTTCGCTACGTCGCTGCTAGTCTAGTTTCCCGTTGCAAAGTTAGTCGTCATTTTTGGTGCCCTAACTTTACACAGCACACGTATGTGCTGTATAAAGTATGGCCGTCGTTCCCGCGTCGAAATTTTAAAATTTTTCCTTCTTGCGTAAGACGTCCAGGAATACGGAAGTACGCTACGCACGTCGCCGTTCGAAAAAATTACGTCACTTCACGCAAAGCACAGCGGGAAATTCAAAAGGGAGCATGCGCAGTAGGTCCGGTGCTGGAGCGCGCCTAATTTAAATGGCACACGCCCCTTTGAATTACGCGGGCTTACGCCGGAGGCTGGCAGCGTAAGTTTTCTCGCAAGTGCTTTGTGAATCAGGCACTTGCGATCCGGTGAGTCTGTACAGACCACCGGATCGATCCGCTGGTGCCGATTCCAGCGGATAGATTTGTAAGCATGTCTACAAATTTTTATCTGCTGGAAATCGGAAATATCCGCTGGAACGTACACACCAGGGGATCTATCCGCTGAAACCGATCCGCTGAGATTTTTCAGCGGATGGATCCTCTCGTGTGTACGGGGCCTAAGACACTTACGCCGGTCGGATCTTAGGGAAATCTATGCGTAACTGATTCTCTGAATCAGGCGCATAGATACGACGGCCCGCACTCAGAGATACGACGGCGTATCTGGAGATACGCCGTCGTATCTCGTATCTGAATCCGGGCCTGAGTGTACTTGGATACAGTCTGGGGTCTATGAGCTGCCTATGGCAATGTTTTCAACTGTTGTCCACACAGCAATCTGTTTATGTGGAACAAAAATCTTGATGTCCGGGAGATTTGAAGACCAGGTAAATATTTAAATGTCACAGATATGTCCTGGAGAATAGTGACACATGTTAAGCCTCGTACACACGACCATTTTCCTCGGCAAAATCCATCAAGAAAAATGCTGGCAGAGCATTTTTGCAGAGAAAAACGGTCATGTGTAAGGCCCTGTACACACGTCGGAGGAACTCGACGTGCCAAACACATCGAGTTCCTCGTTGAGTTCTGTGTTGAAGCCGCCGAGGATCTCGGCGGGCCAACTTTCCTCATTGAACAACGAGGAAATAGAGAACATGTTCTCTATTTGGCCCGACGAGTTCCTCGTCGGCTTTCTCTCTGAAAAGTGTACACACGACCGAGTTTCTTGGCAGAATCCAGCTCCGATCGAGTTTCTGGCTGAATTCTGCCGAGAAACTCGGTCGTGTGTACGGGGTCTATGTTTTTCGTCAAGAAAACTGTTGTGGATCTCGACGAGAAAAAAAGAGAACATTTCTCGTCGGGAGTCTCAATTTCCTCGTCGTGTTTCTCGTTGGGCTGGTTTACGACGAGAAACACGTTAGTGTGTATGCTTAGAAACCCGAGCATGCTCAGAATAAAGTATGAGACGGGAGGGTACCTTCGGTAAAAGTAGTGTTCGCAATGAAGATAGCACATTCGTCACGCTGTAACAGACTGAAAAGCGCGAATCGTCTCTCACCAAACTTTTACTTAACACGCGGTAACATGAGATTAGCAAAAGCAGCCCCAAGGGTGGCGCCAGTGGAATCGAACCTCCCCTTTATAGTGCCATCGTACGCGTTGTACGTCACCGCGTTTGAGAACAAAGAGATTTTGTCTTGACAGTGTGTATGCAAAGAAAGCTTGACAAGATTCCCGACAAGCCTGACAAGAAACTCGTCGAAGAAACTAAGTTTCTTTTACGACGAGGTTCTCGGTCGTATGTACGAGGCCTTATAATTCTGGAGAAAATTAGAAAATGTCATACTTCCATTTCCCAAAACTGAAATGTAACCAGATGTGCATCCAACAAGACCACAATATCCCATAATCATCCCATGAACATTTTAGATGTATAACATTCTAGATCAAAAGTGACCCAATATTAGAGTTGCCATCTCACCCCTTTAAAATCGAACACATATTATTTACATGTTCTGTGGCTGATTAAGGTGGTAATTTAACTCACTTAGTGCCTTATCTGCATTAATGCGGGGGTTCACCCTAAAAACAATTTTCTAACATTACATTGAGCTCACTCTCGAGTCGACATTGACAGTATGCCGATTTTTTTTTTTTGCTGTACATACCTCGTATAGCTATTTTCTTACCCGGCTTCCGGGTAGTGCTCCCGCGGGAGTAGACGTTCCTATGCAGCAGTTAGTGATTGACTTGATGACAAAAACTACCCCCCGTCGCATATGGAGCGTCACGAGCTGCCGAAAGAAGCCGAACGTCGAGTCGGCGCTATACGGCGCCTGCGCACCGACGTTCGGCTTCTTTCGGCAACTCGTGACGCTCCTTATGCAACGGGGGTGGTAGTTTTTGTCATCGCGTCAATCAATAACAGCTGCATAGGAACGCCCACTCCCGCGGGAGGGACTACCCGGAAGCCGGGTAAGAAAATAGCTATACGAGTTATGTACAGCAACAAAAATAAAAATATCGGCATACTGTCAATATCGAGAGTGAGCTCAATGTAATGTTAGAAAATTGTTTTTAGGGTGAACCCCCGCTTTAAATTAGCCTCAGTCTGTGTAATTAATATGTGTTCGGGTTTAAAGGGATGAGGTGGCAACCCTACCCAATGTCCATAGTCCAAGTCAAAATATTACATGTAAACATGGCACTTCCTCTATATATAGATTGGAGTCCCTGGGAATGCTGGCAATGTGAAGGACATAATTTGTAACCATGATATACTGCATATTTGAGCTATTATTGTATGTATTTTTCTCCTTACCTGTCCGGTGTTGCTGTGGCTCATGTCCTACTCCGCTGCTTTTAACTAAGGTGGTTTTATTGAAGGTGGCCTTTGATACCAGCTGGAAGGTGATATTAGAATAGCAGATCCCTGGCATCAAGTGATTAAACACAGTTTTGCCTTTGAAGAAATCTGCAAATATATTATTTATAAATTTTGTGTCAGGAAACTAAAAAATATTATTTTCCCTCAAAAGAATAAATACATAGAAAAGCCATGTCAGAAACCTGGTAATGCTTCTGGTGTCTTCTTGCTGTAGTACAGATTGTCGGGGCCTATAATGGCGTCCTACAGTGGCCATACATAGCCCAACATGTGTGAGAGATGGCACAGATTTCACCATCAATCACAATATGGGATTATGGAAATGAAAATAAACTTTCAGAAGTGCTTTTGATAAAAAAAAAAAAAAAAAACAGGTTTTAGAAATAATAAAAAGAAATTGTAAATGATAGGAATATAAAAAATCAGACATGAACCCTGCAAGTGGCAATCTGTGAAACAGTACAACATACAAATGAGGGGTACAATAGACCTGCGATTAGTTTCATTATGAATCAAAATTTGTACAAAATATTTCTCAATAGTAAAGAATTTCAATAATCCAAAATAAATTATAACACAAATGATCCAAAATCGAAAATGTATTTGAATTTGAAAATGAATTTAACCACTTAAGGACCAGGCCTATTTTTCAAACTTGTTATTTACAAGTTAAAATCAGATTTTTTTGCTAGAAAATTACCTAGAACCCCCAAACATTATACTGTATATATATTTTGTTCAGACACCCTAGAGAATAAAAAGGTGGTTGTTTCAATACTTTATGTCACACCGTATTTGCGCAGTGGTCTTACGAACGCAATGTTTTTTGAAAAAAAAACACTTTTTTTTATAAAAAAATAAGAAAACAGTAAAGTTAGCCCAATTTTTTTTTATATTGTGAAAAATAATGTTATGCCAAGTAAATTGATATGAAACATGTCATGCTTCAAAATTGCGCTCACTCGTGGAATGGCGACAAACTTTGACACTTAAAATTCTCCATAGGCGACATTTAAACATTTCTACAGGTTACCAGTTTTGAGTTACAGAGGAGGTATTTTTCTAGAATTATTGCTCTTGCTCTAACGATCCCAGTGATACCTCACATGTGTGATTTGAATGCCACTTACGCATGCGTGGATCATCTCCGCCGCTTTCGACAGCTCCGGTAAGCGGCGGAGACAACTACAACGCGGCAGGGGCACCTTTCGCGCGACCGATAAAAGTGAGCTTGTGGCGAATCCTCAGCAGGGACCACTTTAATCTGAAAGAGGACCGCCCGCTGTTTAACAAAATATTGGGGTTATGCCAGTTATCTGCTGCCATAACCCTGGTATTTAACGTCAAAGTACCGACGTATAACGATGGCGGGCGGTCCGGTTAGTGGTTAAATTTGAAATGGAAACATATAGAACAAATATAGCCATCTCCTGAAATTCTAATTCGAATCGATTTGAAAATAACGAATATACAAAGCAAATTCCAAAAATTAATTATTCTAACATAAGGAATATGATGTAACAAAATTATTAACTTGAATTTTTCCATCATGCACATCTGTAGGGTACAATACCTGAATATACAGAACATGAGTATAAACATCTTATATATAGAAATGTATTAATAATAAGAAAAAAATAAGGCAGATCTCAGATATAAAAAGAGGTGAAGCTTTTATTAATCCAATGTGCTAAATATAATCTCTTACCTACAATTAGGATGTTAATGATTAGTTACTTCAATCAAAATTATTAATAGAAAAGTTCTCAGTATTGTGCATGTATGTGTACATGTGAGTCATAGAATTTTCATCAGGTCTGATTATATAAAAGAGAGCTCCAGAGTTCCAATCTGCAGACTGCTATTGCTTTGAGACAATTTGACAAATGGTGTTCTCAATCACCTGTTCAGCATCATGCACAGTGATAACCCTCTACCTAAACTCAGGGGCATACCTAGAGCATTTGGCACCCGGGCAGATCCTATATCCGCCACCCCCCACGTTAAAATGTAAAAACACCCCACTGTGCCTCTGCTTCCCCCAATATCTCTTTTGTCACTACTGTGTACCCCCTCTTTACAACTGCACCTTTGGACCCCTTTCAATTACACAGCACCCTGCACCTCTGGACCCCATTACACAGCACCCTGCAGCTCTGGACCCCTTTCCATTACACAGCACCCTGTACCTCTGGACCCCTTTACATTACACAGCACCCTGCACCTCTGGACCAGGGTTGGACTGGCCATCGGGACTACCGGGAGTTTCCCGGTGGGCCGATGGCTCAGTGGGCCAGTTGTCACTCAGGGGCGTTGGGAGGGGGTGGCTAAAGCCCCGAATGGGTCCCCAAAAAGCCCGGAGTCCGCCCTGACTGTAAACATCCAGTGATGATTGGTGGGCAAGTGGGGGCGTGCGGCCGCAGTGAGAGTGGAGCTGTCAAAACGATGTCGGGGATGGGCGGGGCCAATATGCGGGGGCACCCCCATCATCAGTGCTTAGATGTGACAGCTCCACTCTCACTGCAGCAGCAAGCCCGATACCAATGTGCGGGGCCCCTTCGTCCAGTACATTTGCAAACACTGCCTGTATACACTCTGACAGTCAGAATGTATACAGGCAGTGTTTGCTATGTACTGGACGAAAGTGGCCCCGCACATCGGTATCGGGTCATGCGGCTGCAGAGTCTGACTGCTGGCTGGGGAGGAAGGTGGTGGCCGCACCCGTTGCAACTACTGCATGTGCACGGTTCCAGTGCAGGCTGCAGAGTATCGCTGCTGGGTGGCGTGCATGTGCAGGGTGACAACAGTGAACCTGTTGAACATCCTGCCTGTGTGTCCTCTCAGACCTCTTCTCTCCCGTGTAACTCCTCCTCCTTCCCCCCCACAGCCGCTTTCATCCATACAAACAATAGAAGACAGACTGTCCGAGCAGAAGGCGGAGCTGTCCAACTTTTCAAGTTAAAAAGCCTGTGATTGGTTGCTAGGGGCAGTCCTAGCAACCAATCGTCTGTCTGTAACATTGAAAGTTGAACAGCTCCCGCCTTCTGCTTGGACGCTTCGCATCCTTTGAGTGTCTTCTCCCTGCTGTGTAAGGTAAGGGAGGGGGCACTGACATAAAGGGAGCTGTGTTGGTTGCAAAGAAAGAAGATGGCTGTAAAGGATACCAGAAAGGAGGGGACTGTGGAAGGAGGAGGGACAGTGTTTGTGTAATGAGGGGGTGTCAGTGTTTGTGTAAGGAGGGGGGGACAGTGTTTGTGTAATGAGGGGGGGACAGTGTTTGTGTAAGGAGGGGGGGACAGTGTTTGTGTAATGAGGGGGGGACAGTGTTTGTGTAATGAGGGGGGACAGTGTTTGTGTAATGAGGGGGGACAGTGTTTGTGTAATGAGGGGGGGGACAGTGTTTGTGTAATGAGGGGGGGACAGTGTTTGTGTAATGAGGGGGGGCAGTGTTTGTGTAATGAGGGGGGGGACAGTGTTTGTGTAATGAGGGGGGGGACAGTGTTTGTGTAATGAGGGGGGACAGTGTTTGTGTAATTAGGGGGGACAGTGTTTGTGTAAGGAGGGGGGGGACAGTGTTTGTGTAATTAGGGGGGACAGTGTTTGTGTAAGGGGGGGGGGGACAGTGTTTGTGTAATGAGGGGGGACAGTGTTTGTGTAATGAGGGGGGGGACAGTGTTTGTGTAATGAGGGGGGGGACAGTGTTTGTGTAATGAGGGGGGACAGTGTTTGTGTAATGAGGGGGGACAGTGTTTGTGTAATGAGGGGGGGACAGTGTTTGTGTAATGAGGGGGGGGACAGTGTTTGTGTAATGAGGGGGGACAGTGTTTGTGTAATGAGGGGGGGGACAGTGTTTGTGTAATGAGGGGGGGGGACAGTGTTTGTGTAATGAGGGGGGACAGTGTTTGTGTAATTAGGGGGGACAGTGTTTGTGTAAGGAGGGGGGGGACAGTGTTTGTGTAATTAGGGGGGACAGTGTTTGTGTAAGGAGGGGGGGACAGTGTTTGTGTAATGAGGGGGGACAGTGTTTGTGTAAGGAGGGGGGGACAGTGTTTGTGTAATGAGGGGGGACAGTGTTTGTGTAATGAGGGGGGGACAGTGTTTGTGTAATGAGGGGGGGGGACAGTGTTTGTGTAATGAGGGGGGGGACAGTGTTTGTGTAATGAGGGGGGACAGTGTTTGTGTAAGGAGGGGGGGGACAGTGTTTGTGTAAGGAGGGGGGGGACAGTGTTTGTGTAAGGAGGGGGGGACACTGTTTGTGTAAGGAGGGGGGGGCAGTGTTTGTGTAAGGAGGGGGGGACAGTGTTTGTGTAATGAGGGGGGGGCAGTGTTTGTGTAATGAGGGGGGGACAGTGTTTGTGTAATGAGGGGGGGACAGTGTTTGTGTAAGGAGGGGGGGGGGACAGTGTTTGTGTAAGGAGGGGGGGCAGTGTTTGTGTAAGGAGGGGGGGACAGTGTTTGTGTAAGGAGGGGGATGGACAGTGTTTGTGTAAGGAGGGGGGAGACAGTGTTTGTGTAAGGAGGGGGGGACAGTGTTTGTGTAAGGAGGGGGGGGACAGTGTTTGTTTCAGGAGGAGGGTCAGTGTATGTGTCTGTGATTTTTTTAATATGCAGCAAGGCGGGGGGGGGGGGTAAATGCACTGCCGCTGGTCATTGTAACTGATTTATTAGACCCCTTTCACACTGAGCCGCCCATAGCGTCGGCAGTAAAACGCCGCTATTTTTACTGCCGACAACTGCGTATAGTTTACTGTTTTTGTGCGTGTTTGCAAAAATTAAGTGGGCCGGTCTGGATGAAGTCCAGCGCCAAATTTTTGTCCCAGTCCACCCCTGCTCTGGACCCATTTACATTACACAGCACCCTGCACCTCTGGACCCCTTTACACAGTACTCTGCAACTCTGGACCCCTTTCCATTACACAGCACCCTGCACCCCTTTACATTACACAGCACCCTGCACCTCTGGACCCCATTACACAGCACCCTGCAACTCTGGACCCCTTTCCATTACACAGCACCCTGCACCTCTGGACCCCTTTATATTAAACAGCACCCTGCACCTCTGGACCCATTTACATTACACAGCACCCTGCACCTCTGGACCCCTTTACATTACACAGCACCCTGCACCTCTGGACCCCTTTACACAGCACTCTGCACCTCTGGACCCCTTTAAATTACACAGAACCCTGCACCTCTGGACCCCTTTACATTACACAGCACTCTGGACCCCTTTACATTACACAGCACCCTGCATTTCGGGACCCCTTTACATTACAAAGCACCCTACACCCCTGAATGTTACAAAGACACCCGCCATACAGCTCTGGACCCTCTGCATGTTACACAGACCCCCCCCCCCAGTCCCTTCCTTCCTAATCATGCAGCCAGAGGGAGAGACATTGCAGCACTGAACAGAGGGAGGGAACTGCTGGAGTTAATTTTTCATATTAACAAGCTAATGATTGGTTGGTACTAGGACCACCTAGCAATCAATCACCTGCTGGTTAACTTAAAAAGTTAACTCCAGCAGTTCCTCCGCTGCTCACTGTCTCTCTCTCCTCCTGTGGTATAGGAGGAGAGAGAGTGTCTTCTTTATCCTGCACTGCTCGGCCGGGTCTTGGTGTGAACCGGGTAGTGTTACATTCCACACTTGGCTCGGACACCCCCACACCCTGTCACAGCTCAGCTCTCCTGGCTCTCCCTGGCTTCCCTGTCACCGCTGCACTGCCTGAGCCCGCCCCGCTGTCACCGCTTCACACGCGGGGGGTGCCGGCCTGACACCCCCCGCAGTGTGTGGCAACCAGGGCGGGTCGCCCTCCGCCCCCCCAGTTGGTACGCCACTGCCTAAACTCACACAAATTTTGAGAATTGGGGATGGTTGACAGATGATGTAACATGTTCCCCTCTAAGGACCACTTAAGGCTACAGTGTGTTTTCTGCAGCTTCCAGCCATAACATTTTACTATTTCATGTGTTTATGAGGATTCAAAGGCTGTTTTAAATTTGAAAGCAATCCAGATTGAGAAGAAATAGATGACAGCTGGATTGCAGTTGACATGCTTGTACAGAGGACCGAGTGGACATTTTGTGTAGGTGAAAGCAAACAGCATAAATATATTACTGACCTTTATAAAGCACAGAACGGAAGTTGTTGCCTTCCCAGTAACTGATATTTACTCTGCTGAAGACATTAAACTTCTCTGGATATTTAACTTCGAAGACAACTCCGGTTTCTGGAGATGGTTTGTAGTCATGGACTGAAATTTGGCTTACTGAAAGAGGTTCTAGAAGGCAAAGCAGAATATAGCACATTAGAAGTGTATAGGAAAATGACATACAGTATCTCACAAAAGTGAGTACACCCCTCACATTTTTGTATATATTTTATTATATCTTTTCATGTGACAACACTGCAGAAATGACACTTTGCTACAATGTAAAGTAGTGAGTGTACAGCTTGTATAACAGTGTAAATCTGCTGTCCCCTCAAAATAACTCAACACACAGCCATTATCCGATTAAGACCCGGACTATTATGCAGGTAAAATACCTGGCCCCTTTTTGCGATTCGGCACTGCATTGCTTTAACTGACAATTGCGCGGCGCCATCCAAAATTGGCATCCTTTTTTCCCACAAATAGAGCTTTCTTTTGGTGGTATTTGATCACCTCTGCGGTTTTTATTTTTTGCGCTATAAACAAAAATAGAGTAACAATTACAATTTTTTTTAATATTTTTAACTTTTTGCTATAATAAATATCCCCAAAAAATATATAAAAAAACGTTTTTTTTTCCTCAGTTTAGGCCGATATGTATTCTTCCACATATTTTTGGTAAAAAAAAGAAAAACGCAATAAGCGTTAATTGATTGGTTTGCGCAAATGTTATAGCGTTTACAAAATAGGGGATAGTTTTATGGCATTTTTATTAATATTTTTTTTTTACTAGTAATGGTGGTGATCAGCAATTTTTTTCATGACTGCGACATTATGGCGGACACATCGGACGCTTTTGACACATTTTTGGGACCATTGTCATTTTCATAGCGAAAAGTGCTATAAAAATGCACTGATTACTGTGAAAATGACAATGGCAGTGAAGGGGTTAACCACTAGGGGGCGCTGTAGGGGTTAAGTGTGTCCGTTTGTGTTTCTTACTGTAGGGGGCGTGGCTGGGAACAGACGATCAGTGACAAGCCACAGAGAAGATCGGGGAAGGTTTGTTTACACTCACCTCTCCCCAGCTCCTGTGACCCGATCGCGGGACACCAGCGGCGATCGGGTCCGCGGGTCCCGTGGGCGTGGTCACGGAGCTTCGGACCCACGGCTGGGTTCTTAAAGGGGACGTGCATGTACGCCCTTGTGCCCAGCCACGCAATTCTGTCGACGTATATCAACGTGCGGCGGTCCTTAAGTGGTTAATGTCTAAACCGCTGGCAACGAAAGTGAGTACACCCCTAAGTGAAAATGTACAAATTTGGCCCAAAGTGTCAATATTTTGTGTGGCCACAGTCCGATCTCCCAGAAGTTCAGCCCCCCTCCTCCTACCCCCGCTGCTGGGCCAAATATAAAACGCAGCGCGGTTCGCGCATGCACAGTAGGGAACCAGTCAAAAGGCTTCACTACCGGGTTCCCTTACCAGGAATGGCAGTGGCAGCACCCGGGAGTCGATCTGAAGATCAGCTGCAGTTCCGGGCGTGGGCTCCCTGGACAGGTAAGTTCCCCAAAATTAAAGTCAGCAGCTACAGAATTTGTAGCTGCTGGCTTTTTAAATCAGAAAAAACTTTTATTAAACGAACAACAGACATATTGTAAATACTTCGCACAGTACAGCACACACATTTGTTTGTACATAATAAAAATACACCTTCTAGGCAAATAAACTGAACCATGTACATTAACCCCTAACATGCATTTCCTATAAGAGTATTACAGACACACTCAAAAGTGTTTTTTTTGTTCCGTTTTGTATCGTTCCTTAGGTTCGTTCCCGTTCGTTGTTAGTAAGACGCCCGTTTTCCTGTTCGTTCCCGTTCGTTTTTCGTACGACGCAATTTTTTCGTATTCCGATCTTTTCGTATTTTGGTTACTGTTTTATTTTCGTACATGCGGGATGGTTCGTTATTCTGTTTAATTCATGTTCGTTACTTGTTAGACAATAATTTTCGTGAATTTTCGTCATTTTGTACTTTCGTAAATATATCGCGGGATTCGCGGCACTTTCAACACGCGGCTCATCCATATTAACTATTGTTAAGCCCCATACACTTGGTCAGACTTTTTTAACAACAAACATAAAAACGATCATTTTACCGAACGTTCGTTAGTTTTTGAACTCCATCAGAAAACCATTTTTGGGTTCCAGGTTCAAAAGTCTGGCCAACTGATCTCTCCCTTCAGACGAAAATCCACAGAAAAGTTTATTTGGCTTTACTGTACTACTGTACTCAGCACAAAAGAGAAGCTGCTTCACTAACTAACTACACTCACTGTCCATTCAAAAAAACGAAAATTACATCTTTTAACAAAAGATTTGCATTCTGTATTTTGAAACCAAATTACGAACAGAAAAAAGGAATTCAGAATACAGAATACAAATCTTTTGTTATAAGATGTCATATGAACATACAAACAGAAAAAGAATTCAAACAAAATACAGAATGAAAATCTTTTGTTAGATGTCATATGAACATACGACTGAAAATCAAAATACGAACAGAACAAGGATTCAAACAAAATACAGAATGCAAGTCTTTTGTTATAGATGTCATATTCGTTCTTTTGCCGTTTTAGTTTTGTCGTATTTTCGTCGGATTGTTCGTTCGTATTTGCGGTTGTTCGTTATGCGACTCATTCGTAATCCCGTCGTTTTCGTATTTTGGTGCTTAAATTTTTTCGTATGTACACATTATTCTGCGGGTACGAAAATGAACATTTTCGTGCGAAAATAACATTCGTACGAAGGGGAATGCACATATCTACTCAAAAGAGCATAAGGATACACCGCAGTCGTAGCCAAAACAAAGTACAATGACCAACAGTTTAAGAAACACTTCGAGAACCAGGGTCCCGCCTGAGAACAAAAACTCACTGTAATTGGTCCCAGGTGCCATATTCCCTCTTCCACCTACGACCCGGCCCTCACGCAAGCAGATGATCCATTACTAGATCAACTGGGGCTCACCCCCGAACCGCCAACAACCTTGCCCAAATCTTTTTAAATTTTTCACACTCCCTCTATGTTGATATATGTATTTCTCCAGTCTAATTGTGTCTCCCATGTGATTCAGCTATTCCCTCACAGTGGGGGGTTCCTCCGATTTCCAGTGCTGCAGAATAAGTTTCCTCGCCTGGAAAAGGGCTCTTGCTATCCCCAACCTAACTGGATCCTCCTTCGGCACATTATCAATAATTCCCAGCAAGCTGCACCTGAACAGCTGCACAGTTGACAGTGTCCAAGACCTCTGCCCAGTAAAGATGTAATTTGGGACACCTCCATAGCATATGGATCAGGTCGTCATGGTCCCTCATGCATCTAGTGCAGGACGGGTCTTCTCTCACCCCCATTGCCACCAGTCTAGTAGGTGTGTAATGCACACGCAGCAGAATGTACAGTTGCGACAGCCTTTGGGCCACATTCAGAGAACTCAGGGGAACCGCCAAAAGAGCCTCTTCCCATTGGTCCTCCTCAAATGCTCCGACGTCCCTCTCCCACTTTGCTATAATGCCTGCCGTGTTGTCAGGGAGGAATTTACTGAGGAGCATGGAGTAACTGCAGGATATGAAACCTTTAAACAAAGTCACATCTCTCATGTCGGAAATAATAAAACTGCATAGAGGCGGGGAGCTGAAAGTCCACCTTCAGCTCCGAGAATGGGCACAACTTACCATCTTACCAATTTGTGTCATTCAAGTAATCCCGTACTGTTGCCATTTCTTACCGTATTGTAATTTTTCCAACTCCAAGTAGCGTTTGTTCCCCCAAATGGGGCTAAATCTAGTGAAACCTTCCACCTGTTGCAGTGTTCTAGTTTTATTCCATATTTTCTGCATTAAATTATAAGTAGGGAACAGCTTATTTGACTTGGCAAATCTCAGTGACCCCAGGCCCTCCTCTACCTCCCCACCAGTCACAGAACGAAACAATTGTGCTACCGGATCCACCAAATTCAACACCGGTTTGCCAGGGGGACTCAGCACCCTAGCAATGTGCTGGAGCTGGGAAGCCAAATAATACAGCCACAGATTTGTGAGAGCACGCCCTCCCGCCTCCTTTGGGCGTTGAAGCTGTTCTAATTTCACCCTCGCTATTGAGTTTAACCATATAAGGGACCTGAACATTGAGTTAACAACCCTAAACTGCTTAAGGGGGACAACCATGGGAGAGTTGTGTAGTACATATAGGAGCTGTGGCATTAGGATCATCTTTATCAAATTGATCCTTCCCACCGGGGACACCTTCAATCTGGACCACACCTTTACCCTGTCCCTGCACCGATTCAACAGTGGAGACAGAATCAAGGCAGTATACTCCAGTGGGTTAGGCGCAAACCTGGACCCCTAGATACTTGAATTCCGTGGACACTGGAATGTCCAACAGATGTGTCAATTGCGGGCCTGGCTTCCTGTCCAAGAGCATGAGAAGACTTGGTCCAGTTAATCACCAGACCAGAGTACTGGCCAAAGATCCGGACAACCTCCATTGCTTCCCTCAGAGATGACTCGGTGTCACCCAAAAGAAGCATGGTGTCATTGGCATACAGCATGCATTTTTCTTGCTGTTCCCCGTACTAAAACCCTCTAATATCTGCGTGGGCGGGAATCCGGGCAGCCAATGGCTCTATGGCCAGCGCGAATAACAGAGGAGACAAGGGGCAACCCTGTCTGGTGCCCCTAAAAAGGTCAAAATATGGCGGTACCCTACCAGACTCTCTAATAGCTGCTTTTGGGGAACTATACAGTAACTGTAATTTATGTAGAATGGCCCACAGATAAGACCATTCGATACGTAGCTGCTGGCTTTAAATTTTTTTTCACCCAGGCTGGACCTCCTCTTTAATGATTGGGTGAACATGGAGGAACTTCAAGGGAGATTTCCCTTTACTTCCTGTCCCTTAGCCAAAACAGGAAGCAAGAGGAAATCCCTTCAAATTAAGGGATTCACGGGATGTCGCCAGAGTCACCACTAGTGTCCTACTGGAAGTTTTCTTCTCTAAAAAAAATGTTTATTTTAGTTACACTTTAATCGGTTCCTGACCGACTCCCGCACTTCTACTGTGGCACAATGGCACCGCTTTAAGAGCCGCCAGAGAATGCACACTGCACGGTGGGGGACATGATGTGCGTGGCTGGCGGGCACGATTGCCGCCGGCCAGGCGCGATCAGGTGCATGAGAGCCAGCACAGGGATTTGTGCATGCAAACACACAAATTCCTGTTTTATCAGGGGAGAGGAGAAATATCGTTCCTGCCAAGTAGGAACAACGACACGTCTCCTCCCCCAGTCAGTCCTATCCCCTCACAGTTAGAACACACACTTGATCGCCCCCTAATGTTAACCCCTTCCCTACCAGTGACATTTACACAGTAATCAGTGCATATTTATAGCACTGATCGCTGTATAAATGTCAATGTGTCCAAAGTGTCCGATCTGTCCATTGCAATGTCGCAGTACCGCCAAAAATCACAGATCACTAGTAAAAAAAATATATAAATAAATAATAAAAATGCCATAAATCTTTCCCATAGTTTGTTGACGCTATAACATTTGTGCAAACCAATCTATATACGCTTGTGGGGGGAAAAGGATGCAAATTTAGTTTGGGTACAGCATTGCATGACCAAGCAATTGTCAGTTAAAGCAAGGCAGTGGCAAATTGTAAAAAGTGCTCTGGTCAGGAAGGGGGCAAACTCTTCCGGGGATGAAGTGGTTAAACATGCCACTTAAATTATTATCTATGTGCCTACCCTAAATCATTGGATGTGAAAGCAATACTATGGGGGTTATTTACGAAAGGCAAATCCACTTTGCACTACAAGTGCACTTGGAAGTTTAGTCACTGTGGGCCAGATTCAGAGAACACTTACGCTGGCGTATCTTCAGATACGCAGCGTAAGTGTCCAGATGCGCCGTCGTATCTATACGCCTGATTCCTAACACTAGATACGCCTGAAATATGGCTTCAGCCGACCGGCGTAAGTTGCCGTACGCCGTCGTATCTTGGGTGCATATTTACGCTGGCCGCAAGGGGCGCTTCCGTAGATTTACGCGTCGAATATGCAAATGACCTAGATACGCCGATTCACGAACGTACTTGCGCCCGCTACGCCATTTACGTAAGGCTTACGTCCGGTGTAAAGTTACCCCAGCTATATGAGGCGCAAGTAATGCAAAGTATGGACGTCGGAACAAGCGGATATTTTTACGTTGTTTACGTAAGTCGTATGTGAATGGGGCTGGGCGTAGGTTACGTTCACGTCGTTGCCATTGAGCCGTCGTATCTTAGGGTGTAAATTCAACGTGATTCTGAGCATGCGCACGCATATACGCTACACCGCCGTAACTTAGGGAGCAAGTGCTTTGTGAATACTGTACTTGCCTCTCTAGGTTACGTCGGCGTAGCGCATATGAGATGCGCTACGCCCGCACAGAGATACGCCGATCTCTGTGAATCTGGCCCTGTAGATCTAAGGGGGACATGCAAGGAAAATAAAAAATAGCATTTTAGCTTGCACATGATTGGATGATAAAATCAGCAGAGCTTCCCCTCATTTCAGATCTTCCCCTTAGATCTACAGCGACTTGTAGTGCAAAGTGGATTTACCTTTCGCAAATAACCCCCTATGTCTCTGACTACTTCAATGATTACATCATCATGATTGAAGGAGGGGGATTGTAAAATTCACCTAAACTTAAGAACAAACATGTTATATATTGCAGCCTACCAGTTCTTTGATGTGGTGGTTGCATTATTTTTTTAGGGAGCATAAAACATTTTATGCAGCCTTTTTAGCTATTATGTCAAACTACAGGACACTGCCTTCTTATGTAATTGGGAAGAGATGAAGAGGAGGCATTTATAGTTCAAAAGAATCCCACAGAAACAATGCAACCTAGTCAATTTAGGACAGGAAGGCCCGGATTCACAGACACTGGCGCATATTTATGCCGCCGTAGCGTATCTCCTTTACGCTACGCCGACGCAGCGCAGAGAGGCAAGCACTAAGTTCACAAAGCCAGTGCTTCCAAATCTGCGCTGGGTTTCCAAAGCGTAAGTCGGCGTATGTGGAAGTGGGCGTGAGCCATGCTAATGAGGCGTGACCCCATGCAAATGATGGGCCGAGCGCCAGACAGATACGTATCGCCAACTGCGCATGCGCCGTCCCGTGGGCGCATCTCAGTGCGCATGCTCACAATCACGTCGGAACAACTGCCTAAGATACGTCGGATCACTGCCTACGGCGTGAACGTAACCTACGCCTAGTCATATTCACGTCCTACGTAAACTACGTAAAATACGTCGGCTTGTGTTCCCTGGTGCAGCCTCCTTTATGGGACATAACTTTATGCCGGACATATGACTTTACGCGCACTGCGTCGGACGGACGTACGTTTGTGAATCGGCGTATCTCCCTCATTTGCATATGTGAATAGAAAATCAATGGGAGCGCCAAATACATCCAGCTTAATAATGCGCCCACTCTACCCCGGCGTAGGCAAGTTACGTCGGTCGGATGAAGCCGATTTTCAGGCGTATCTTAGTTTTGTGGGCATGGCGCACAGATACGACAGCGCATATTTGCACTTACGCAGCGTATTTGGAGATACGTCGGCGCAAGTGCTTTGTGAATCCGGGCCGAAGTGTGTAACTGCCAGGACCCTCTGGTTAAAATAAGGGGATAATGTCTAAAAAATAAGGAAATTAATGCAGACACCATATCCAGTGGCTGATAAACTGCAATTTAATAATGGTTGTTTTAGGGTTTAGATGTACACTTACCAGTATTGGGACACCTGCCTTTAATAGCATCCCAGTCTTAGTCCGTAGGGTTCAATATTGAGATGGCCCACCCTTTGCAGCTTTAACAGCTTCAACTCTTGCTTTGTGCACTGGTCCAAATCATTTGGCAGAGGGGGGATTATGGTGTGGGGTTGTTTTTCAGGGCTTGGGCTTGACCCCTTAGTACCAGTGAAGGGACAATTTCATGCTCCCAACTTTGTGGGAACAGTTGGGGGATGGCCCCTTCCTGTTCTAACATGACTGTGCACCAGTGCACAAAGCAAAGTCCATAAAGACATGGATGAGCGAGTTTGGGGTGAAGGCACTTGACTGGCCTGCACATAGTCCTTACCTCAGCCCGATAGAACACCTTTGGGATGAAATAGAGTGGAGACTTCGAGCCAGGCCTTCTTGTCCAACATCAGTGCCTAACCTCACAAATGCGCTTCTGGAAGAATGGTCAAACTTTCCCATAGACACACTTCTAAACCTTGTGGACAGCCTTCCCAGAAGAGTTGAAGCTGTTATGGCTGCAAAGGGTGGGCCAACTCAATATTGCAAGGATTTTTGACACCCTAGGCAAAACCTAATTTTGCCACCCCATTTGCTCCACACCTGACTCCACCCCCTTTGTCCTGCTCATGTGACAGCAGGCGGTGCTATACAGGGAGCATCGGCTCTGCTTCCTCTAGCGCTGGTTTCAGAGTTGCACTGCGCCTCTAATTACACTACCAATTGGACAGAGCAGCTGCCTAAACCTGAGTTAGTTACATGCTGCAGCCTGCAGAGCATGCAGACGCGGAGGGAAACCAGTGGCCGGGCGCCCCTAGGCAGCAGTGCGCCCTAGGTGATTCCCTAGTTTGCTGTGTGGTAGCACAGACTAATAATGGGATACCATTAAAGTTCATGTGCGTGTAAATGCAGGCGTCCAAATACTTTTGGCAATATAGTGTACTTTATTTGTCTGCACATTTTCCAAGTGTGCAGAGTTGGTAGAGAAATGAGGATCCAATAAACAGTATGGCCCCTTTTCACACGGGGGAGGGGAGGTGCGGTGGTGGTATAGCGCCTCTATACCGTCATTATTACCGCAATATTCGGCCGCTAGCGGTGCGGGTTTAACCCCCGCTAGCGGCCGAAAAAGGGTTAATACCGTGGTTTCCCATTGATTTCAATGGGAAGGAGCGGTATAGGAGAACTTTTGGAGCAGTCCTGATAGCGCACTGCATCAGTGTGAAAGCCTTCGGGCTTTCACACTAAAGACTGCAGGGCACGATTTTTTCAGGCGGTATAGCAGTGCTATTTTGAGCGCTAAACCGCCTGAAAAACGTGTCAGTGTGAATGGGGGGAATTTGATAAAGTTAAAGAAGACAGAATCTGAAGCAGCTGCACATAGTAACCAATCAGCTACTATCTTCAATTTGTTCAGTTAGGCCTCGTACAGACGAGCGGACAGTCCGATGAAACCGGTCCGGTGGACCGTTTTCATCGGACATGTCCGCTCGGAGATTTCGGTCTGATGGCTGTACACACCATCAAACCGAAATCCCCGCGGACAGACAGCGCGGTGACGTGGCGGTGACGTTGACGCCGCCACGTCACCAAACCAGGAAGTAAAATACTTCCACGCATGCGTCGAATCCATTCGACGCATGCGGGAGATATCTGTCCGCTGGTTAGGTGTACTAACCAGCGGACATGTCCGCCGGACAGCTTTCCAGCGGACATGTTTCTTAGCATGCTAAGAAACATTTGTCTGCTGGAAATCTGTCCGCTAGCCTGTACACACGATCGGATCTGTCCCCTGAAACTGGTCCGCGGACCAGTTTCAGCGGACATGTCCGGTCGTGTGTACGAGGCCTTAAGGATTGAAAATGCTGATTGACTGCCTTACACAACTACTCCAGATTCTGGCTGCTCCAGTTTTAATAAATTCCATGTTTTTTAAAGGCTTTGCTGAAATTAGATCATATGGTTATACCCTGAGTGAGAGAGAAAGACATCAGAGTTAGGCAGCTCTATGTATATTAAATACTGATAGGGTGCAGGGCGTACTGCTTTTGTATTGCTTCCTGTAGATCAGGGATGAAATATACCCCAGATTTAGCTTTGTATACAGCTGAGAAAGCCTGGATTGGTGTAATCCAGTCTTGAAAAGGTGTAAACCTTTACTATGTTTAGGGATCAGATTACAAGCAGAAATAAAAAATGCCACAAGTACAATGTATTGGGAGGGTCAGGTTTGTCTAAGAAGAAGAGATTGTCACATAGAATGCTAATACTTACTGGTCAGCACTGTCACAGATCTGGCTGGTCTTGAAGTCAAGTTGGAGTTTACCACCATCAGGGTCACTGTGTAAAAATGGTCATGGTAACTGGCATTAAACATCAGCGGTTTGGGCAGTGAACTATTGGATTCTTCAAACTGGAGAAAATAACTCTTTGACTCGCCAGTGATTTTTGCAACATAGACAGATGAGGGCATTAAATCGGATTCTTCTAATGACATGATGAGAAGGTTGCTATCAGTCACCACCACTTGAAACATGGAAGTTCCCTGTCAATAAAAAAAAAAGTAAAATACGTTAAATAGCTACAGTTTTGTGGCAGGACTGTGTAAGAAGGGGAGTCTGTAACCACGTGCATACTGGTCAGAAATCCAGGACTTGGACGACCAGTGAAAGAAGGATGACAGATACAGTAATGCCTCGTACACACGGTCGGACTTTCCGAGAAAAAAAGTCAGACAGGCTTTTTTTCTCGAGAAAGTCTGGCCGTGTGTAGCCTTCATCTGACTTTTTTGTCCGGAAGTCCGACGGACCTTAGATAGAGAACCTGTTCTCTATCTTTCCGTCACACTTCCGACGGACTCACGGCGGACTTTTGCATGGTCAAAAGTCTGACCGTGTGTACGAGGCATAAGTGGCATGCACTGCTTGTCTTTTGCAAGTTTATGTTTGATTAATGCTGTCAAATTTTTCTTGGTGATACAAGTTCTCTAATAATGACAACTTATATGGATTACAGTTCACCGTAATAGGAATAGAACCAAACAGGTTGTCCATACAATTTGATAATAAAAAAAACAATATAACATGAGAGCATCATCCCAATTAAATTGCACAAAGGATCCAAACAAACTATGTAAGAGACTTTTTTTTTTTTAATCAAACAAAACGTGTTTATTGAGCACAAAAAGTAAACACACATACATGATTCAGAGCAAAAGGGGTATATACAGACCAAAAAGACTGCAAGGTTCAGCATACATAAAAGCAACACAGCATATATATATAACAGACCGGGAGAAATAAAATAAAAATAAAGAAAAAACATTGGAGAATCACTCTCAGTTGCAAGGATTACACCCCCCACTCCCACCGTGAGAAACAAGGCAAGAGTACCCGTCATAAAGCCTAAAACAATCGGTCATAAACCAAATCCACTGGGGCTAGTCCGGGGACATTCAACCATGGGGCCCACATGCTATCAAATTTACCTCTCGCCCCCCTGCGCTGGTAAATCAACTTTTCTAAGCGGAGTGTGTCACCCATTTGGGCGATCCATTCCTGAAAAGCAGGGGGCTCCGTGGATTTCCAGTGCCTTAAGATCAACTTTCGAGCCTGGAAGAGAGCCCTCGCCACAGCTTGTTTATATACATCCTCTAGCGGCAGCACATCAAGTATGCCCAACAAACAATGTTTAGGATCAGCAGGGATAGTTGTCTGAAAGACTCTAGTAAGGGTATCCAGGACCTGTGACCAATAAAGATGGAGCTTCGGGCACCTCCAAAGGAGATGGATCAAATCTCCATGATCCCTACTGCATCTGGTACAATCGGCATCTGCCCTCACCCCCATGCGAGCCAATCTAGCTGGGGTATAATGCACCCGCAAAAGAATATATAGTTGCGAAACCCGCTGAGCCACATTAAGAGAACACAGGGGAACCGCCTGTAAGGCCTCCTCCCACTGCTCCTCCTCGAAAGCGCCAACATCACGCTCCCACCGTTCCACTACCCTAAGAGGAAAGTCCCTATGAAAAAGGTTAAGGAGCATTGTGTAGCTGTAGGAGATAAAGCCCTTGTAAGTGTCAATATCAAACATGTAATTGAAGATAGGGGTGGAATCCAAGGACCACTGGCCCTCCTCCCCCTGGGCCCCAATCGCATGCCGAAGCTGCAGGTAATAAAAATACATTGTGGTAGGGAGTTGGAAGGCCTCCTTAAGCTCCGAGAAGGGCCTCAATTTTCCCTCTCGGAAAATGTGGGACATATGAGATACTCCAAACTGTAGCCACTTGGAGCCATAGGGCAATTTCTCCAGTTCCGGGTAGCAATTATTATCCCATATGGGACTATACTTAGTGAATCCCTGCACCCCCTGCATAGTTCTGACCTTATTCCAGATTTTTTTGCATAAGTATATAAGTGGGGAATAATTTATTAGACTTACTAAAATGCAGGGCCTCAAGACCATCCACCACCCCCGACCCTGTGGTGAATCGAAGGAGCGCCGGCGTGGAATCCAGCAGATTCAGGAGCACTTCCGTCTGGGGACTAACTGCCCTCGAAATGTCTTGTAGTTGTGCATGTAAGAGACTTTAAATATGCTCTACACATGTCATATAGCGGTACATCCAAGAAAAATATTTTTAGGATAAGAAATTTATTACTACAGAGTTAAAATCGAAAAACTGCTTTCAGTATAACACAAGTTATGGAACGAATACAGTAACTAAAAATTCAGTGTACAAAATATATCACAATTTTATAACATCATAAAAAGCTTAGTGTACAAAGTACATCAATCTACGCAATTTGTGGGGTTATCGCTTCCTCAGGACTGTAAAAGGAGCTTCCATGTATGACAAGGATAACCAAGGTCCATCTACAACTTCCATAACTTCCACACAAAACTGTGACATATTTAATAATTTTTGATAATACTGTGTGTAGCAAGGTCTCTGGCCTTGTCCAGTCTAATGAGAACTTTCCAAGCCAAAGATAGCTGACATCCTTCTGTATGTGGTGGGTTGTGAGGTATAGTGGATGCAAGGTGGACAAAGTTATTAGGCACCAGACACTTCTTGGATGTAAAAGAGGTTTTGTTTCTCTAAACAGTTCTTTTTGTATTTTTGAGGGAAGGAGGGTTAGGTCCAGGACACCCTTAAGTAGCTGTAAATTCAATAGGCAGACTCCGAGACTTCAATAGGAGGACAGCTGTGCAGGGAAAGGCCCCAGCAAGGTGCCACATCTGGACATGTAGGATTGCTGTCTCCTATGGCAACAGTCTTTAACAGTTCCCAACTCAAATGTAACAGTTCCTTCAGCTTCACTACAACTGTCTCTTTTAGTTCTTCAACACTGAGCTCCTGGTCTCTCACTAGACCCTCTGATTTACTGACTCTGATACCCTTGAGCGCCTCCAAACTTTGTGGTGGTATCTCCCTCAAGTGTCACCCCCACTCCCTCGCTGGGTCCCTAGCTTGTCACGCCAGATACTTCTCAAGCTTCACCCCTGCTGACTGGCTCGGCCCCTAGCTTGACACACTAGGCTGCTCTGCAAGCGTCATCTCTGCTGGTTGGGTACCTGACTTGATCACTGCCTGAAGTTTCCCGATTCTCTACCGTGCCTGTTCGGTGAGAATGTTGCTCCGGTACTTGGTTCAGTTACTCACTGTGGTCCCTGGTAATAAGGTGGTCTGGACCCTTTGTGGAGACAGCTTCCCTTCTACCTCCGACCACTGTCAGGTTCTCAGGCTGGCAGAATCGTCACTTCTGGTTGGACTGCAAGCCGCAATCCCAACCCTGCACTGCCCTCTTACTTCTGGATAGATCCTCACACAACCTAGCAGCCAGATCCCCCTGGGATAGGCCCAAATCTCCGGCCTAGCAGCCTGGGGCACACGCCACATGTCCACCGAGACAGCCATCCAGGTGGCACCGAACATAGATCACCTGACCACCGGAATATATAGGTACTCCCAGTAGGCCAATGGATTCAAGAAAACCCCTGACTGAGATACACCACATACCCATAACTTGACCTACCTTGGGTTGCCCTTCTCATGTCTAGTACCACCTTAGGGAGAAATCAATAGATCTCTATCAATCAACCAGGATAACTACTCCTGTCAAGTACATTTGGGGCTCCCTGTCTAAACTACAAGGTGCTACATCTGGAACAATTTCTTTATTTATATAATCAATTGATAAGGTTTCAGTATTGGTTTGAAATAATATTGTAGATTCTATTTGAAGGTTTTTTTTCTATGCTATTTTTCATTATTTTTTTCTTTTTAAACCCAAGTCTGAAATGTGCATAAACACAAATTAAACCCCCGGAACTTTTCACATTACCTCCTGATTTGATTTAATCATATTGGTTTGATTTTGTCAGCTGATAGCTGTTTCTTTCTATGGTGGTGTCGTCCTGTCCCCTCTCCTCCATATCCTCGCTATGGTCGACCAAAGAAATTGAGTGCACGTGCTCAGCGTCATATCCAGAGATTGGGCTCTTTCACACTGAGCGCCCGTACAGGTCCGTCTGTGAGTTTTTTTTGCGGACCTGTATGGGTGCTCCGTGCTCCTCTATGGAGCCGCGGATGTCAGCGGTGACATGCGCGCTGACATCCAACCCGCTCTGATCCGCCAAATTTTGACAGAGGAAAAACCTACTTTTCCTTCCGTCTGGCGGATCGGATCGGGTGAACACGGACATACGGTCTGTGTTCATCCAATCCCCCCATAGGGTGAAGCGGAGAAAAGACAGGGCGGTCCCTGCACAGTGTGCGGGGACCGCCCTGTCATCCGCCGGCTCAGCGGGGATCAACGGATCGATCCCAGCTGAGCAAGCGGAAGGTGCACGGGGCGGATCATTACTGATCCGCCCAGTGTGAAAGAGGCCATTGTCTTTTGGGAAATAGACGTATGAGTGCTGCCAGCATTGCATTGCAACTTTGAATGAGGTGAGAGAGGTTTAGCCAATGTTTAGCCAATGTTCACAATGAACAATGAGACAAAATCAATTTATTATTTTCAAAGTGTTATGTAACGAAGTGGCAACAACAATGATTGTGAGTTACCCGGCATAATAGCCAATGTACACAGCACAGGAGAAAGTAAATACCGGTATATAGAGATTTATTACAATTGTTATACATCAATGAGCAACAATAAAACTTAAAAGTTGCAGGGCCAGTGGATGCACATATACAATAAACAAATAAAATGTACATACATATAAACAGAAATATGTAGACATAATGCAGACATCAATAATATCCAGCATGTACAGGCATAAAACACGCATCAATGAAGCCCTACTAGTTTCGCAAGACCCTGCTCGCTTCTTCAGGGGCGGATGCATGAATGTTGTATCTGCAATGTAAGTGATAAAATCAAGATGTATGTTAATAGATGGGGGGCAGGCGGAATGATTGGCAAGAGAGGTCTGAAGAGGGACCTCATACTTACCAGTGGGCTGAAATGAATTGCCAAACGCTGGATATCAGGATGGGGGCCGTGTAATGCATCCAGCTCGGGAGCTGAGGAGACGGAGCAAACAAAAGCCACAACAGGGGAACATCCAGAGGATCAGCATGGTCTGGATGGAGGTATTTCTCACTGCAGTCTCCACTAAGCCCCTTGTGATCATGTCTAGAAAATATCTGCAAGGATGCACATGTATCAGAAGGCATCATGGTTGCAAAATGAGCTTAATGTGTAAGGTTATACTAGATGGAGTATAATCTATATATAAGGATGTAAGTAAATGAATTAAGCTTACTGAAGTGTGTTAACATGAAAGACTATCAGAGATATGGTATATACATGAATGCAAACCAACATGGTTACAAAGTTGGTATGGGCAGGGAGACTACGGGATAATGTAGAAATGATATAAACATTACATGTGTAAAAGAACAATGTAACATACCCAATATGGGTAAAGAAAGTATATAAGTTGTACCTCAGTTTGTTCTTAAAAATGTGACTGCTCTATCCATCCATCAAGTTGTTAAAACGAAGTTCCAGCCGTGCCGAATGTCCAAGATATGCCCACAAGGGCCCCAAAGGCTCCGCCCCCAGAGCCATGTATGGGCGGTGACGCATAGGCGTCAGTAAGACGTCCACTGCCAGAGGGGGTGCGCAACTGCAGCAACCTTCCAACCGTCCAGGATGACCCACACAGCCCACACCTCAAGGACATCAGGGAGACGTCCATGTGTGGGCGTGGAAAACATGGCACCGATGTGCAGGCGGCCACCCCTGTTAACAGACAGGGGAGGACAGCAAGAGATCAAGAATAGGTCTGATGAGAGCAAGACAAACTTATTTGGTTCGGAGGGTGTCAAGCGTGTGTGGCGACAACAAGGTGAGGACTACAAAGACAATTGTGTCTTGCCTACAGTCAGGCATGGTGGTGGGAGTGTCATGGTCTGGGGCTGCATGAGTGTTGCCAGCACTGGGGAGCTACAAATCATTGAGGGAACCATGAATGCCTACATGTACTGTGACATACTGAAGCAGAGCATTATCCCCTTCCTGTGGACCGCAGGGCAGTATTCCAACATAACGACCCCAACCACACCTTCAAGATGACCAATGCCTTGCTAAAGAAGCTGAGGATAAAGGTGATTGGTGACTAGCCAAGCATGTCTCCAGACCAAAACCCTGTTGAGCATCTGTGGGGCATGTGAAGCGCAAGGTCTCTAACATCCACTAGCTCCGTGATTTTATCACAGAGGAGTGGACCAGGACTCCAGTTAGGGTTGCCACATCATCCCTTTAATCCAGGACACACATTATTACACAGGTTCTGTGGCTGATTAAGGTGGTAATTAAACTCATTTGGTGCCTTATCTGCCTTAAAGCGGATGTGCCACTAAACAAATATATTAAAAGCCAGCAGCTACAGATACTGCAGCTGCTGACTTTTAATATAAGGACACTTACCTGTCCTGGAGTCCAGCGGTGATCGCAGCAGATGACGAGCCGATCGCTCGTCACCCTGCTGCTCCCCCCTCCATCCACGGTGAGGGAACCAGGAAGTGAAGCGCTCCGGCTTCACTGCCCGGTTCCCTACGGCGCATGCGCGAGTCGCGCTGCGCCCGCCGATTGGCTCCCGCTGTGTGCTGGGAGCCGAGTGTTCCCAGCATACAACGGGGGACGGACGGGAAGGGGAAAAAAAACCCGTCCTTTGCCCGTATCGTAGGGCCGGAAGTGGGTGCAGATACCTGTCTGTAGACAGGTGTCTGCACCCCCCTCCCCCCTGAAAGGTGTCAAATGTGACACCGGAGGGGGGGAGGGTGCCGATCAGCGGGACTCCACTTTAGAGTGGAGATCCGCTTTAAATCAGCCTTAGAACCTGTGTAATTCATATGTGTCCTGGATTAAAGGGATGATGTGGCTATCCTAACTCCAGTGGCAACCTGTGAAGCTCTGGTGAGCTCCATGCCCAAGAAGGTTAAGGCAGTGCTAGAAAATAATGGTGGCCACACAAAATATTGATACTTTGGGCCCAACTGGGCCTATTTTGGCACTTCCTTTGGCACTCTCCTTCATGTAAAAATCTCAATTTTTTTGCTAGAAAATTAATCAGAACCCCCAAACATTATATATCTATATATATATATATATATATATATTTTTTTAGCAGACACCCTAGGGAATAAAATGGCGGACATTGCACGGTATTTGCGCAATTATTTTTCAAATGCCTTTTTTTAGGGGAAAAAAACAGTTTCATGAATTAAAAAATAACAAAACAGTAAAGTTAGCCCAATTTTTTTGGATAATGTGAAAGATGATGTTACGCCGAGTAAATAGATACCTAACATGTCACACTTTAAAATTGCACACACTCATGGAATGGCGCCAAACTTTGGTACTTAAAAATCTCCATAGGCGACACTTTAAATTTGTTTACAGGTTACTATTTTCGAGTTACAGAGGAGTGCTAGAACTGTTGCACACGCTCTAACGCACGCGACGATACCTCACATGTGGGGTTTGAACGCCGTTTACATATGTGGACTTGCATGCGTGTTCGCTTTTTTTTTTTATCACTTTTATTCCTATTACAAGGAATGTAAACATCCCTTGTAATAGGAATCACTGTGATAGGTCCTCTTTATGTAGAGATGTGGGGTCAATAAGACCCCACATCTCTCCTCCAGGCTTACAAGCATGAAATCGGTGAAAAAATATTCACCAATCACATGCCGACAGCCGCAATTGCGGCTTTGTTTACTTGCGGGTACCGGGCGTGACGTCATAATGTCGCACCCGGGCCTCCGACGGTCATAGAGATGACTGGTGACCAACTGGTCACCAGTCAGCTCTATGGTTCCCAGACAGCGCCGGCCGATTCCCTCTCCGGGCCCCCGATGGCACAGGAGAGCCCGGGGAAGCACCGGATGGCGGCGGGAGCGGGGGGGACGTCCCCTTCCGCCACCTATAAGAACGATCAAGTGGCGAAACTGCTGCTTTGATCGTTCTTATCGTGCACAGAATCGGTGACTGAAGACAGTGATATCGGAATGATGCCTGTAGCTGCAGGCATCATTCAGACATCACTGCACAAAGCCGCACAAAACCGAGGACGTTAAAAGACGGCCTCCGGTTGTGTGTTGAGGTATTTTGAGGGGACAGCAAATTTACATTGTTATACAAGCTGTACACTCACTACTTTACATTGTAATTTCTTCAGTGTTGTCACATGAAAAGATATAATAAAATATTTACAAAAATTAGAGGGGTGTACTCACTTTTGTGAGATACTGTATATTTCCAGTTAAAGCACTTCTTGGACATTAGGTGCCCGTGTTGAAAAATATTCCATAATGTGACTTTGTTTTTCTTTATAATGTGTGCTGCACCTTGAATTTCTTACTAGCTTCTTCGTCATCCTTAGGCACGAATCTCATCCAATTCAAGTGATGAGTGCCAAGCCTCCATGCAGCTTATCAGTGTTTCTGGTACCAAAGCCCAGGCAATTAAGTATTTACAGTCTGTAGTTTCAATCAACATTCTGTTGTCAACAAGCTGCCACAAGAGAGAATATTTTCCCACAGATTCAGCATGACTAATGGAACCACAAACAACAGTTATATTTGAAACCTCTCTATTATTTATTATATTGTCCATGTTTTTCCCTTCAGAGATTTAGAAGGTGAAACGTTTGAAGATCTCTATACTATTACATTGACATGATTAAAGCTAACTATACTGTGAGTGAATTTCTTCCGGTTCAGGGATGAAAACACATTGCCCTCTATGGAGATGGTTCATATCTCCACGCCGAATGCCGAACGCCTGCCGCCTGAAAAAAGGTTCCGGACCTTTTTTTCAGGCGGCTTTCGGCGTTCGGCATAGGAGATGGGAACCATCTCCATAGATGGTGAAAGGGAGCGCAAGGACCACTCATTGGTACCGAAGACTCCCCCCGGCTCGCAGTTTGGACTGTTCCCAGGCGGAGGCTCTTGTACGGGACGGATCCAACGAGCACACCTTGGCGGGGGGAGGACGGAGGAGAGTTCAGGTAGTTGGAGAAGTTTCCCGCATGTTGTGAGGCGGATGTGGCGCCGAGTTCTTTGTGTGTGGAGGAGGAGGGGGGATCCCGGCTCGGAAGGTGGCCCGGCCGGGTGAGCTGACACACACACCCCGATATGTGTCCCGGACCCCGGAGAAGTATCGGGAACCGAGCCGGGAGCCCCCCTCCTCCTCCACACACAAAGAACTCGGCGCCACGTCCGCCTCACAACATGCGGGAAACTTCTCCAACTACCTGAACTCTCCTCCGTCCTCCCCCCGCCTGGGAACAGTCCAAACTGCGAGCCGGGGGGGGAGTCTTCGGTACCAATGAGTGGTCCTTGCGCTCCCTTTCACCATCTATGGAGATGGTTCCCATCTCCTATGCCAAACGCCGAAAGCCGCCTGAAAAAAAGGTCTGGGACCTTTTTTCAGGCGGCAGGCGTTCGGCGTGGAGATGTGAACCATCTCCATAGAGGGCAATGTGTTTTCATCCCTCTGGCGGCAGCGGCGTCACACTACAGGCGACAAAACGCCTAGGTGTGAATGAGGACCTAATGTGAAAAACAACGGCAGCGTGTTTGATATTCTGACAGCGGTGGGTGCCAGCCTTACAGTGTTATTAAAGGCAATTAAAAAAACAAACAAACAAACATGTCATACTTACCTGCTCTGTGCCGTGGTTTTGCACAGAGCAGTCACGATCTTCCTCTTCTTGGGTCCCTTGCCAGAGCTCCTGGCACCCAGGCAGGCTCGTTCCTGAGCCATTGCTCTGCGTGTCCAATCGCACACCGAGCCGTGACCTGGCCCTGCCCCCTTATTCTCCTCATTGACGGAGAGTCCCCAGAGAACTGAGGCGCTCATGCACATTGCTGAATCGTGATGGGGCTCAGGTAAGTATTAGGTGGCTGCTGCACACAGAAGGATTTTTAAGCTTAATGCAGAAAATGCATTAAGCTAAAAAACCTTCTGCCTTTAGAACCACTTTAAATCTTACAATGCTTGCCCAGCTTAATGCCTAACTCAAGCTTTTCTATAAATTTAAATAGCATGTTTGGGCCAAGGTGGCCCATACAAAATAACTCCCTTATTAATGACTGCAGTGCTGTATACACTCTTAGAAGCATCATCTACATACAGTATACCGCAATGTGTTCCAGCAGTGGTACAGGGACTCCCCATTTTCTACAAGAACAAAAGTGAGTTGGGCTGAGAGCTGCTCGTCCATTCAAAGCAAGCCTTGTATTTTATCAAATACAAGGCTTCCTCTGAATGGCTGAACAGTAGAAGCAGGCAGATGATGTCATCATTTCTACCTCAGCCATTCAAAGGAAATCTTGTATTCATTGATAAAAACACAAGACTTTATGTGCATGACTGAGCAGCGCTCAATCCAACTAGATTTTGTTCCAGCAGCAAACTGGAAGTCCTCATATTGCTGCTAGAACACAAAAGAACAGCCACAGCAATTGGTGAATGAATCAGTTTGGGCCAGCTTAGCTCAAATTAACTATTTAAAGTGATAGCAAAGCTGGAGGCTGTTGTTTTTTTTAGGTATCTTTAATGGTAACTTGATAAACCACTTTTCAACTGTTGTTTGTTTTTCAAGGGCGGATCAGCGACCCTGTTTATGAACCGCACTGAATAAATAGTCAACAGGCAGTAATCACTGTGTACTGAGCTTTCAATAGACAGCTTGGTACACAGAGAAACTGTACCTAGCCTATCTGAGGGGCTGGGTACCATGTGATCACAGTGATTGGCCTTTTTTTTATTTTACCAGAAAGTAAGGGAAACAGCTTTTTTTTCTCAAAATGTTTGGTCTTTTTTAGTAAACAAAAAAAAAAGCTAAATACTAAATACCACCAAAACACAGCTCTATTTAACACACACACACAAAAAAAAGATATCACATTAATTTGGGTATAGTGTTGTCAGTCAAACTATCACAGCGCTGAAACCATAAAATAGCTTTGTAATAAAGGTGTATTACAGTACTCAAGTGGTTAAAAAACAGCTAAAAATCTTCAGAGAACAATGCTGTCTAAAAAATTATCTTATCTAACATGTCTTTAATCCTAGGACACCACTAAATCATTGCTCAGAAGGTTTATCTCCACTGGGAGTTTAAAAAAAATAATAATGGGCTATAGCTGTGAACAGATAATGGATTGTAATCGCAAGTAGGAAATAGGAGATTAAATTACTTCTTGTAAAAGTCATAGTTCTAAACAAAAAGCCCTGGCCTCTTGCCTGAGAATTTATTTACAATCTAGTGATATTTTATTTCAGTGCTGTATGGTAAATCTGATGCTCTGTCATCCATAGGGTGTCATGGCTTTATCACGGCCTGTTTTAGTAAGGCGTAGAGCGTATAGACTGGTAACTCAATCAGGCAAATTAGGATTGACAGCGCTTTCTTATAACAGGGAGCGTACAGCAAACTCTGTCAGTAGGGGAAAATGACGTATGTGTTTCATTTGATATATAGTAACTATTATTTTGCAAGCTCATTAATCATGTGAAGAACACACTGGGGAGGATGGGAGAACCTGTGAAGTCAGAGTAAAGAAGGTTATTATTGGCATATAAAGGAGCCTTATTGAGCCTTCATGAGTTTCCAACTCACCCATATTAACAGGGATATCCATTATTTTCATGTTTTATCCATTTAAAAAATGAAGACCTCAGCTGTGAATAATATGCAGGAATGTTATATTAAATACCAATATTTTTCTAATTTCTTTTAGCAATAAACTGAAAATCCCCCCAAAAAACTATAATGCCGCGTACACACGGTCGTTTTTCGGCATTAAAAAAAAAAGAATGTTTTTAAAAACATCATTTAACCACTTAAGCCCCGGACCAATATGCAGCCTAAAGACCCAAGGTGTTTTTACAGTTCGGGACTGCGTCGCTTTAACAGACAATTGCGCGGTCGTGCGACGTGGCTCCCAAACAAAATTGGCGTCCTTTTTTTCCCACAAATAGAGCTTTCTTTTGGTGGTATTTGATCACATCTGCGGTTTTTAGTTTTTGCGCTATAAACAAAAATAGAGCGACAATTTTGAAAAAAAAGCAATATTTTTTACTTTTTGCTGTAATAAATACCCCCCAAAAACATATATAAAAACATTTTTTTCCTCAGTTTAGGCCGATACGTATTCTTCTACCTATTTTTAGTAAAAAAAATCGCAATAAGCGTTTATCGATTGGTTTGCGCAAAATTTATAGTGTTTACAAAATAGGGGATAGTTTTATTGCATTTTTTTTTTTTTATTTTTTTTTACTACTAATGGCGGCGATCAGCAATTTTTTTCGTGACTGCGACATTATGGCGGACACTTCGGACAATTTTGACACATTTTTGGGACCATTGTCATTTTCACAGCAAAAAATGCATTTAAATTGCATTCTTTATTGTGAAAATGACAGTTGCAGTTTGGGAGTTAACCACAGGTGGCGCTGTAGGAGTTAGGGTGCACCTAGTATGTGTTTACAACTGTTTGGGGGTGTGGCTGTAGGAATGACGTCATCGATCGTGTCTTCCCTATAAAGGGAATGACGCGATAGATGCGCCGCCATAGTGAAGGACGGGGAAGCCGTGTTTACACACGGCTCTCCTCGTTCTTCAGCTCCGGGGAGCGATCGCGACGGAGCGGCTATAAACAAATAGCCGCGCCGTGGTCCCGGATCGCTCCCCGAGCGGACCCGACCTCCGCATGTAGCGGGGGGGGTCCCGATCGGACCCCCCACCCGCTAATAGGCGAGGACGTACGTGTACGCCCATGTGCCTGTACGTGCCATATTGTGGACGTATATGTACATGCGGGGGTCGGGAAGTGGTTAATATCATCCTGTGTGGGCTTCACATTGTTTTTCGGCTTCTGAAAAGCAACAAAAAAAAAATTCAAACATGCTGCATTTTTTAACGTAGTTTTTTAAAATGTAAATTTTCGGGTTGTAAAAAATGATCGTGTGTGGGCTAAAACAACGTTTTAAACCCACGCATGCCCAGAAGCGAGTTATGAGACGGGAGCGCTCGTTCTGGTAAAACTACTTTTCATAATGGAGTAAGCACATTCATCACGCTGTAACAGACAAAAAAGCGCGAATCGTCTTTTACTAACAAGCAATCAGCTAAAAGCAGCCCAAAGGCGAATAGAACTTCCCCTTCAGAGTGCCGTCGTACGTGTTGTACGTCACCGCGCTTTGTTCATCATTTTTCAAAAACGATGGTGTGTGGGCAACATCGTTTTTAATGATGAAGTTGGAAAAACGTTGTTTTTTGGGCATGCTGAAAAACGTCGTTTTTTTTCATGCCGAAAAAACGACCGTGTGTACGCGGCATTAGGAATGCTGGTGATCCTGTCCCCAATATTTAGCTCCTGTGTACAACTGGAATAATGAAGATGTATAGCTAACAGTTTAAATGGGAAGGGGAACAGTCCTGAGAAGAGAAAATCCCTTCCTGGGGGCTCAATGTATACTGTAGGAGTAAGGGCTCTTTCACACGTCAGTTCAGTTTTTCAGATCAGTTTTTTTCTCATCAGTTGATCCGTTTTTCCATCAGTTTTTCATCAGTTTTTCGTCAGTTTTTCGTCAGTTTTTGCATCAGTTTTTGCATCAGTTTTTGCATCCGTTTTTTCATCCGTTTTTTTTTGGGGGCTTTTTACATAGAAAAACGGATGTTAGCGGAACGGATGATAAACGGATCATCCGTTAACGTCCGTTTTTCGTCCGTTCCGTTTTTTAGACGGAAGAAAAATAGGGTTTTCTTCCGTCCAAAAAAACGGAACTGAACGCAGACGGATGCTAACGGACGTTAGCGGATGCTCATCCGCTAACGGACGCTAGCCCATAGGGAAGCATTGCGGTCCGTTAACTGACGTCCAAAAAACGGACGAACGGAACGGACGTGTGAAAGAGCCCTAAGATGCTGAAATCCATTTTGTATTTACCTAGTGTCTCACGTAGCAGTTGACCCACATTAGGAAATTTACAGCTTTTATGGATATCCGAACTCAACTTGTCTGCTTTTGTTAGCACCGGTCATAAAATGCCATAATATATTTTAGAGTAACTGGCTGTACCTGCAAAGTGTTTAACCACTTCAGCCCTGGACGAATTGACCCCCTTCCCGACCAGAGCACTTTTTGCAATTCGGCACGGCGTCGCTTTAACTGACAATTGCGTGGTCATGCAACATTGCACCCAAACAAAATTTACGTTCTTTCCCCCCCCCCCCCCCCACAAATAGAGCTTTCTTTTGGTGGTATTTGATCACCTCTGCAGTTTTTTTTTTTGCACTATAAACAAAAAAAGAGCGCCAATTTTGAAAAAAAAAGCTATATTTTTGACTTTTTGCTATAATAAATATCCCAAAAATATATATGTAGCGCCTGGCTACTTTCAGAACCGGTGCTATGTTAAATTTAGGGGAAGAATTCAGAGAAATAGTTAGCTCTGAATTAGTTTGATCGTTTACATTTGGGTCTCTGCTCTAGCATGGCTGTGCTGTTGGCTGTCCTTTTGTCCGGGGACTCCTGGCACCCCCGGACAGCAGGATTGCAGCAGTGTGGTCAAGTGTTCTTAGTGCCACTCCTTAGCGGTCAGTCAGGGGTTGGCTGCCTCGCTGTGCATGCTGGGGAGGGCTATAAAGGGGGCAGACGCCATTACCTCGAGGTTCTTCCTCGTGTTGCTCCCACCATTGAGGTAGCCATTCCACGACACTCCCGCATATGGCCCTCCTGGGTGGGGTGTGTATGGGTAGCAGTGTTCCTGGTTTCGGGACCACGTTGGCCCAGAGCAATTGATCCACTGTGTGGGCCCAGTAGTCGATTAGGTCCCCAATCTGGAGGGGGTCCCGAGCTGTCCGCCCAATTGCAAGCTGACCGATGAGGAGTCTGTCTGAGGGATACCAAGCACGAGGCTGGTGTTCCAGCAGGGACCTGCCAATTCATCGGGGGACCACCTGAGTTCTGACAGGCTTGATGTTGATCGACTGTCAGCTTGTAATTTTGCAAAACTACCTGAAGGAGATCCGGGTGCTGAATCTACTGAGAGAGGATTCCGAACCATAATTGTCTCCAATCTTATAGGAGGGTCTGTGGCAGAGACTTAATCCTAAGTTTGAGTGACACTCTGGCTGCCAGGCTGGTAAGAGAGGCCTGTCCAGGTGCACTATACCCACTCCGGTTGGAGTGGCGAAGTAAAGTGTCGTTGGAAGCAGGACTGTTTCCCGTGTTCAGTTACACCTGGATCTACTGTCTCCTATTTGCTATTCCTTCAACTTTCTACTGTTAAATCGTTTTTACCCGGCGGGGTAATAAAAGCACAGAAAAGACACCTGTTGTGTGGACATTCCCTTTATTACAACTCTCATCAAGTACCCTAGACGGCGGAGATACAGAGGTAACATGCCACCCAAAACAAACCAGCAGCTCCTTCGGGGGTAGTGCTACATATATATAAAAAAAAAAATTTCCTCAGTTTAGGCCAATATGTATTCTTCTACATATTTTTGATAATTTTTTTTTTGCAATAAGCGTATATTGATTGGTTTGCGCAAAAGTTATACTGTCTACAAAATAGGGGATAGATTTATGGAACTTTTATTATTCATTTTTTTTTACTAGTAATCTAGTGATCTGCGATTTTTATTATGATTGCAACATTATGACGGACACATTTGACACAATTTTGGGACCATTGTCATTTATACAGCGATTAGTGCTATAAAAATGCACTGATTACTATGTAAATTAAACTGGCAGAGAAGGGGTTAAACACTAGGGGGCGATAAAGGGGTTAAGTGTGTCCTAGGGAGTAATCCTAACTGTGGGGGGGGCTACCACTGACATGACAGCGACCACTGCTCCCAATGACAGGGAGAAGTAGATCCCTGTCATGTCACTAGACACAACAGGGAAATGCCTTGTTTACATAGGCATCTCCCCATTCTGCCTCTCTGTGTCACGATCACGGGCAGCCGGCGAACACTGAGTTTGCGGGGCCTGCAGGCACGCTCATGGAGTACGTGGTGGGCGCCCACTACACAGCAAATTAAAGGGGATGTACAGGTACGCCCATTTGCCCACTGCTGCCATTATGCCTACGTATATCGGCGTGCATCGGTCGGCAAGTGGTTAAGAAAACCACAACCTCCTAAAAGTCAGAGCATAGGCACATTTCCTGCCTGCATGCAATATTCTCAGTACCTGCACAGCCTATTAACAGGACTGAACATCAGTGGTGTAGGAATAGGAAGCGTATCTAGGGACCATTCGATTTCCCTCCCTACCTGTTGTCTTGCAGGAAAAATATATAGGCTGATAAGAAAGCAAAGTGTACCATGGGTAAAAGTAGGTTAAAAATGAGATAGAAACATTAATCAAAATGTAATATATATGTTTTAAAGAAAAAAAGTAATTTCATGATGGTCTAGTAACAATCCAGCTCATGAAAATCATCATCTTTTTTCAGTAAAACAAATAATGTAAAAGGATTTTTTAAATATTGAAATTCTTTCTTATTCAAATCTGCGTGGATGTTCATAAAAGGCTTTAACAATATTATAAAGTTATGTTTTTATACTTTATATCTACAACCTACCAATGGTGGACTCAATATGCCTGATCTTGAAGTTTGTATTTTTATCTTACATTGTAGCTTACATAATTACTTAGTTAGTCAGGTTAAAGGAGTTGTAAAGGAAAAACATTTTTTTGCTGAAAATGACTGTTTACAGGGTATAGAGACATAATAGTAACTAATTCCTTTTAAAATTGATACAAAATAGATGAAAATCAATCATATAATGTACCTCCTAGTTTCGTTTTTGCATCTAGTTTCGTTTTTGCATCTAGTTTCGTTTTTGCATGTTATCCTGCCTCTGTGCTAGACAGAGCCATAGAGCAGTGATGGCTTGGAAAATGAAACTAGAATCTCCCAGTACTGTGGTCATCAGGAAACAGACAACCAGGAACAATTACAGCAACATCAGAGCAAAAACGAACAATGAGGACATGAAACCAGGACTGCAGTAAGGTAAAGGAAGCTATTTACCAAAACATTTTTTTACCTTTAGTGACCCTTTAAAAAAAACCCTAGTCCATCTCCTTCAACCAATGAGAAACAATACAAAATAGAAATACTCAATACTGTATCCCACAGTTGATCCCCCATGAGGCAATCAGATATTTCCTGGATCAACAACCCCTGTCATTCTTACCTCAAAACTGTTGCTATATTTTTTTTTGGGGGGGGGGGGGCGCGGAAAACAATCTACCTGCCAAATTCCCTCTGGTTGGTTGGATCAGCGGCACCAACACCTCCCCTCTGGGTTGGTCGGATGGATCACCCACACCCCCCACCAAACTTACCCCATCTAGGTCGTGGGCAGCAGTTCCTCCGGGCGGCGGGCAGTGGCTTTATCCAGCGTCTTCTCCTTCTTGACTTCATGGTGGCTTCCCCTGCGTCTACCTCTTCTGCTCCAATATGAGTGCTTCTCCTCCCGTCCAATCGGGTCTCAGGGCCGGCTTACTGATTGGCCGGAGAATCAGAAAGACAATAGCAAAAATTAACTCGCTATTGTCACACAACTGGGTGGGCTCAGGGAGCAGTCCTCTACTGCCTGAGCCCACCCTTTTTGAAGCCAATTAAAGTCTCTAATCATGTGCTTAAAAAAAAAAAAAACTCCATTGGAATCAATGCATCCGGCATGCTGCATGTAGATTAGGGGCTGGGCGCATGGATTGGGGGGGGGGGCAGGAATACTTACTGTATCTTCCAAAATCCACAGGTCTGCCCATTCTCAAAATGTGGCATAATGAAGGTATTTGTAACTGTAGCGGTGACCTCTTGATGGTCGTAAGATAAATCAATACCCCCCTGGTTGCCCTGACCCTGTGAGTCCTCTGACACCCTGAGTTCATACATTTTTTTTCCCCTTCAAATGACAACAATAAGAAGGAAATACACAGAATTGATTAAATCAGCAACATTTACTTAAAGAGGAACTGCAGTCTTTGTTGTTAAAAAAAAACATGAAAAAAAAGAGGAACTGCAGTCTGCTCACATAATTTGTAATGAAAACATCTGAATCTTCCCTCCAACCATTTTGCATTATATTATATATATAAAATGTGATTCTGTACTTGCCAAATATGCTGCAGAAATCTCCCTCCACTGAGTCTGGCTGCAGTCATTTTAACTGTGGGCAGCTGAAGCTGCTGCCTGTTCACTTCCTGGAAATTACACAGACACACCTCCAGCTCTGCAGCTCTCATTGGTCCTCTTTTGACTCATCCCCCCTCCCTTCCTGGCAAACTCCCACAAGAGTGTGTGAGAGAGAGAGAGAGAGAGAGCGAGCTGTGCATGATGTCATAAGTTTAGGATTTTTACCAGACAAGAAACAGGAGTGGGCTGTATGAAGTATTTACTGGCAGAAGAAAAAAAATTACTATCCAAAGTTAAAACAACAAGGACAGAGGATTTAATAGACGGAAAGATGAAAAAAATACTGCTTTAATGAGATAGAAGGAAATCAAAGAGTCAACTCAAGTTTACACTTTAAAATGTTGTCTCCCACAGGAATGTCATTAATAACTTAATAACAATCACCTATGAGATTTAAACATTCAGCAGTGAGCGCCTTAATCCCTGAGTGCATATAATGTCAATGTAAACAGTCTACAATAGAGGAATGGCTCTTATGAGTGTCAGAACCCTCTCTACTGCTCCTTCACACATAAATGCAGAACAGTAAATAACAAATACAACTTTTAGCAAAGAGAACTGTGTTGCAATTCAACCTGCTCTTTCAGAGAGTTCTTGGTGAATTATAACTATGAGCTTTAATTGAATAAATCCCTGAAGTGGGAAGGGAGGTGAAAGTAGTCCTGTGTTGCTGTGTGGCAATCCTGTTGATCTTCAGCTAGCTCTTTGATGTTTGATGGCATGGATAGAAACTTTGGATGGTAAAGCAGAGTAACTGACCCAATAACTTGAGAATAGACAGCAAACAATCTTCCTGGGTAAATTAAACTGTAACTCTATTCGAAATGATCACTGAATTAAAGATGTTACATTTTGTGGAACTACAAGCAACAGCAGAACCATGCAAAGCAAAGATGTCTGTATATAGTGTCTATGATGTTTAATCTAGATCTTTGATACTAAAGCTGACAAGGAATGCAGGAGACAATGATGTCTATAGACAGTTAGCTAGATTCAGGTAGATGGGCGCATCTTTGAGGCGGCGTAGCGTATCGTATTTACGCTACGCCGCCGTAAGTGAGAGAGGCAAGTGCTGTATTCACAAAGCACTTGCCTCCTAAGTTACGGCGGCGTATCGTGAATGGGCCGGCGTAAGCGCGCCTAATTCAAATGAGGATGAGGGGGGCGTGTTTTATGTAAATGACTCGTGACCCGACGTGACCCATTCACGGACGACTTACGCAAACAACGTACATTTTTCAAATTTCGACGTGGGAACGACGGCCATACTTTGACTAGGCCAGCTATTTGTTCGACTAACTTTACGCCGGGAATCGCCTTACGTAAACGGCGTATCTTTACTGCAACGGGAAAGCGTACGTTCGTGAATCTGCGTATCTCGCTGATTTACGCATTCTAGGCGTAAATCAGCATTCACGCCCCTAGCGGCCGGCGTAACTAGACAGCTAAGATACGACGGCGCAGGCCGGCGTATCTTAGCTAGGTTTAAGTGTATCTCAGTTTGAGAATACACTTAAACATACGACGGCTTAGATTCCGAGTTATGACGGCGTATCTACTGATACGCCGGCGTAACTCTTTGTGAATCTGGCTATGAGTCTATAAGACTGGGCTGTTGCTCGCTCACCACACTGGAACAGGAAATGATGGTGATGATGATGATTTGAGGATGATGATGATGATCTCTCAGGAATGTGGCTCAAGGGATGACTTCCGGCCTCCACCGCACCACACTATGGCTCATCCGAATCTGATACCACTGCAGGATGGATGGAATCAGAGCAGCCTCCAGGCTGCTGCCGAACAGCTAAAGGAAGCTGTCCGTATGTATCCCTCCAGATATTCGCTGGATAATTCTGAAAAGCAGGCCGCGACTGAGCTGCAGCTCACACCATAACAGATTCCCGGCATACAGATCCACGTTGGGTCCCAAGAGAGCACGCCAGGCCTCAATCCCTCCCTCTTATAATTTCTCCCAGTGGTCTGCTCTTCCCCATCAGCATGCTGGTAGTTGTAGTTCCACATCACTCAGCCAGAGGGCGAATCCCATCCACATGGACTACATGTTCCAAGGTGCTTTTCTCTGGTAAAAGGTCAGCATCAACTCAACACTAGAGGGAAACAGCTCCCCCTGCAACAATGCCTCACAGTGTCTCCTGATTGCAGGAATAGGTAGATATCCAGCTCCTGGCTACATAACATTAGAACTACCACCACACAGGGCCGGCTCTACCATGGGTCCCAGTGGGGCCATTGGACCCAGGCAGCACTTTGAAAGGGGCAGCAAATTGAACCACAGGCGCCTCTCCTTCTCTTCTATTTACCCCGCAATTTGACAACCAACAGCTGAGTCTGGCTGCAGCCATTTTAACTGTGGGCAGCTGAAGCTGCTGCCTGTTCACTTCCTGTATTTACACAGACACACACGCCTCCAGCTCTGCAGCTTTCATTGGTCCTCAAAAGACTCATCCCCCTCCCTTCCTGGAAAACTCTCACAAGAGAGAGAGAGAGCTGTGCAGGATGTCATAGGCCTAGGCTTTTTTGCAGACAAGAAAAATGTTTTACTATCCAAAGTTAAAACAACAAGGGCAGAATATTTAATAGATCTACTGGCATGTCTTTGGAGTGTGGGAGGAAACCAGAGAACCCGGAGGAAACCCACACAGGCACAGGGAGAATATGCAAACTCCAGGCCAGTAGTGCCGTGGTTGGGATTCAAACTTGTAGGAAGTTCATACGATTCGATAGGATGTGTACAGTGGCAGGAGAAAAATTAAGAAAAAAAAAAAAGGAAAATGTTTTTCTTTTAACAAAAATAATGTGATCCTGTTTAACCGCTCAAGGACCGCCGCACACAGACATACATCTGCAGAATGGCACAGCTGGGCACAAGGGCGTACATGTACGTCCCCTTTAAGAGCCCAGCCATGGGTCGCACAGCGCGTCACCGCCGGTGCGCTCGTAACCCGGTCCTAAGCTCTGTGACCGTCCCTGCGGGAACCGCGGACCCGATTGCCGCCGGTGTCCCGCGATCGGGTCACAGAGAAGATGAACGGGGAGAGGTAAGTGTAAACAAACCTCTCCCCGTGCTTCCTAGTGAGACTGACACTAATCGTCTGTTCCCTGTCATAGGGAACGACGATCAGTGATGTAACACGCTAAGCCACGCCCCCCACAGTAAGAAACACAAATCAGGGCACACTTAACCCGTACAACGCCAACTACAGGTTAAACCTGTCACTGCAAGTGTCATTTTTACAGTAAACAGTGCATTTTTATAGCACTGATCGCTGTATAAATGACAATAGTCCCAAAATAGTGTCAAAAGTGTCCGATTTGTCCACCATAATGTCGCAGTCATAATAAAAATCGCTGATCGCTGCCATTATAACTTTTGCGCAAACCAATCAATAAACGCTTATTGCGTTTTTTTGTTTTTTTTTTACCAAAAATATGTAGAAGAATGCGTATTGGCCTAAACTGAGGAAATATTTTTGTTTATAGCGCAAAAACTAAAAACCGCAAAGGTGATCAAATACCACCAAAAGAAAGCTCTATTTGTGGGGAAAAAAAGGACGCCAATTTTGTTTGGGAGTCACGTCGCACAAATTGTCAGGTGGCCAGGTCTTTAAGCTGCATAATGGTCCAAGGCTTAAGCGGTTAATGCTTAATATGACACAAAATTTGGAAATATTTGTTTAGTTCTAATTTACTCACAATGATGAATCCTTTTACTCAAACAGTTAATATGATGTGTCTCAGCATAAAAAACAAAACAAAAAAAAAACTGTAAAAGCTTGTAAAATGATGGGACTAAAACAAACATTGTTTAATTAGCAACCAGAAACTCCTGTGACAGAAGTGCCAAGTAGGTGCACATTCCTGACCAGCTCAGCAAGTGGCACTTGTTGATTCTGAACTCCTCCACACCTCTAAAGATTTCCTTCATTTAATGAAGACAAAATGAAGAGGAGCAATGGGACTGGCTAACATGCAAATCCATCAACTGCAACTCTTAGGCCTCGTACACACAACAGAGTTTCTCGGCAGAATTCACCGAGAAACTCGCTCAAACCCGGATTCTGCCGAGAAACTCTGTCGTCTGTACACTTTTGGCTCGATGGAGCCGCCGAGGAACTCGTCGAGAAAATAGAGAACATGTTCTCTATTTTCTCGTTGTTCTATGGGAGAAGGCGGCCCGCCGAGCTCCTCGGCGGCTTCATCCCTGAACTCGACGAGGAACTCGACGTGTTTGGCATGTCGAGTTCCTCGGCCGTGTGTACGGGGCCTTAGCCCTCCTTCACACTGGTGTGATTTGTCATGCGATTTGACAGTTCCAAGTCGCACCCCATTGCCGGCAATGGAACTGTTCAAATTGCAGCATCTCATGTCGCAGCGACGTTGAAAAATGTTCCAGAGCAAATTTTTTCCAACTTCATTAGACTTCTGTTAAACCAAGTCGCAAGCCGCAATGAAATTGGAGGTGAAAATCACACTGATCTGTGGCTTTGAATGATGAAGTCGATTTTAAAGCTGGTGTGAACAAGGCCTAGCTCATGTTTTGCCGCAGCCACTGTGCCCATCACACGCAGCCACTGTGCCCATCAAACGCAGCCACTGTGCCATCAAACACAGCCACTGTGCCATCAAACACAGCCACAGTGGCTGCGTTTGATGGGCACACTGGCGGCAATTGATGGGGCAAACTGGCAACAATTGATGGTTACAGACTGTAACCATCAATTGTTGCCAGTTTGCCCCATCAATTGCCGCCAGTGTGCCCATCAATTGCCGCCAGTGTGCCCATCAATTGCAATCAATGCAGCCACTGTGCCCATCACACGCAGCCACTGTGCCCATCACACGCACCCACTGTGCCCATCAAACGCAGCCACTGTGCCCATCAAACGCAGCCACTCAGCTGTGCCCATCAAACGCAGCCACTGTGCCATCAAACACAGCCACTGAGTGGCTGCGCTTGATGTCACAGTGGCTGCGTTTGATGGGCACACTGGCAGCACACTGGCGGCAATTGATGGGGCAAACTGGCAACAATTGATGGTTACAGACTGTAACCATCAATTGTTGCCAGTTTTCCCTATCAATTGCCGCCAGTGTGTTGCCAGTGTGCCCATCAATTGCCGCCAGTGTGCTGCCAGTTTGCCCCATCAATTGCCACCAGTGTGCTGGTGGAGGAGGCTGACTGAGGTGACCAGCACTTTGTTAATAAAAAATGGCAGATAAAAAAAAAGTGTTTGTGTTATTTTGAGCCATGTTTTGAAACAACATTGATTCTTTCTTAAAAAGGGGGGGCGCAGTTTGCTATCTTCGCCCTGGGCACCAAATGGCCTTGTCCCAGCACTGTTTGCAGGGGCAAAGCAACCCTGCTCCATATTTGAAATCGCAGCTCGCAATGCGGTTTACAGTGCTGGAAGTGGCTCATGTGATTTCCAGTGTGCGGGTGCCATTAGGATTAATGGCACCCGCACACATCTCTGTGTTTTTCTGTGAAGGTGGCTGTAGGATGATCATAAAATCGTATGAAAAATACCGCTTTCGAAGCAGTCGTACAATAATCTGATCGTTGGTACACAGCTTTTTGAGAGCCGATCACAGGAGTTCATCCGATATTATCCAAACAGCAAAAAAAATTCTTGTGCGATTTTCTTTTCATCCGTACATGTCGATCTAACGATTGACTACTGTCAAACAGGAATGGCCACACATGAATCCAAATTTCAATCCATCTATGGCTAGCTTAGCTTTAGACTACAGTCACACTAGTCTATAAGTGATCTGGTAAGGAAAAACGTTATTCCGATCAAGTTTTCCTGCATTTAAGTGTACTTTTGTTTACCTGCGTTTACATGTGTTTAGACACATTCAGAATATCTATTCTATCTCTTGGCACACAGAAATCATGAATTGAGAAAAATCACGTATTGGGGTACCAACAACCAACCCTTATACCTCGTACACACAAGCAGGTTTTCCGACGGGAAAACTGTGAGGAGAGCTTTCGGCCGGGAATCCCAGCCGTGTGTATGCTCCCTCGCAATTTTTCCGACGGGAAAACTGCCAAAAACCGCCGGACAAAAAAAGAGAATCCCAGCAGTTTTTGGCAGTTTTACTATGGGATTCCTGGCCAAAAGCTCTCCTCACAGTTTTCCCATCGAAAAACCCGCTTGTGTGTAGAGGGAAAAGTTACCAAGCAGGTTCTCGGTTTTACCCCCGGGATTACCGACGGATCTTTTCCCGTCGGGAATCCCGCACGTGTGTACTAGGCATAAGAAAAGTGGTATAAGCTATTCCCTAGTATACAAGCAATTTTGTTCCAAGAATATGCACCCTTGTGTACACACGGTTGGAATTTCCGACAAGAAAAGTTCGATGTGAGCTTTTGGTCGGAAATTCCGACCCTGTGTATGCTCCATCGGACGTTTTCTGTTCGTATTTCCGACAGCAAAAATTTGAGAGCTGGTTCTCAATTTTTCAGACAAGAAAGGTTCTTGTCAGAAATTCCGATCGTCTGTATGCAATTCCGACACGCAAAAAAAAAACCACACATGCTCGGGATCAATTCGACGCATGCTCCGAATCATTGAACTTAATTTTTCTCTGCTTGTTGTAGTGTTGTAATTTTGTGTGACCGTGTGTATGCAACACAAGTTTGAGCCAACATCCCGACGGAAAAAAATCCACAGTTTTCTTGTCAGAATTTCTGATCGTGACGTGTGTACGCGGCAAAAGTGACCATATTAAAGCTGCACAGTACACTATCCGACCAATGAAATGTCACAGACAATACAGGAGCAGCAATAATGTTCTGCATGCAAAGACACACACCATGCCAGCAATGTCCGTTATACAGAGATGCACAGAGACACTTTACGGTAATATCCACTTTACACAGATACTACACGGTAATGTATATATACTGTATATGTCCTATACACAACTACACACTATACAGTAATGTCCTATATATATATATATATATATATATATATACCTGTGGCGATTTAGTTCCCATTTGCAGCGCTATACAAGTTACTCACTCACTCACTCATATATATATATATATATATATATATATATATATACACACACACTATACAAAATTGCCCCTATACACAGATACATACATACATAATACGGTAATGCCCACTATACACAGATACACACACACTATATGGTAATGTCTCCCCTACACGAATACACATACAATACTAAAATGTCCCCTATACACACACTATACAGTAATTAAATAATGTCCCCTATATATATATACACACACACAGTATACAGTAATGTCCCCCATACACAGTAACATCCTCTAAACACAAATACACACACACTATATGGTAATGCCTCCTACACAGATAAACACACACACTATACAGTAATTATATAATGTCCCCTATACATAGATACACACACACACAGTATACAGTAATGTCACCCATACACGGTAACATCCTCTAAACACAAATACACACACACTATATGGTAATGTCTCCTACACAGATAAACACACACACTATACAGTAATTATATAATGTCCCCTATACATAGATACACACACAAACAATATACAGTAATGTAACCCATACACAGTAACATCCTCTAAACACAAATACACACACACTATATGGTAATGTCTCCTACACAGATAAACACACACACTATACAGTAATTATATAATGTCCCCTATACATAGATACACACACACACAGTATACAGTAATGTCACCCATACACGGTAACATCCTCTAAACACAAATACACACACACTATATGGTAATGTCTCCTACACAGATAAACACACACACTATACAGTAAAAACCCCTATACATATACACTATAGGGTAATGTCCCCTATACACCAATACAAGCACACTATACCGCTTATGACCCCTATACATAAGTGCATGCACACTATATGGTAACGTCCTCTGTACACAGATACATTTCCCCCATTTACAGATATGTACACTGTTACACAGTATACTTAATGTATACTGTGTAACAGTGTACATATCTTCTTTCAGATGCTGACACACTGTGAGCAGATAGTAATAGATAGTAATAGAGAGAGGCCATTTCTCACCTGAACCCAGAGCCCCAGTATACACAGGATGGAGGGAATCATTGAGGCGTACAATCTTCTCCTCTGCTCCGTCACCATTGATGTGAAGTGTCAGCAGACAGACAATAGCCAGGGCTTGGAATGTGGAATGGAGGCCTGATGTTAGTGTGTGCAGCCAGGAATCATTGAGGAGAAGACAGAGCCGAGATGAGGAGACATCTGCATCTCCTCTCATCAGGACCAGAGAGATCCCTCCTCACATGACATCATTCTCTGCCAGCTCACTGCCCCTCCTGCAGCAGATTATTCCATGCCTTCCACTGCACACACCCAGGATTGCCTTCTCACTAATATTAAAGGATGCCAGGATGTTTAAATCCCATGGTGCCCCTCCCCTCCCCCCCAATCCTTCATACTAATATTCCATGATGCAGGGCATGGTATATAAGCCCCTCTTTACCAGCAATAAATGATGCAAAACAGTTTGTATATCCAAGAGGCTTTCCTCAATAAAAATACATACTGCTGGGCAGAGTACATAACATGGAGCCCCTCTTATCTAACTACAGATGTTGCTGTGCATTGAATGTATCCAGGGTTCCCTCATCATTAAAACAACTCATGTTTCCAGGTATTGTTTGTATCCAGGATCTTCTCCTCACCAATACTGTATGGTGCCAGACACTACATTCACCTTACATACTTCCCCCTGCAATATTACACAATGCCAGGCCGTGGATATATCCAGATGCCCCTGTTCACCAATGTTTAATCATGCTGAACAATGTATATACCAAGGAGGAGCTTCTTCCCACCAAAACTACACAATGCCAGGCAATTTAGATACCCAGCAGTCCCTCCTTACCTTCTAATATTACAGGATGCCAAGCGATGTAAATACCCAAGAGGCCATTTCATCAATATTACACAATGCCAGGCCGTGGATATATCCAGATGCCCCTGTTCACCAATGTTTAATCATGCTGAACAATGTATATACCAAGGAGGAGCTTCTTTCCGCCAAAACTACACAATGCCAGGCAATGCACATACCAAGCAGTCCCTCCTTACCTTCTAATATTACAGGATGCCAAGCAATGTAAATACCCAAGAGGCCATTTCATCAATATTACACAATGCCAGGCCATAGATACTGTATATCCAGGTGCCCCTGTTCACCAATGTTTAATCATGCTGAACAATGTATATACCAAGGAGGAGCTTCTTCCCACCAAAACTACAAAATGCCAAGCAATGTAGATACCCAGCAGTCCCTCCTTACCTACTAATATTACAGGATGCCAAGCAATGTAAATACCCAAGAGGCCATTTCATCAATAATACACAATGCCAGGCAGTGGATACATTGCTCAACATACAGTGTACACACAGGAAACATATGCCACAGTACGTGTATTTACACTCTCAGAAGTAGGTGTAAGTAGGGTGACCACATGTCCCGGATTGCCCGGGACAGTCCCGCATTTTGCAGGTCTGTCCCAGGTCCCGGGCACCTTCATTCCAGGACAATATAGTGTCCCGGAATACAGTGGAGATCCAAGCTGTCACTGGAGATGAGGCTGAGGGGCCGCCCGCTGTGTGTTAACCCCCCAAAAGTGAAGGACTACAGGTCCCAGCATGAACCCCCTCAGAGCTGAAGATGTGATACCCCCTCCCCCCCCAAACTAGTGAAGAACTATGGTCCCAGCATGAATCCGTGAAATCTGTGGAGTCACACCCTTAAATCTCAGGGGTTCATGCTGGGACTTGTAGTCTTTAAATTTTGGGGCATGTGACCCCTCCCCTAAAGTAAAGGACTACAGGTCCCAGCATGAACCCGTGAAATCTATGGGGTCACATCCTTAGATACCAGGGGTTCGTGCTGGGACTTGTAGTCCTTCACTTTTGGGGGATGTGACAACCACCCCTTCCACCCCCCAAAATAAAGTGACGGGCTACAGGTCCGAGCGTGAACCCCTTTGGATCTGAAGATGTGAAACCCTCCCCCCCAAAAAAATGGCGTAAAAGGTATCAAAAATCTTTTTTTTTGGGGGGGGGGGGGCCCTGAATGGCAGTATGGAAATGTGGTCACCCTAGGTGTATGGAGTAAGTAACGACTGAGTCAGACAGACTATAACCAAAAAGTACACCCTCCTGCCAGGGCAAACCCCCCCCCCACATCCCCCACAGTACAGATCTCAACAACCCTATTCTTCCCCCAGTACCCCGAATCCTCCCTCCCAGCCTGTCACCTCAGTATAGACCCACCCCCTCGTCCTAACCCTTCAGACAGACCCCCCCCCCCCTCTTTGTCCCAGTACAGAGTCGACCCCCTCAGTACAGACCATCCCTTGTACAGACCACCCCTTCCATTCTAAACCCAAAAGCTCCCAACTGTCCCTGATTTTGAGGGACCATCCCTCATTCGTATCAAAGTCCCTCTGTCCCTCTTTCCTCCTCATTTGTCCCTCATTTTGGTCTGATCTATATAGTTGTATATATAAATCAAAAAGTGTTTCCCAGTGCTAAACCTTTTTATCCAATTTCTAAATGGCTGCATTTGTACATTTAAAAAGCCAGTATGAAGGAATAGTAGTGGCAAAAAAGCACTTGTGGGTTTACCTAAAAGGGTTGTAAAACCTCATTAAAAAAATGTTGGCAGTCACTGGCCCCCCTGCCCCCCGTTTTACTTACCTGAGCCGTGGAATTCACTCGGCGGTGACGTGCTGTCCCTCTCTCCATGGGGTCTGGGCTCTTGATTGGATAGATTGATAGCAGCGCAGTCATTGGCTCCCACTGCTGTCAATCAAATCCAATGATGCGGGTGCCGGGGCAATGATACATTCGGCGGCTATGGACGCCAAATGAATGACTTGGGAGCGCGCCTGAAAGGTAACCCCCCAGGAGAGTGCTTCTCCTAGGGGGTTATCTGATGTAGGGAGAAGCCGCGAGAGCCACCGAGGGACCCCAGAAGTCAAGGATTGGGGCCACTCTGTGCAAAACGAGCAGCACAGTGAAGGTAAGTAGTGTTGCTCACGAATATTCGTATTGCGAATATTCGGCTCGAATATGGCATATTCGAGTATTGGCGAATATCTCGAATTTCGCGGCCAATATTCTCTATTCCGAATATAAAAAAAAAAATTGCGAAATTTCGCTAATGCGAATTTATTGCGAACATTTTGCGAATTTTTTTCTTTTTTTTTTTTTTTCTGATTGGCTCTGATGCAAAAGAAGGGCGGAGAAAGTATTCTCGAATATTCGAAAATCGAATATTCGGAATATTTTATCAAAAAAAAAAATGTTGTGAAATATTTTGACAACTGTGGTAGGAGAACTCTGATTGGCTCTGATGCAAAAGAAGGGCGGAGAAAGTATTCGCGAATATTCGGAAATCGAATATTGGTGATATTTTATCGAAATTTCGCTAATGCGAATGCGAAATTGATTGCGAGATTTTGACAACTCTGATTGGCTCTGATGCAAAAAAAGGGTGGAGAAAGTCTTCGCGAATATTCGATTTCCGAATATTCGCAAATACTTTCTCCACCCTTCTTTTGCATCAGAGCCAATCAGCAATTTTATTTTTTTTAAATATCATGAATATTCGATTTTAGCGAATATTTCACGAATATTCGGCTATATATTCGTGATATATCGCAAAATCGAATATGGCGTATTACGCTCAACACTAAAGGTAAGTATGACATGTTTGATATTTAAAAAAAAAAACAGAGCTTTACAATCACTTAATACTTTTTTTAGTACAATTCTCCTTTAAAGGGACATGAAAGGCGATGTGTCTTATGCCTACATACTTTTACTAATAGGTGTCCCTCATTCCCATCTCAGAAAGTTGGGAGGTATACAACCCCTCAGTACAAACCCCCAAAGTTTAACCCCCTCAGACTCTTCCAAAGATAGAGATGCAGATCAGGATGACCTTTATCCAGTTTGAGCCCTCCTTTGTAAGGCTGTGAGATGCCTTAAGATAGAAGGAAAGCAGTGGAAGTATGTCAAGTGCCTCCAAAGACCAGCCGCCTGTAGAGACTCAATGAAGTCAATATGCAAGGCGGCAACGTGGTCATCCATACACACCTTTATTTTCCATTATCGCGTAGATCCGTCATTTTTAATAACTGTTAAAGAACGGTTATATTGTGACCATAATTAACCCTATTTTGTGTCTGCATTATCCCACCCTGGTTAGCTTGTTAGTTTCCAGTGGTAGGCTGACATGGAGCGCCTCAGGAAAGGAAAATTGTGCCGGTAAGAATCTGATGTTCAATTTTCCGTTTTCTTTTAGTGGTATTTAATCACCACTGGGTTTTTTATTTTTTGATACATAAATGAAAAAAAAAAAAAAATTTGAAAAAAAAACACCAAAACATTATTTTCTACTTATGCTGCGTTCACACGATTGGTCCATCCGATGAAAACGGTCTGATGGATTTTTCCAATCGGTTAACCGATGAAGCTGACTGATGGTCAGTCGTGCCTACACACCATCGGTTAAAAAACTGACCGTGTCAGAACGTGGTGACGTAAAACTCAACGACGTGCTGAAAAAAACGAAGTTCAATGCTTCCAAGCATGCGTCGGCTTGATTCTGAGCTTGCGTGGATTTTTAACCGATGGACGTGCCTACAAACGATTTTTTTTTTCTATCGGTTAGGTATCCATCGGTTAAATTTAAAACAAGATTGAATTTTTTTAACCGATGGATAAATAACCGACGGGGCCTACACACGATCGGTTTGGTCTGATGAAAACGGTCCATCAGACCGTTCTCATCGGTTTGACCGATCGTGTGTACGCGGCATTACTGTTCTAAAACATATCCAATAAAATCAAATTTCTTCTTTTGTGTAAACGTTTTAGCGTCTAAAAACTATGGTACATACTGTATGTTTGAAAATTGATTAATCCTATTGTACTGACGGTCTAATTTCTTGAGGTCCTTAACGTTAAAGCCCTCCCGCCGAGAAGCCACATATATGCGTCAGGAAAGTAATTAATTGCACAGGGCTGCATAGTCTGGAGCAATGATGGTCAACTTGCAAATAGCAATGCATTTTTTTGTATTGCATCAAGTTAGGTAGCCCATTAAAAATGAAGGGGCTATAACGTATCTCAACGCCCTAAAAATTCAATCCTGATGTATTTTTTAAAGTATGCTTGGTGTCACCAAACACAATAATAAAATGACGTCCTTGCGACGTCATTTGGAGCAATGCACGCTGGGAAAATTTGGGACGGCGCATGTGCTGTTCGATCGGCGTGGGGACGCGCCTGATTTAAATAGTACACGCCCCCTAGCCGCGGAATTTGAATTCCGCCGGGGGATTTACGATACGCGGCCGCAACTTTAGAGGCAAGTGCTTTCTGAATAAAGCACTTGACTCAAAAAATAGCGGCGGCATAACGTAAATCAGATAGGTTACGCGGATCTAAAGATCCGCTAACCTATCTGAATCTAGCCCAGTGAGTGCAATAATAACACTCAAATAATAACCCCAGCATTGGTGTCAGTGGACCTAATAATAAATCCCTATTATTGGTGTCAGCACCTGCAATGATAACTCCCCATCACTGGGGTCAAAGAACACAATAATAACTCCCCGTTATTGCTTTCAGTGATCACAATAATAACCACCAGCATTGGTGTCAGTGGATGCTGTATTAACCCCCCATTATTGGTGTCAGTGGTCGCAATATTAACCCCAAACATTGGTCTCAGTGAGTACAATAAAAACTCCCAGTATTGGTGTCAGTGAGTTCACTATTAACCACCAACATTGGTGTTAGTGGACACAATAATAACCTCTGACATTGCTGTCAGTGTCCGCAATGATAACTCCCTATCATTGTTGTCAGTGGTCACAATAATAAACCCCAACATTGGTGTTAGTGCAGTGGTTCTCAACCTTACTAGTGCTGTGACCCCTTGATAAAATTTCCCATGTTGTGGGAACCCCTAACAGTAAAATAATTTTCGTAGCGTGGGTTGTCGGCACCCAAAGCAAGACAAATAATTTACGCCCCTAAACAATGTACATTTAGCGCTCACTGAGTCCCTTCTACTCGTACAGTAAAACCCCTTATGGTACATTTTGGGATGTACCACTCTTTTTTTGTTCTCCTTTCTTTCCCTTTTATCCCTCTCTATCCTCATTTCTTCTTTTTTCCCGGTCCCTCTCTCTAGCTGTCTTTCTTGTTCTTTCTCTTATTCTTTGTTCCTCCTCCTCTTTTCCTCTCCCTTCCATGTATTCTCTATTTTTAGGACTTTTCTTACTCCTTGGTGGGAGGGAATGGGATGAGTGGCAGTGCTGGCGGGAAGTTGGGATGAGTGGCAGTGCTGGTGGGGGGTGGGATCAGAGACAGCACTAGGTGCTCTTGATCAAGGTCACCTATGCCGTAATCAGGAGATAGGGTCTCCCCAGCCCCTCCCACTTCACATTCCTCACCAGTCAGCTGACCTCTAGTCTCTGCCCCCCACCCAGGGCCGTCTTTAGCTCACGGCAAACGGGGCACTTGCCCTGGGCCCAATCTTTGTAGGGGGCCCTGCGCTACCCGTGAATTAGGGCCCAGACGACGGCTTTGCAGAGTGCACAGAGGACACGGGAGGCTGTATTCCCGATCTAGCCAGCAGTGAGGGGGCAGATGCACTGACCCCGTCCCATGTAGCCTGTATGCTTGGAACAGAGCGCTGTAGTTAGACCAGTGATCAGAGTGGGCGTGTCAGTGGAGCTCCCTTGACGTCTACTCCAATCACTGGCTCTAACTACAGCTGCTCTGTTCCGAGTGGATTTGTGAAAATAGAGGACGTAAATTTTGTTTGGGAGTCACGTCGTACGACCGCACAATTGTCAGTTAAAGCAACGCAGTGCCGAATCATTTGTCCCGGTCATTTGCCAGCCAAATGGTCCAGGGCTGAAGTGGTTAAGGGGAACCCCCATGCCATAAAAAACAAACAAAAAAAACGGAATGTGAAAGTAGCCTAAGAGTCGGTTCACACTGGGGCGGCACGACTTCGGGGGCGACTCGGCAAGGCGTCCTGAAGACGACTTCAGAGGCGACTTGCAAAATGACTTCTGTATAGAAGTCAATGCAAGTCGCCCCGTGTCGCCCCCAAAGTCGTACAAGAACCTTTTTCTAAGTCGGAGCGACTTGCGTCGCTCCTATTAGAACGGTTCTATTGAATAGAATGGGACGCAACTTGTCAGGCGGCTGAGTCGCCTGACGAGTCGCCCCAGTGTGAACCGGCTCTAAGTGTGTGGATGTTGTAGCATTATGTAAAACTATTTGTTTTTTATATTTTAGAAGGGGATGCCTCGAGATTGTCCATGATTTTAAAAGGTTGAAAAAAGGTTGAGAAACACTGGCATAGACAACTCATAGAGCAGTGTTCCTGGGAATATAGACATTTTGTAATCAACCAATACTACTGACCTCACATTCTAAGAAATTGAGGTGTATATGTTCCTTCACATGAGCAGTTTTCCAGCAAAAAGGATAATTTCATTAGAGAGCATGGCTCCAAAAACCAGCAAAATTGGAAATTAGCATTATTTTGCAACATTGAATATATTGGCACTGTTTTTATTTGCTATTATTTTGTTACAATTTAATTTTGTTTATTTTCCCTTTTGATATGTTTGGAGTATACTTCTGCCATGTACTGAAATATACAGTATATAAATTGGCCGCTCTGTGAGGGCTCTCTTGTTTTGTATTTCTACCTTGAATTTTATAAAAAAAATAATTGGAAATTAAAAGAGAAACAAGCAGCTATACTAACCTGTTTCCTATCCTCCCACCTTTAGAAACCAATCAGCGTTTTGTTTATGTAGCTGAATTTGCCTGGAGCTGTGTGTAGGCAGTATATGTTACGTTATGGGGATGGCGCAGCTTTAAGAACACAGCCGCAGGTTCTAATTTGTACGGCTATGTAAGTGCAGCCCCAAACACAGACAGTGTGCATTTGGGGGACACTCGCCAGCATCTGCACACCTGTCATATTAGCACCTGCGGTTATGTTTGCACAGCCACTGCGTTTCTTTAGCCCCAGTTCACACTGCCACAACTTGTCATGTGACTTGAGAGTTCAAAGTCGCATGACAAATTTGCCCCCTATTAACAGCAATGGAACATTCTAATCGATTCAACTCAAGTCGTTCCGACTTAGAAAAAGGTACCTGCACTACTTTGGGGTGACTTCAACATGACTTGCATTGACTTCTGTTAAAGAAGTTGTATGCAAGCTGCAATGAAGTTGCATAGGGATGTCGGATTCAAAGTCACGTGAGCACCTAAGGCAGACCTCATGAATGCTCTCATTAGAATCCTTCTCTCCCATACCATGCGGCCAGATACATGGGGCCTCTGTACGATGGGTTCGGTCACGTTTGCTGTTGGGGAAAGGACCACTAGGGAGGGAGCCAGATCACTGACCCCCTTGCTACTGGAGGACCTGTTACCTTTGCCGGGTGTTACATTTGATGACTGGCTACTTTTCACTTTGCACTAGATACTGGTTACCCATAGCAACTGCATTCCTCCTCCAACTTTTCTTGCCAAAGTAACTCTTTGTAGTGGTCTTGCTTCATACCCCACATGTGCTTTACTGACCCTGTTCTTTCATAATCCAGAAACCATCATGCACCCTTTTGAATGACTTCAGACCAGGCATGGAACAGTTTGACAACTTTACTGTAACTCTTCATGGCAGAACAAATAACAGGTATTACAACATAGTCCAGACCCTAAACTAACTAAGGAAGGTTGGCTGCCCAGGCATACCTTTACAGGTGTTAGTCAATGATGATTAGCGATCTCCAACTACTTGTAGTGTCCACCAGAACTCTGGCATCTTGTGGGGTTACATGTTAGCTCTCAAACTCCCGGACTCCATGTGCTTGGTCTGTTCCCTCATTCTCAAGCACCTATCCGCTTAACCAGACCTTCCCCCTATTTACATGTAGCACCCTCGACCTTAGGTAGGTAGGTGCTAGAGTAGAGCCAGTGCAGGTACATTTTTGCAGGCCTAGCTGTGAGCTAGGCCTGTTTGTTTTTTATCTGGGCACAGGGAAGTGGTTTAGTGTAGCAGCAGGTGACAGACACGTGCCTCAGCTCTTGGGCGCCTCCTCTGGTTCTATTGAGAAGGTTCTGAAAAAGAGGCAGGGCATAGTGCTGGTGTGACATGGGGTGTATTTGGGAGCCCTGACCAATCCCCAACTAGGATAGGCAGGGGGCATGTCCCCTACATATACCCATGGTCAGCCTGTTGTGGGAGGAGTTGTCAGGTGGAAGAACAGAATGATGGCATGTTAGGCTGTGGTGGCCCTTGCTGCGCCCCCGAAAGGTTGGCAGGACTTGCATTGGACGTGCTGGGAGTAGTAGTCCACCAAGGATCAGTTAGCACAATTACAGTATCTTCCTCATCTAAAATTGTTGCTACTAGGAAAACGTTAGGACTTATTCAGAGTGAGGCATAGCCATGTGCTAATGGTGACAGGAATCTGGAACTGGACAGTGAAGGAAAGCAAGTGATCTCAAGTAGTGTGCTGGAGGAGATGTGAAGTAGCAGAGACCAGTGGTGGTGCATCCATAGAGGGCACAGGAGTGCCGCCCCCTCTCACCTGCACCTGTCAATCAACAATAGATAGATTCAGGCATTGCCTGAATCTATCTATTGTGGCCGCTGCCACCCCCTATTCAGGTGTCCAGCCCCTTGTTGGGGCGCCAGGCATCTGAATTACAGCGGCGGGGGTGTATTTGGAAGTGCCTGATTAGAACCGTCGGCTGTAATAGGCAGCCTGATTAGAGCCATGGGCTTCCAAATTGTTAAACAGCGGACGCACTGCTGTGCGTTTTCTGTTTACATAGTGCTGTGTTAGGGAATCGAATAAATCGCTTCCCTTAGGCCGGGTACTCACGACCAAACATGTATGGTGAAAGCGGTCCGTCGGACCGTTTTCACCATACATGTCTGCCAGAGGGCTTCTGTACGATGGTTGTACACACCATCGTACAGAAGTCCGCGCGTAAACAATACGCGGGGCGTGTCCGCGGTGTCACCGCGTCGATGACGCGGTGTCGCCGCGACAATGACGCAGCGACGTGGGCGGGCCGCCTTTAAAATGCTTCCACGCATGCGTCGAAGTCATTCGACGCATGCGAGGGACGGCGGGCGCCTGGACATGTACGGTAGGTCTGTACTGACGACCGTACATGTCCGAGCGGGCAGGATTCCAGCGGACTGTTTTAAAACAAGTCCAGGAATATTTGTCCGCTGGGAAAAGGCCCGGCGGGCAAATGTTTGCTGGAATTCGGCCCGCTCGCGCCCACACACGACCAAACATGTCTGCTGAAACTGGCCTGCGGACCAGTTTCAGCAGACATGTTTGGTCGTGAGTACGGGGCCTAACACTGACCCGCCTTTCAGCTAATCAGGTGCACTGGGTCTGGTTACCTGTCACCTGATTGGCTGAAGCGACGGGCGCTGTGATTGGATGCCTATCAGGCATCCAATCATAGCAGAAGAGGATGGGAGAAAACATTGAGGACTCGGAGGGAGCATGGAGGACAGCGCTGACCCAAGACAGGTAAGTGCCGGGCGGGGGGGCACACTGGCAGCATTTGATGGGGCAAACTGGTGGCAATTGATGGTGCAAACTGGCGGCAATTGATGGTGCAAACTGGCGGCAATTGATGGGGCAAACTGGCGGGAATTGATTGGGCAAACTGGTGGCAATTGATGGGGCAAACTGGCGGCAATTGATGGGGCAAACTGGCAGCAATTGATGGTTGTGGTGGTAATTTAAGGGTACAGTGGCTGCGTTTGATGGCACAGTGGCTGCGTTTGAGGGCACAGTGGCTGCGTTTGATGGGCACAGTGGCTGCGTTTGATGGGCACAGTGGCGGAAATTGATGGGCACAGTAGCTGTGTTTGATGGGCGCAGGGGCTGCAATTGATGTTTTTTTTCTGTTTGTTTGTGCCCCCCAAATATTTTGAGCACCAGCCACCACTGGCAGGGACTTTCCGTTTATATTCAACTACATTTATTTCCATTACTAAAGATTCATCATTTGGGCATCCCATGTCCCTTTTCCCCATCCAAATTTAATCCCCTAATAAAAACAACAAAAACAAGCAAGAAACTGTACATTGACTGGAGAAAGTGTGCCACAAATGGATGTCTGACCAGCAGGGTGATGTGTGAATGCTGAAACACGCAGCAACCCCACGATGGCACCGCGACATATATATCACACAGGTTGGAAGGCCAGTCCAAGACCAAAAGCCTAGGAACTGAGGTATTGGAAGTTAACCCTTTCCCCAGCCTGGGCAGGCTAACTAGCTTGCTAATGCAGAAAACCCACACTGTAGGCAAACTGCCTACACACTATATGGTAATGTTCCCTATACATGGATACACACACGCTATACCGGTAATGTTCCCTATACATACACATTAAGGCTTCATTTCCACTGGCGTTTTTACAGCCACTGTTGTTAGGCTTTTTTTACAGCTTAAAAACGCCTGTCCATGTTTATTTTGTAAAAAAAAAAAAAAAAAAATTTTTTTGTGAGCTGCAGCTTTAAAAATGCCGCGGTCGCGTTTGTGAGCGTTTTTGCGCGTTTTTGAGCGTTTTTTAACGTCTGGCGTTTTTACAGCTCTACTATGGAGCTTCAGAACACCCTGGTCCTGCATTTTTTTTACAGCTCAAAAACGCATATGCCATTTGCAGCTCAAAAACGTCTATGTGGGCATGATGCCATAGAATAACATGGACAGGCGTTTTTAAGCTGTAAAAAACGCTCAGAAAAGTGGCTGTAAAAACGCCAGTGGAAATGAAGCCTAAGTGTAGTGCTTATCAATGAGTTTAGTCCAGCCAGATAGTCCTGTTTTAGGCCTTATTGGCCCACGTTTACTTAAAATAAGGTGACCAGATATTTAAAATGAAATCCGGGGACATATTTTTTTTTTACTAGTAATGGTGGCAATTAGTGACTCTCTGCCCGTTGCTGTCACCGCCGCTGCCTGCCACACAGCCTGTCAAGTCTTACTCTCCGAGCCCCGGCTACTACTGGGTGGGGAGCAGAGGAAGATCACTCCCCCAGGGAAGGCAAGGAAATAAGCAGACAGGTGGCTGGCCGGGACTTGAGCCAGGGCAGAAGAACATGCGAGCGGAGCTGAATGGGCATGCACCCGAAACTAAAGAAATAATCTTTCCGCTCCAACCAGCACACGATCATCAGAAAGGGGCACAGATAATGGAAAATAATACACCCCTAGTAGAAGCGGCGGAGCGGGGGGTGTGTAATTCTGATTTTTTTTATTCTGCACTGACTGTCTTTGAAATTGCCCTTGCCCCTGTTCAAATCCAATCCGGGGACAAAACCGGGGACAGACTTGGTCCGGGGACAGAGTCCTCAATCCAGGGACTGTCCCCGGGGACCGGGGATGTCTGGTCACCCTAACTTAAAAGAAAGAAAAAAGTTCTAAAGAACAAAAGGCTGCCCTATGCAAAGGTTTCCACCATCACCCCAAAACAGAAAAAAAAAATGACTTCAGCCTCCTGATTTACTCCTGCAGGCGGAGCACAGCTGCTCAGACCTCAAGCCTAGGCCTTTGGCCTGGTCCCACAAGCTGTTGCATAGCACCACTGTGCTTACGTACCACTCACTCGGTACCTCTCTCAAAGCTCTCTCTGCACTGGCCTGGGCAGGGAACTTCTTGTCTCCTGGATGGAGCCCCAACTATGCCCAGGCCTATAATTATAAGGGCTATGCACACCCACACACATACACCCTGCTGGTCTCCTGCAAGACGAAAGAAACTCTTGCGCTTAGTTCAACCCAAAACAAAAAAAAATGAATACAAATCAAAATGATTTAGCTGAACAGCTGTAGCCTATATAATCCGGTCAATGGACCAATATCAAACCTAAAACAAAAATAGTGTGCTGTCCCTTTAAATGCAAAAGAAATCACACAAAAAAGTTCATAACAGCAAAGTGCAAAAGTGCCAAAGAAATTGTGCAAATTGCAGCAGTATATTCACCTTAAATATCACACATGTGCAATTAAAGCAGTGATAATAAACATATGCATACACATAAATATAATCACAATCAATAAAAACAATGCTGATTAATGAAAGTCCATATATGAGTGAAGGTGATGAAAGTGCTCGATGTGCAATAATTCCACAAAAAGTGCTGGAGTACTCAAAAGCAGCCATGGAAGGTTTTACCCCCTTCCTGATCAGGCCATTTTTTGTGATACGGCACTGCGTTGCTTTAAAGCGGGGGTTCTCCCTAAAACATTTTTTTGTTTTTTCTAGCATCTCATTCAGCATAGTAGCGTGAGCTACAGTATGCCTTTATATTTTTGTTTGGCGCCGTACTCACTCTGTAATCGCGTAGTAAAGTTTCAGGGGAATGGGCGTTCCTATTCAGAGGGCTCGTGATTGACGGCCGGCTATGGCGCGTCACGCTTCATGGAAATAGCCGAAATAGGTGTTTGCTCTTCACGGAGCCTGTGCAGTCAGCTCCGATGTCTGTGCGCAGGCGCCGTATAGCGCCGGGAAGAGCCGAGACCTACTCCGGCTATTTTCGTGAAGCGTGACGCGCCATACCCGGCCGTCAATCACGAGCCCTCTGAATAGGAACGCCCATTCCCCGCGGGGAGTCTGAAATTTTACTACTCGATTAAACAGTGAGTACGGCGCGGAAAAAAAATATAAAGGCATAATGTAGCTCGCGCTACTATGCTGAATGAGATGCTATAAAGTTGTTTTTTAGGGTGAAACACCGCTTTAACTGACAATTGTGCGGTTGTGCAACGCTGTACTCAAATAAAATTGATATAATTTTTTTCCCACAATAGAGCTTTCTTTTGGTGGGCACAGCTCTCTTTCTCACTCTCATGAGAGTTTGCCAGGAAGGGAGGGGGGGGGCGGCGAGTCATTAGAGGGCCAATGAGAGCTGCAGAGCTGGAGGCCTGTGCCTGTGTAAATCCAGGAAGTGAACAGGCAGCAGCTTCAGCTGCCCACAGTTAAAATGGATGCAGCCAGACTCAGTGGATGGAGATTTCTGCAGCATATTTGGTAAGTACAGAATTACAGTATATATAAAATATGCAAAGTGTTTGGAGGGAAGCTTCAGCATGGCAAAGATGTTTTTTATTACAAATCATGTGAGCAGACTGCAGTTCCTCTTTAAGTGGTTAAAAAAGGTGGCCGCTACCCAAACGGTGTGGATCCCAAGTTATAGGGATCATAAAAACATAATATCCGTCTCCTTATAGGCAGTTCCCCATAACACACTGGACCTCAGAAATGTACTCCACTCAGTACACTTCTGAGGTTCAGTGTGTTATGGGGAACTGCCTATAAGGAGACGGATATCATGTTTTCATGATTCCTATACCTTGGGATCCATATTGTTTAGTAAACAACCACCTCCTTTAACCACTTGCCGCCCGCCAATGACAGATTGACGGCGGCAAAGTGGTTGTAGAATCCTGACTGGACGTCATATGACGTCCTCAGGATTCTGAGCCGCTGCGTGCCCCCGGGGGCGCGCATCGCGGCGATCGTTGTTGCAGGGTGTCAGTCTGACACCCCACAACACCGATCTCGGTAAAGAGTCTCTCACGGAGACTCTTTACCACGTGATCAGCCGTGTCCAACCACGGCTGATCACGATGTAAACAGGAAGAGCCGTTGACGGCTCTTCCTCACTCGCGTCTGACAGACGCGAGTAGAGGAGAGCAGATCGGCGGCTCTCCTGACAGGGGGGGTTCGCGCTGACTGTTTAGCAGCCCCCCCTCGGATCGCCACACTGGACCACCAGGGAAGCCCACCCTGGACCAGGGAAGGGCAAAAAAAAAGGGGGCAAAAAAAAAGTCTAAGCAAAAAAAAAATAAAGCATTAAAAAAAAAAAGATGCCAATCAGTGCCCACAAATGGGCACTGATTGGCACACATGGGTAAATCAGTGCCGCCCCACAGTGTCCATCAGTGCCATCCCACAGTGTCCATCAGTGCCACCCCACAGTGCCCATCCATGCCCAGTGCCCACCTATCAGTGCCCATCTGTGCCACCCATAAGTATCCATCAGTGCCGCCCATGAGTGCCCATCTGTGCCGCCTATGAGTGCCCAGTGCCGCCCATGAGTGCCCATCAGTGCCGCCCATGAGTGCCCATCGGTGCCGCCTATGTGTGCCCATCAGTGCCGCCTATGTGTGCCCATCAGTGCCGCATACCAGCGCCGCCAATCAGTGCCACCTCATCTGTGCCCGTCAGTACTACCTCATCGATGTCCATCAGTGCCATCTCATCGGTGCCCATCAGTGCCGCCATATCAGTGCCCGTAATTGAAAGAGAAAACTTACTTATTTACAAAAAAATTAGCAGAAAAAAATAAAAACGTAATTTTTTTTCAAAATTTTCAGTATTTTTTTAGTTGTTGCGCAAAAAAAAAAAATCGCAGAGGTGATCAAATACCACCAAAAGAAAGCTCTATTTGTGGGGAAAAAAGGACACCAATTTTGTTTGGGTACAGTGTAGCATGACCTTGCAATTGCCATTCAAAGTGTGACAGTGCTGAAAGCTGAAAATTGGCTTGGGCGGGAAGGTGCGTAAGTGCCCTGTATGGAAGTGGTTAAAGAAGCACTTTTAAACACTCCAGCACGTTTTGTGGAATTATTGCACATCGAGGACTTTCATCACCTTCACTCATATATGGACTTTCATTAATCAGCATTGTTTTTATTGATTGTGGTTATATTTATGTGTATGCATATGTTTGTTATCACTGCTTTAATTGCACATGTGTAATATTTAAGGTTCATATACTGCTGCAATTTGCACATTTTTTGGCACTTTTGCACTTTGCTGTTATGAACTGATTTTGTGAATGATTTACATTTAAAGGCACAGTGCGCTATTTTTGTTTTTGGTCTCTGGCAAGCATTAGAGACTTCTTCTCTCCCAAAGCTCTTTGATGCCTCTGAACTCAAGACCCCGACCTGGGAGTAACAAAACCCAGAGAAAGCCAAAAGCCCAGTTTCCTCTCCTCAGAACAGGTCTTCACTCTGCATTTGTGAGACTCTTTACCACCATTTACACTGTGGCAGGGCCTAGAACTGTCACTGTAGGTACACACATGCTATATTGGCATACCTCCCAACTTTCTGAGATGGGAATAAGCAAAAGTCGGTAAGCATAGGACACACCTCCTGCCACGCCCCCCTTAAAAGAAAATTGTACAAAAAAAATTATTGGTTAAACCCACAAGTGCTTTTTTACTACTAATATTTCTTTATATCGGCTATTGGAATAGACAAATGCAGCAATTTAGAAATTGAATGAAAGGTTTAGCACTAGGCAACACTTTTTGAAAGATAAATAGTGCATTTTATCTACAACTATATAGATCAGACCAAAATGAGGGACAAATGAGGAGGAAAGAGGGACAGAGTCACTGTTTTCTTAATAAGGGACAGTCCTTCAAAATCAGGGACAGTTGGAAGCTGTGTATTACCAATGGGGGTTATTTACGAAAGGTACATCCACTTTGTATTACAAGTGCACTTTCAAGTGCAGTCGCTGTTGATCTGAGGGGGACATGCAAGGAAAAAAAAAACAGCACATGATTGGATGATAAAATCAGCAGAGTTTCCCCTCATTTCAGAGCTTCCCCTCAGATCTACAGAGATCTACAGTGACTGCACTTACAAGTGCACTTGTAGTGCAAAGTGGATTTGCCTTTTCGTAAATAACCCCCAATGTCTCCTATACACAAACACTATGGGGTTGATATACTAAAGACAAATACACTGGCCCAGATTCAGCATAGCTTGCGCTTTATTTGCGCGGGCACAGGGCAACGATTTTGCCCTGCGCCCACGCAAATATTTTGCGCTGCCCTCGATTCACGGAGCAGTAGCTCCGTGAACTGCGAGGGCGCGCCGGCAAATTTGCCCGGCGTAAGCGCGCGCAAGTTAACCTCCCTGGCGGTATGATTCTGTCAGAAAAAACATGCTAAAAGCGGTACCATTATTTGCAAGGAAATTTGGCGTTTTATATTGTAGGTCTGTAATTTTTAGAAATAACTCACTTAAATCTGACCAAACAAGATTCTAATAGGCATCCCGGGTATGACATTTTTTTAAAAACAAAATTATAAATTATAATCTAATAAATAATTATAAATAATTATAACAAATAATAATATAATTATAATAAAAATTATTCAATAATGTAATCAAATCAAAATCACTGAAATTTGCTCAGTTGCAGAATTGTTGCTGTCATTATTTTTTTTTTTTTTTATGACGAATTTCCCCACAAATCGCTATCGCACAATTCTGCAAGTGATTATAATTTATTATCGCTGTTTTTTAGCTGATCTAAAACTATTTTTGACATAAAGGGACACTTTTGGTTGCTATGGACAATCTACAGTTTGCAGGGAGAAAGAAACGTTTTTATTATATAAAAGGACATGCAGGACACTGGGCAGACCACTAGGGACAAGGGGGGGGGGTTTTTTTTACATACAGTACTGTAATCTATAAGATTACAGTATACTGTATGTAATGTGTTTGTTTACTTTTTTGAATTTGGCGCCGTTCTCCGTCCCCGTGCGTCGTAACATCGCAGGGAACGGAGATCGGCGTCACACGGAGGCACTGTGTGAATCGAGCGAGGTCCCACTCGCTCACACAGCGCGGTGGCATCGCTGGATCCAGGGACAAGGTAAGTAACTTGTGCCTGTGGATCTAGCGAGGCAAGCCCGAGTCTGACTCGGGGTTACCGATCGCAGCAGGAAAATCTAACCCCGAGTCAGACTCGGGAAGACCGCCAGGCAGGTTAAATAATCCCGCCTGGGGCGGCAATCATTTAAATTAGGCGCGCTCCCGCGCCGAGCATACAGCGCATGCTCCGTCGGGAAACTTTCCCGACGTGCATTGCGGCAAATGACGTCGCAAGGACGTCATTTGCTTCAAAGTGAACGTGAATGGCGTCCAGCGCCATTCACGAATCACTTACGCAAACGCCGTGAAATTCAAATTTCACGGCGCGGGAGCGGCAGCTATACTTTAGCATTGGCTGCCCCTACTATTAGAAGGGGCAGCCTTGCGCTAAAGTAGCCGTATGGAAACTCCGTACCTGGCTTGCGCGGGGCCCGCGCAAGCTTGTGAATCAGTGGTAGTATGCAATTTGCATACTACACGCTGATACACAATGGGAGCGCCCCCTAGCGGCCCCCGCAAGAATGCAGCCTAAAATCTGCGAGGCATAAGAGCCTTATGCCGCGCAGATTTTAGGCTGCAGCCAGTGTAACGAGGTTCCTGAATCAGGAGCACTCGTTACACCGGAGCAAGTCAGCAATTGCGCCGTGTAACCTATGGTTACACGGGCGCAATTGATTTCTGAATCTGGGCCACTAAGTGTAAAGTGCACTTGAAATTACACTGAAAGTGCACTTGGAAGTGCAGTCGCTGTAATCTAAGGGGGACATGCAAGGAAAATAAAAAACAGCATTTTAGCTTGCACATGATTTGATAATAAAATCAGCAGAGCTTCCCCTCATTTCAGATCTACCCCTCAGATCTACAGCGACTGCACTTCCAAGTGCACTTTCAGTGTACTTTGCACTTGTACTTTGCACTTGTAGTGCAAAGTGGATTTGCCTTTCGTAAATAGCCCCCACTGTGCACTTTGCAAAGTGTAATTGCACTCTGGAAGAGCAGTTGATCCAGAGATTAGTAAATGAGTAGAAGCTCTGCCGACTTCTATCATCCAATCATGTGCAGGCAAAGATGCGTTTTTTTTTCCTTGCACGTGATTGGGTACTCTCTGCAAAGTGAAGCTTTACCTCATTTACTAAGCTCTCTAGCAACTGCACTTGCAGAGAGCAACAGTGCACAGTCTATTTGCCTTTAGTAAATCAACACCTATACCTGTAATGTCCCCTAGACACACACCTTATACAGAAACATCCCCTATACACAGATACATATACATACTATACTGGTAATGTCTCCTATATACGTACATACATTATATGGTAATATCACCTATACACACACACTCACACTCTATAAAGGTTATGACCCCATACACATCTACACACACTATACTACTAATATCCTTTAGGCATACATACATTAGATGGCAATGTCCCCTATACACCGATACAAGCACACTATACCGCTTATGACCCCTATACATAAGTACATGCACACTATATGGTAACGTCCTCTGTACACAGATACATTTCCCCCATTTACAGATATATACAATGTTACACAGTATACATTAAATTCCTTATTCCAGATGCTGACACATCCGATGGATCTTTTTTGGGAATCCCGCACCTGTGTACTAGGCATAAGAAAAGTGGTATAAGCTATTCCCTACAATCAATTTTGTTCCAAGACTATTCCAAGGAATTTCTGACAGCAAAAATTTGAGAGCTGGTTCTCAATTTTTCCGACAAGAAAAGTTCTTGTTGGAAATTCCGATCGTCTGTATGCAATTTCAACGCGCAAAAAAAACACACATGCTCGGAATCAATTCGACGCATGCTCGGAATCATTGAACTTCATTTTCTCTGCTTGTTGTAATTTTGTGTGACCGATTTTCTTGTCGGAATTTCTGATCGTGATCGTGTGTACGCGGTAAAAGTGACCATATTGAAGCTGCACAGTACGCTATTCGACCAATGAAATCACACAGACAATACAGGGGCAGCAATAATGTTCTGCATGCAAAGACACACACCATGCCAGTAATGTCCATTATACAGAGATGCACACTATACGACACTATACAGTAATATCCACTATACACAGATACTACACGGTAATGTATATATACTGTATATGTCCTATACACAGGGCTATTTTTTCTCAGACAATAGGTGCAGGAACTCCCCCTTTCCAAGTTTGCCTTTTTCTCCACCCCTACCCACCTCCCAGTACCGTCCCTTTTAGACAATATAGAACCAAGTATCATTTTGTGGTGCTAAGTAATTTGTATGGAATTTGGTAATGATATCAAGAAAAGCAGTAAAATAAATCCCCTGCAGCCAGCAGCAATAGATCCCCAACAACAATGGACCACCCACAACAAAATTCCCCCCGCCGGCAACAATAGACTCCCGGCAGCATCAACAGATCTCCGCACAGCCAGCATTAATAGACTCTCTGGCTGCCATCAACAATAGACCCCTCCCCAACAGTAGATCTCTTTCAGCAACAACTGGCCCCCCAGCAACATAAACCCCCCCAGCAACAATAGATCCCCCACCAGCAACAATAGACCCCCCTGCAAAAATAGATCCCAGCAGTGAGCATCAATACCCTGCAGCACACCCCAGCACCATGCCATTACATACAGTCAGTCCAGAAGGTGCCGGAACTGCGTTCCCCCGTGTTCCCGCTGAAAAAAAGCCCTGCCTATTAGGCATGTGCAAAAGGGAAAAATTTGTTTTGTTTCGTTTCATTTTAATTCGTTATTTAATTAATTTAGTTAAATTAGATTCGTTACATGTGTTAAATTCGTTTTCTTAATTCGTTCGTTTTCGACCGAATTTCAAAAAATCCGGTCGAATTCGAAAATATTTCGACCGGATTCGATAATATTTCAATCGGATTCGAAAACAAATTCTATTCAAATCGAATTCGAAAACAATTCGATTCAAAAACAAATTTGAATGAAAATTGAAAGCAAATTTGAATCAAAATCTAAAAAATATAAATCGATTTCTAAAAAAGAATACAATAAAATAGAATAAAAAATAATAAAACAATAGAATGAAAATCAAAGAATAGTAAAGAACAGAATTGAATTTAATAGAATGTAATCAAATACAATAGAATATGACCTGGCTACTTCTATCTATCTTCTATCTATCTTTCATTTTCTGAAATTCGAAATTCATATAGAATGAACTCAAATTCGAATAGAAAAATATTAGAAGAGTAGAATAATATATATATATATATATATATATATATATATATATATATATATAAATATATTTTATTCTACTCTATTCTTATATTTTTCTATTCGAATTTGAGTTCATTCTATATGAATTTCGATTTCAGAAGATGGTTAAATATATACATAGAATTATATAAACATTTATATATATAACCATCTTCTGAAATTCGAAATTCATATAGAATAAACTCAAATTCGAATAGAAAAATATTAGAATAGAGCAGAATAAAAAAAATATATATATATATATATATATATATATATATATATATATTTTATTATTCTACTATTCTAATATTTTTCTATTCGAATTTGAGTTCATTCTATATGAATTTCGAATTTCAGAAGATGGTTATATATATAAATGTTTATATAATTCTATGTATATATATAACCATCTTCTGAAATCGAAATTCATATAGAATGAACTCAAATTCGAATAGAAAAATATAAGAATAGAGTAGAATAAAATATATATATATATATATATATATATATATATATATATATATATATATATATATATATATTATTATTATTCTACTCTTCTAATATTTTTCTATTCGAATTTGAGTTCATTCTATATGAATTTCGAATTTCAGAAAATGGAAGATAGATAGAAGATAGATAGAAGTAGCCAGGTCATATTCTATTGTATTTGATTACATTCTATTAAATTCCATTCTGTTCTTTACTATTCTTTGATTTTCATTCTATTGTTTTATTATTTTATATTCTATTTTATTGTATTCTTTTTTAGAAATCGATTTATATTTTTTAGATTTTGATTCAAATTTGATTTCAATTTTCATTCGAATTTGTTTTCTAATCGAATTGTTTTCGAATTCGAGTCGAATAAAATTTGTTTTCGAATTTTAGTTGAATTTCATCCACGGGTTTCCGATTCGAAAACGTTCCTTCGGATTCGTTAAATTCGTTAATATTACAATTTGGGAATTCGTATGCATCCGAATGTCCAAATAATGAAAAATTTGTCCGAATTTTGATTCGGAACGAAACTAAATGCACATGCCTACTGCCTATGCACAACTACACACTATACAGCAGAGGTGGGCAAACTACGGCCCGCGGGCCGTATACGGCCCGGCGGACCTTTTAATCCGGCCCCCGGGCGGATCGCTAGAAATCTGAATTTGAAGTCTGAATTTGCAGCCGAAAGAATTGCGGGTGTTAGCCGCACCTCTTTCCCGCCCCCCCGCTGGTGCAGCCGAAGAAACCCGTGGGTGTTAGCCGCACCTCCTTTCCCGCCCCCCGCTGATTCAGCCGAAGAAGCCATTGGAGCTGGCCACGCTTCCTTTCCCGCCTCCCGCTGACGGCATTCCCAGCTGCCCGTCACCACGTGGAGTGAGTGTCCCCGAATTCAAAAAAGTCCCCCAATTCCCGCCAAGTAATGACCCGGTCCCGACTCCTCACCTCACACTGTGCACACTGCACAGGCTGCTGTAGGAGACCTGAGACGGCCGAGGACTGCAGGCAGCAAAACACAGGACAGAGATTTCATCATCATCATCATCAGGTACTTGCTTGTGGGGATGCTGGCAGCAATTGATGGCACACTGGCAGCAATTGATGGCACACTGGTGGCACACTGACAGCAATTGATGGCACACTGGCAGCAATTGATGGCACACTGGCACCAATTGATGGCACACTGGCACCAATTGATGGCACACTGGTGGCACACTGGCAGCAATTGATGGCACACTGGCAGCAATTGATGGCACACTGGCAGCAATTGATGGCACACTGGTGGCACACTGGCAGCAATTGATGGCACACTGGCAGCAATTGATGGCACACTGGTGGCACACTGGCAGCAATTGATGGCACACTGGCAGCAATTGATGGCACACTGGTGGCACACTGGCAGCAATTGATGGCACACTGGTGGCACACTGGCAGCAATTGATGGCACACTGGCAGCAATTGATGGCACACTGGTGGCACACTGGCAGCAATTGATAGCACACTGGCAGCAATTGATGGCACACTGGCAGCATTTGATGGCACACTGGCAGCAATTGATGGCACACTGGTGGCACACTGGCAGCAATTGATGGCACACTGGCAGCAATTGATGGCACAATGGCAGCAATTGATGGCACACTGGCAGCAATTGATGGCACACTGGTGGCACACTGGCAGCAATTGATGGCACACTGGCAGCAATTGATGGCACACTGGTGGCACACTGACAGCAATTGATGGCACACTGGCAGCAATTGATGGCACACTGGCAGCAATTGATGGCACACTGGCAGCAATTGATGGCACACTGGTTTATGTATGTCTTAGTGATTGATTAACATCACAACTTCATTGATTTGAAATTGATACCCTTATTTTTTGTATGATTTTTGCTTTTGCTCATCACTGCCACACACATGCAGCCATGCATTGCACGTGTGTGGCAGTAATGTGCAAAACTAAAAATCATACAAAAAAAAAGCTATCAATGAAGTTGTGATGTGAATCAATCACTAAGACAATAAGACATACATAAACCATAATTTATGACACGGCATACATTGTCGTTTGGCAGGACTTTATGGGGACAATGTCTGCAGTCTCTGATCCTCTCTGGTATCATGTCTGCAGTCTCTGATCCTCTCTGGTATCATGTGCGCAGTCTCTGATCCTCTCTGGTATCATGTCCGCAGTCTCTGATCCTCTCTGGAAATTTTCACTAATATGAGTCACAAATGTTTTCTTGTAAGGCAACCTCAGTTTTTCATTGTTTAACTATAACAAGTACTCGTACCAGTTGTCCAACAATGATATTTACTGCTTTTTATAAAGAAATACAATTGATTTTATGCAGTATTGAGTTTAGCCTTTTGGCCCGGCCCTCCAAAATATTTTTAGTTTCTCATGTGGCCCCATCGAAAAAATAATTGCCCACCCCTGCTATACAGTAATGTCCCATATATATATATACCTGTGGCGATTTAGTTCGCATTTGCAGCACTATACAAGTTACTCACTCACTTATATACATATATACACACACACTCACTATACAAAATTTCCCCTATACACAGATACATACATACATACATACATAATACGGTAACGCCCACTATACACAGATACACACGCAATATACGGTAATGTCTCCCCTACACGAATACAGACACAATACTATAATGTCCCCTATACACACACTATACAGTAATTATATAATGTACCCTATACATAGATACACACACACACACACACACCCACACACACAGTATACAGTAATGTCCCCCATACACAGTAACATCCTCTAAACACAAATACACACACACTATATGGTAATGCCTCCTACACAGATAAACACACACACTATACAGTAAAATCCCCTATACATATACACTATAGGGTAATGTCCCCTATACACCAATACAAGCACACTATACCCCTTATGACCCCAATACATAAGTACATGCACACCATATGGTAACATCCTCTGTACACAGATACATTTCCCCCATTTACAGATATATACAATGTTACACAGTATACATTAAATTCCTTCTTCCAGATGCTGACACACTGTGAGCAGATAGTAATACATAGTAATAGAGAGAGGCCATTTCTCACCTGAACCCAGAGCCCCAGTATACACAGGATGGAGAGAATCATTGAGGCGTACAATCTTCTCCTCTGCTCCGTCACCATTGATGTGAAGTGTCAGCAGACAGACAATAGCCGGGGCTTGGAATGTGGAATGGAGGCCTGATGTTAGTGTGTGCAGCCAGGAATCATTGAGGAGAAGACAGAGCCGAGATGAGGAGACATCTGCATCTCCTCTCATCAGGACCAGAGAGATCCCTCCTCACATGACATCATTCTCTGCCAGCTCACTGCCCCTCCTGCAGCAGATTATTCCATGCCTTCCACTGCACACACCCAGGATTGCCTTCTCACTAATATTAAACAATGCCAAGACAACTGCACTGCCCTTGGTTCCTATTAAAGACTTTTTATAATGAAGAGCAGCCTCGAGTACAGTAACACGTTTCTTTAATTTCACTGTCCCTGGACTCCATGACATAGTACCTGCTAACAACTTGCTTCAGTCTCATTCATTTTTGCACCACCTTCAGTGTCTCCAGACTCCAGGATACAGTCATACCAGTATCCGCTTCTATTCTTCTTATCATTGTCCTCTGTGCCACCTCCATTGTGCCTAACTCTCCGACACAGGGTCCGCCACCTTTGCCCTCCTGGTATAACCTGCTTCAGTTTAAATGGGTCTGGTTCCTGAACACAAAATGTGACCCCATTTTCTCCTCCAAAATCCTCTGTGATCTCTAATGACCTGTCAAAAAATGCTTCATATTTACTATCAGCTGTTTTTATGACTGGACCCCAATTGTATAATGAGGAGCACCCCCCCCCCCCATACCAACCTTTAATTATTTAAGTGTTTAACCCTTCTGAAAAAAAATATTTTTAGAGGCATTTAACATGCAGTGAGGAGTGGATATTTTACCTTGTTGCTGCCTCCTTAAACCCTATAAATGGCACACCACCATGCTCCAACCACGTGCAATGCACGCTGTTGCAGAGCAGTTGCAACACCACCACATTCACTTGAGTGGGTCGTGTTCAGCAACAGTACTGCCTGGCAAATGCAAAAGAGGGATCATTATTACTGCATGCCACGGTATGTGTACAACCCCATCTGACTGCCCTTTGCAACTTAAGGGAGGTGGTAAAAATGCAGCTTAACCACCCCAACTGCAAGTGTAAAGAGCCCTTTAACAGCTTCACTAGGAAAAAAAAGCTAAGGAATTAAAAAATAAATAAAAAATCTGTGGTGGCTCCCTTTTTAGAAGGTTTAACAGGTGAGGAGGTGATATGTTACCCCCTCTTTGCCTGTTTTAACCCTGTAAATGCCACACTACCACACTCCATGTGCATTTGTGAGAACCCTGAGCACTCTACCACTATTTACACTGGAACTGTCACTGTAGATACACACATGCTATATTGGCAATGTCTCCTATACACAAACATTATGGGGTTGATATACTAAAGACAAATACACTGTGCACTTGTCAAAGTGCAATTGCAAGAGCAGTTGCTCCAGAGTTTAGTAAATAAACAGAAGGTCTGCCGACTTTTATCATCCAATCATGTGCAAGCAAAGATGCACATTTTTTTATTTTCCTTGCACATGATTGGGTACTCACTGCAAAGTGAAGCTTTACCTCATTTACTAAGCTCTGGAGCAACTGCATTTGCAGAGTGCAACTGCACTTTGCAAAGTGTGCAGTCTATTTGAATTTAGTAAAACAACGCCTATACCTGTAATGTGCCATAGACACACATTATACAGAAACGTCCCCTATACACAGATACATATACATACTATACTGGTAATGTCTCCTATATACATACACCTTATGCACATTATATTTACAGGTGTAGCACTACCCCCGAAGGAGCTGCTGGTTTGTTTTGGGTCTACGCTCTGGTTGCCAACCCCTGAAATTGGCTCAAAACTCTCCCTTGGCACAACTGGTATAGTGGGAATTGTGGACCCCAATACCTTGTTGGAGGGCACAATATCCTGGCACACCACAGGAAATTATGTAAATTAAGTGTTACCTTGATTTGTATGGATCCCACAGGATGACAGAGAGACTGTACATAAATCTCAGCTTAACCAATATAACTCTTTACTTGATAGGAAAAATCTACAGAAACAAAGGGTTAAACAGTAAAGAACTGCTTACAGAGCCCTGCAAGAATCAGAAACAATAATGACCAATAAATACACGTTAAGTCATAAAGGTAATGCAGACCTGGGTAAGCACGCAGCAAGGGAATTCCCTCAATAAGGCATCCGCATTGAAGCACCTCCTTGCCAAGCCTCACCCAGCTCTCACTAGCAACAATACTACACAGTATAATAGAACAGATTGCTCAATCAAAGGGCATAAAGATGGACATCAACTGTCTGCAATGACTAAATAGGCAGTCTTTAGATCAGGGGTGGCCAACCAGTGGCCCGCGGAGCCCTCTAATGTGGCCCGCGACCTCCTGCTCTGGAATGGTGGGTTGGCAAGCCCAGATCACAGGTTGTGACCCGCCATAACATAGCATCAGTGTTGTGAATAAAGCTGGTGCTAAAGGAAGAAAGCGGCTGCGGAGCAGAGCCCCATAAGCCGATGCTTCCTCTGCAGCGTCGGCTTTTGCCACAGGCAGAGTCTATGGCAAAGTTCAACTAACCGGCAAGATAGACACAGGTGCACTACGTTGCACCCGCGGTGTGAGTAAACCGCAGCACATCAGTGTAAAAAGCAGTCTTAGGCCCTTTTCACACGGCCAGCCCAACTAAATGGGACTCTCAATTCACCTCTACAGAGCGACAGATGTCCGTTTACCCGGCCTACCTCCAATCTGAAAAACAGAAGGGAATTCATCCCCTTCCATCTGGGTGGATCGGAGGGCCTATAGAGTATCCGTGATCTGTCATCCGCCAGCTCCGCTCATTGTGGCCCTCGACCGGTTACCAAGTTGCTTAAGTGGCCCTCGCTCTTCAAAAGGTTGGGCACCCCTGCTTTAGATGATATTCCTAACTTGTGTGGTTTGGTTGATCAGACCAAACCTCAGTTCAAATTATCCCAAAAGTCCATGCATTGATGCGTTGGCATGCGGTGGTGCGCAAGGGGTAATTTGTAATCCAACAGGGTAACAAATAAACTTGTGGAAGAAAACCCAAATAGTCAAACCACAATGGCTAATGTGAACGATCCACACTCCAATAACACAGTCAGTAGGTTCTGGGCAGGTGCCCATCTCACCCAGTCAGTTCAGGCCTTGTCCTTCCGACACATCTCCGATCACAGTCTTCCAAGATGACAGCCTCCGGTTCTCAGACAAGTCACAAGGGTACTGGAAGCCCGTCCGATCACTCCGTCAGAGGTTCTGTCTCTCCTCCTCAATGGCGCTCCGCCCGGGCTTAGATAGGCTGCAATGCCAGCCTAGAGTTCTGGGAAAACACCTCGCACAGGTGTCCTCCAGAGTTGAAGAGGCGGTCCAGTGAGAGCACGCCAAACAAGTCCTCTTTCTTCAATTACCTCTCCCAGCAGGCCATGCGGGGAGCAAAGCGCTCTGGGATTGTACAGTTGCTCTCTGGGTAACGTAGTCTATAACAAGCCAGGGCAAATGGAGTCTCTTTTCTCCCTGTACTCAATTTCCCAACATTCTCTGCAGTATTAGGACAAAAGTAAGCATCAGGTGGTTATAACACAATTCGGCCACAGGAGGGAGCTGAGATCCTTCTTGATCAGCAGATGGTAGTCTTTTATATCACGAAAAAAATGTGATATCCCGCTACACAGGTTAAAAATGTACATTTGTTTAATTTTTTTTCTAAGGCGCCTGCAAACTCTCATCATAGTTGAAATAATACCAACAATCTTTTTTTTTAATTAACAAACCCCTCAGTTTCAGTGAAAGTCTATACCAAATGGTTGGAAAGTCACATCGGTGTAGTGGTGCAACAGCAAAAATATTTTTGGGGGTATAAGTTCTACTTTATTTCTTGTGGTGTGCTTTATTTCTTGTATATGCATTGGCAGTTTTGCTATCAAACAGGAGAATGTGTTGTATTTCCTATACTTCCCTCCCACCATACCCTTTGGGAAAATGTTGCACCACCACTGCTTGTCACAGTAGAATCACATTGAAAGTTGCCATAATGCACATCAGATTGTGGTTGTGAAGTTTCTCTGAGATGACATGGTCAGTGGAGGGGAGGATGATGGTCAACTACAGTAACTTTGGATACTGACTTCTTGACTTGCTTCACACTTGACTTGAATGGAGTCCTGTACATTTTTTTTAAGTTTTCCACACATGTAGTCCAGGGTTTGACAAATTTGCTTGGAATCTAGGAGCCAGCTAAAAAAGTTAGGAGCCAGAAAACGCGCTCGTCCCGCCGAGCTCGCGCGCAGAAGTGAACGCATACGTGAATAGCGCCCGCATATGTAAACAGTATTCAAAACACACATGTGAGGTATCGCCGCGATTGGTAGAGTGAGAGCAATAATTCTAGCCCTAGACCTCCTCTGTAAGTCAAAACATGCAACCTGTAGAATTTTTTAAACGTCTCCTATGGAGATTTTAAAGGGTAAAAATTTGTTGCCGTTCCACGAGCGGACAAAATTTTGAAGCGTGAAATGTTGGGTATCAATTTACTCGGCGTAACATTATCTTTCACAATATAAAAAAAATTGGGCTAACTTAACTGTTGTCTTATTTTTTTTATTAAAAAAAGTGTATTTTTCCCCCAAAAAAGTGCGCTTGTAAGACCGCTGCGCAAATACGGTGTGACAGAAAGTATTGCAACGACCGCCATTTTATTCTCTAGGGTGTTCGAATAAAAAATATATATAATGTTTGGGGGCTCTAATTATAGGGATGGAGATGGCAGTGAAAACACAGTGAAAAACACATTAGAATTGCTTTTAATGTGTTTTAAATGTATAGCTGGATGGTACATGACACCAGACAAATTAAGAAAATTTAAAGAAGGGCAAACAGGAGAGTGCTGGAGGGGCTGCGGATCACCAGGAAATATGGCTCACCTTTGGTGGGGATGCCCTAAGGTAAAGAGGTACTGGGAAAAAATATTGGCCTGCGTGGAAGAGATCACAAAGAAAAAGATAAAGATGGACCCATGGGTTGTCTTATTCCACGGGGGGGAAGAAGGCATTAAAAGCTATAAAAAATCGCTAGTACTGCACCTACTGAACGCCGCTAAAAGATTAATTCCAAGGGGGTGGCAAGAGGTGGAGTGCCCATCAATCTGGGAATGGATTGATGCGGTCGAAGAAACCTATAAAATGGAAGAACTGAAAGAGGACATAGAGGGCAACAACATTTTACAAAATACGAAATGGGACAACCGGAGGACCTTTAAGAAATTATGGAGTTACGTCGGAAAAGTTAAGAGAAGATATTTAAAGTCATCCTAGAAAAATCAGAGAGAATTAGAGGTACAAAGAGATTGTTTTAGGTGAGATAGGGGGGAGGGAGGGGGTGGGAAAGGGAAGGATAAGGGGGTGAAGCTGTAACGGTAAAACTTTTGTATATTTTAAGCAAAAGGAGTTAATATATATTTAAAGAAACAATATAATAAGAAAAAAAAAAAAAAAAAAAACAACTTACACAAGAAGTAGAGACACTAATGATGCAAAACCAAAATAGAGATGCAATGGGCTGGCACGCAGAACATGAGCATATAAATGCACACTATATGAGGTAGAGTCTGAAGTGTATGGAAAAAAAAAAGAAAAAAAAAGAATTGCTTTTACTTGTCATGCCAACGGCCATCACAGGATGGGGTATCCTGTGTCTCCGTGCGCCCCCACCTCCCACGCCTCGTGATTGCGTCGGGCCGCGCCGGCCGGCAATTGAGGCAGCGGCTTTGCGGCCTTCTGCAGATCTAAGCTTCCCCGGCTGCCAAGTCGCTATTTCTTGTCGCAATTGCGACCGGGCGCCCGGATTTTGTCGAACCCTGGTGTACTCTAAACATTTTCCATATTAACAATACTTTGAATCCATGATAGAAATGCTTAAAAATCATACTGATATTGTTTTTTTTTTTCCATCAAATATTTTTTTAAAATAACATTAAATATATGATATTAGCAATAGTGAGTATTCATGTTTTTTCAATTATATATAAAATATTAAAGGGTTAGTTCACCTTATCAAAAAAACTGCCTATGCAGGTAAGGGGACCCTATCGATAAAAAATAAATACAAAAATAGGCAATCTGTGCAGCTTTAGGTCGAATGAAGCCCTTGTTATAGGCCATTTACGTACCTCCCGAAACCTGGTTGAAAAATCCCCAGATATGGCATTCTCCATCCTGCCTTGTTGCTAAGATGTTGCTAAGACTCCCCCAGTTGCATGCCCCAATTGCTCTATGTTCTAGTCCTCTGTGATGATTCCACTGAAGATCTTTAGGAAGGTTAACTCCCTTTTCATACTTTAATTTGGAGGGACCGTAGCCCTAGAATTAAATTAGAACACCTGCAGTGGCCCAAAGACGATGATGGTCTAGCTTTACCCAACCCCTGGCTTTACTATTTGGCAGCCCAGTTGCAGCACCTGATTGGCACTCTGAATGGGACAGATAAGCATGATGACTCTAGATGTAGTTCATCTACAGCAGTGATGCTTTACGCTGTTCGTAGAGAGTCTATCCCGCTCGCTCTAAAGGCTCAGGCTTTTGGAAAACCACACAAACTCTACTCAACGTATAACCTCATTTAGAAACCATGGAATAAGCCTAGATACCCACAAAGGGTGAATGGGTATACTGAATTCAGGCCCGTCTGGCAAAATGGTAGTTATATCAAATTGGCAAAACTGCAACATGGTGGAAAGGCCTTGGAGTAACACATCTTAGTTAAATATTTCACAATGATGTTCTATTGTCGTTTGAAGTCCTGCAGACAAAATGTAACCTACCTTCCTCGATGCACTTCTATATGCAGTTAAGACACGCTGTTGCGTCTCAGAGCATATCATCTCAGGGGATTCTATCCCAGACCCCCGTTGTTTAGAATCATTAGGGATGCTGAGTCCTCCAAAGGTTTTATGTCACAAAGCTATGCTATATAGTTGCAGTTTTTCTTGAAACTATACCCATATGAGTGATGGAGAAATTGGTAAGGGATGTGGGCCATTCAATCAATGATGACCTGCTTGTTGAACATGACACAGAGGTTGACCCAATTATATATTAATTTGCGGATATATTATACTCCTCATAGGTTATATACACTGCACAATGGGTCTATCACCAATGCCTACTTGTCCCAGATGTAAATGTGATAATGGTGACTTGATTCATCTACTGTGGCAGTGTCCAAAATTGCACCCGTACTAGAGGGGGTGGTGCATACTCTTAATAAGGTGTTTCATATGTCCCTTCTGCTTGACCCAAAATCCTGCTTGCTTAATGTACTTGATGAATTTGACTGGGATAACCATACTAGAAAAGCCATGGTAAGTGCGCTCTATCAGGTTTGTAAATTAATAATGCTACATTGGAAGTCTGAGGATCCTCCTACGGTTGGGGAACAGATTAGACATGTGCATGACGATACAATTTGTTTAATTTTGTATCGATTTCGTTAATCTAGTTATTTAGTTAAGTTAAATTCGGGATATTTGCTTAATTCGTATTCAGGATTTGTATTCGGAATTCGCATTTGAATTTCATATTTAGTATTTTTCAAATTTAACGTTTTTTTATTTTTTCGATTCGAAACATTTGAATTTTAATCAGCCAAAGCGAAAAGTTTTAATTTTGTGGCAAAGTGAAAAAAAAAAAAAAAATCGAATGATTGCAATTCCTCTTTAACCACTTCCATACAGGGCACTTATACACCTTCCTGCCCAGACCAATTTTCAGCTTTCAGCGCTGTTGCACTTTGAATAACAATTGCGCAGTCATGCTACACTGTACCCAAACTAAATTTGTATAATTTTGTTCCCACAAATAGAGCTTTCTTTTGGTGGTATTTGATAGGGGTGTTGAATATAATCGATGCAACGATGCATCGCGATTCGGGGCCCCCCGATTCGGCATCGATGCATGTGACCCCAATAATCGATGTCGGGTGACGTCATCCCGACTTGCCCCGCCCCTCCCGGGAGATCGCTCCGAGCAGGTCTTTTAAAATGTTTTTTTTTTATAAATGCGGTTTGTAATCCATTAAGTGGCAATCGCTCTGTGTGCTTTTTTTAAAAATGTATGCAGATTCATACCTCGTAGCTCCGTAGTAACTGTACATGCGATCATGTGACTCCATGGTCCGGCCCGCCTCTCTCTTCCTCTGTCCTCTCACATCCCTCGTCTCAAAGTCTCTTCTGATCTCAGCCCCGCCTGCCTCTCTTGTGATCTGTTACTTTAGCTATAGACGATGGGCGGGGCTGAGAACGGACATCAGGGGAGATGAGAGGCAGGTCCGAGCATGGAGTCACATGAGGGGAAAGTAATATACACACGGAGACATGAGGTATGATGATTCTGCATATGTTGTAAAAAGCATATTACAGCCCTGGCTATAACAGCATTTGTTATCACAGGTATTTTATCAGCAGTCTGATTCCTACACATGCTCTGCCTGTGCTGACATTTCTCTGACTCTCTGCACATTCCACTGTGTTAACTCCTAGTGTGCTGGAATGTGCAAAGAGTCAGAGAAATTTCAGCAGACAGTGCAGTGCAGTGAAACTCACAGGGCTCTGTCAGTTGTGGAATGTAATCCCTGAGTCCTGACCCCCCAGCAGCCATGTGTATTCCTGTGCACTTTTTAAAGGGGAGTTTCACCCTATTTACACCCTTTAAAAATGCACAGATGACAATGAACCCTCAATAAAAAATGTCAGTACAGCGAGGACTTGGGAATGTGTTAATTTTAATAGAAAATAAATAACACGGTAGTCCTCGCTGTACTGATATTTTTATTGAGGGTTCATTGTCATCTGTGCATTTTTAAAGGGCGTATTGATGACAATGTCAGCACATAAAAACACACTGAAAATGCACAGGCAAAATCATGTATTTTTCCTCATTGTTCCCTCCAATCATCCTGTGTGCGCACTGCGCAGAACAGCATGTAAGTACTGAGGAGGAGGGGGTGCTGTTATCCGGGGACACAGGGGGGGTACGGGCATGTAGTGGAATCTGATGTGTCACCTGTGATAAGTCATTGTCACTGCAGGGACTGGGCTGTATGGAGGAGAAATATAGACCATCTCCTGTACTATGTCCACAATCTCTGAATCTCTGATCATCTCCTGTACTATGTCCGCAGTCTCTGATCATCTCCTGTACTATGTCCGCAGTCTCTGATCATCTCCTGTACTATGTCCGCAGTCTCTGATCATCTCCTGTACTATGTCCGCAGTCTCTGATCATCTCATGTACTATGTCCGCAGTCTCTGATCATCTCATGTACTATGTCCGCAGTCTCTGATCATCTCCTGTACTATGTCCGCAGTCTCTGATCATCTCCTGTACTATGTCTGCAGTCTCTGATCATCTCCTGTACTATGTCTGCAGTCTCTGATCATCTCCTGTAGCATGTCTGCAGTCTCTGATCATCTCCTGTAGCATGTCTGCAGTCTCTGATCATCTCCTGTAGCATGTCTGCAGTCTCTGATCATCTCCTGAAGCATGTCTGCAGTCTCTGATCATCTCCTGAAGCATGTCTGCAGTCACTGATCATCTCCTGTAGCATGTCTGCAGTCTCTGATCATCTCCTGTAGCATGTCTGCAGTCTCTGATCATCTCCTGTAGCATGTCTGCAGTCTCTGATCATCTCCTGTAGCATGTCTGCAGTCTCTGATCATCTCCTGAAGCATGTCTGCAGTCTCTGATCATCTCCTGAAGCATGTCTGCAGTCACTGATCATCTCCTGTAGCATGTCTGCAGTCTCTGATCATCTCCTGTAGCATGTCTGCAGTCTCTGATCATCTCCTCTAGCATGTCTGCAGTCTCTGATCATCTCCTGTAGCATGTCTGCAGTCTCTAATCATCTCCTGTAGCATGTCTGCAGTCTCTGATCATCTCCTTTAGTATTTTGGGGGGAGAGCCATGCGCACTTGCGCTGCAATCGTGATGCATCGCCGAATCGAATCGAATCGAATCGTGGACTTGATAATCGTAATCGCATTGAATCGTGAGACCGGTGAAGATGCGCAGCCCTAGTATTTGATCACCTCTGGGATTTTTATTTTCTGCTAACAAAATTAAAAAAGACTGACAATTTTGAAAAACAAATGCTTTTTTTTTTTGTTTCCGTTACAAAACTTTGTAAATAAGTACGTTTTCTCCTTCACTGATGGGCACTGATGGGGCTGCACTGACGGGCACTGATAAGGCGGCACTGATGGGCACCTATGAGGTGGCACTGATGAGGTGGAATTGATGGGCACTGATGGGCACTAATATGCAGCACTGATGGGGCACTGATTGGCGGCACGGATGGGCACTGATAGGCGGCACGGATGGGGACAGATAGGCGGCATGGATGGGCACAGATAGGCACAGATAGGCGGCATGGGTGGGCATGGATAGGCGACTTGGATGGGCACAGATAGGCGGCATGGATGGGCACCGATAGGTGGCATGGATGGGCACTGATAGGTGGCACGGATGTACTGTTTTGTACTTATGGATGCCAATCAGTGCCAAACAACAATGCCTGCCAATCAGTGATGCCCATTGTGGGCACTGATTGGCGTCCATTGTGGGCACTGATTGGCATCCATTGTGGGCACTGATTGGCATCCCTGGTGGTCTAGGGTGGCATACCTGGTGGTGGGCATCCCTGGTGGTCTGGTGGCATCTCTGGTGGTCTAGTGGCATCCCTGGTGGTCTAGTGGCATCCCTGGTGGTCTAGTATGGGCATCCTCGGGGGGGGGCTATGCTGATAATCGCTCAGCACAAACCCCCCTGTCAGAGGAGCAGTCGATCGACTCTCCTCTACTCACGTCTGACAGACGCGAGTGAGGAAAAGCCGATTACCGGCTTTTCCTGTTTACATCGTGATCAGCCGTGATTGGACGCGGCTGACCACGTATTGATTGCTACAGCACAAAAATGCTTTAATTAATTAGTGTCTGACTTACCAAAGACACTCAGATGTTCCATCAGAATCGGTTACCCATCTAATCATGTGTTAACCAGAAGTAACATTTCGGGAGAGGAGAGACCGCGCGGAAGTGACGTTCCATCGCCGCCATCTTGGTACTCTCGTCCGTAGCAAGGCTACAGTTAGAAGTCGGCAAGCAGACTTCTTTTTACACCCACCAAAGTCTTGTATTTTACACTTATTTTTACCAGTAAACTGAGCATGATATACTATTTAAGCCTTATATAGTATATCAGCTCAGTTTACTGGTAAAAATACTTGTACAATTTAGGACTTCAGTGGGTGTAAAAAGATGTCCGCTTGCCGACTTCTAACTGTAGCCTTACTGCGGACAAGAGTACTAAGTTGGCAGCGACGGAACTTCACTTCCGCGCAGTGTCTCCTCCCCCGAAAGCGACGTCTCGCTGGCCGAGACGGATAGACTCCGGCATACACACAATAACTTTGGGTCTGACTCGGCCAGCCTTGCAGATTGGACCCCCTGACCCCCTGAGTGCTCTGACACTCGTGTATTGTCGGCAATGCTCGGCTACCCGCGCTCACGTCCTGGACGTACAGGACGTCAGCGCGGGTCGAGACTGCCCGACTATTCCCGAGTGTACTGCGCTTGGTATGGGTCGGCGCAGTGTTCAAAACTCGGCACGGGAAACGAGCGAGGACGCCGCAGAAGGACACCGGACCCGCCGAAGAGGACACCGGACCCGCCGCAGAAGGACACCCGAAGCCGCAGAAGGACACCCGAAGCCGCAGAAGGACGCCGGACCCGCCGAAGAGGACACCAGAAGCCGCAGAAGGACGCTGGACCCGACGAGGCCGCCGATGGACGCTGCGCAAGACACCAAAACTGTAAGTACAAAAAAAACTTTTTTTCCACAGGATTCAGGCTCACTTTAAGGGTGCGCGGTATACGCGGGAGCGCGTTATACCGCGATAAATACGGTAGTATTCTTAGTTTTTTCCTTCTTTTGCGAACGAATGCAGTTATGAAGGAGTATTGCAGAGTAATGTCTGCTATTCTGTAAAGTTATATGTATTGAACATTTACAGTTACATATCTCTTGTGCGTTATTTTTTTTATTTAGGTGACTATAAAGCAGTAATTATTTATGTTCATTCTTAAATCATACTACACTATTATGCAGGTCTCAGAGTACTTAGCACAATGGCTTGGTGATCTGCTCAGTTTTCTCCAAAGCACTCAAGTTATGCTGTGTTTATTTTTCCAGTGTACAAGTGAATTAAAATAAACAAACAGCTCGGGGGGTAAGCACGCGTATATGCTCCGCTGGGAATGGGTGCTGGGGGAGGAGATGCCAGTGGCAACGTGGCAGACGATCTGGTCTCAGGCAGCAAAAAGCTCTTTCTGCATGCTCTAGAAGGAGAACGCCTACAAAATTCTCTTTGGGTGATGTGATATGATGGGTTTGGCCAAAAAGTTCAATTTTAGTCTCATCAGACCAGAGCACCTTCCTCCATACATTTTGGGAGTCTCCCACATGCCTTTTCGCAAACTCAGAACATGCTATTTTGTTTTTTGCGGAAAGTAACGGCTTTCTTCTGGCCACTCTGCCATAAAGCCCAACTCTATGGAGCGTACGGCTTATTGTTGTCCTATGTACAGATACTCCAGTCTCTGCTGTGGAACTCTGCAGCTCCTCCAGGGTTACCTTAGGTCTCTGTGCTGCCTCTCTAAATTAACCACTTAAGGACCAAGCCTGTTTTTCAGATTTGGCGTGTACAAGATTAAAACATTTTTTTGCTAGAAAATTACTTAAAACCCCCAAGTATTATATATATATATATATATATATTTTTTTTACACCCTAGGGAATAAAATGGCGGTCATTGCAATACTTTTTGTCACATCGTATTTGCGCAGCGGTCTTACAAGCGCACTTTTTTTGGAAAAAGAAAATTTGTATTAAAAGATAAGACAAAAGTAAAGTTAGCCCAATTTTTTTATATATTGTGAAAGATAATGTTACGCCGAGTAAAATGATACCCAACATGTCACGCTTCAAAATTGCGCCCGCTCGTGGAATGGCGGCAAACTTTTACCCTTAAAAATTTCCATAGGCGACGTTTAAAAAATTCTATAGGTTGCATCTTTTGAACTACAGAGGAGGTCTAAGGCTAGAATTATTGTTCTCGCTCTTGTGTGGATTGAACACCGTTTTCATATGCAGGCGCTACTCACGTATGCGTTCGCTTCTGCGCGCGAGTTTGTCGGGAGGGGGCGCTTTAAAAAAGATTTTTGGGGTTTTCTTATTTATTTTTATTTATTTTATTCATTTTTACACAAAAAATAAAAATGGATCACTTTTATTCCTATTACAAGGAATGTAAACATCCCTTGTAATAGAAAAAAGCATGACAGGTCCTCTTAAATATGAGATCTGGGGTCAAAAAGACCTCAGATCTCATATTTAAACTAAAATGCAAAAAAAAAAAAAAAAATCGTAATTTGAAAAAATGACAACAAGAAAATATTGCTTGGGGACAGGTGGGGGCCATCTTGCCCTCACTCGTATCCCAGCCGAGCAGGGGAGAAGACCGGATCGCCTCCGCCGCTGCCGACGACTCCAGTAAGCGGCGGAGGGCGCGAGAGAGCGGCGGGAGGGGGGCCCTCTCCTGCTGCCGATAATGGTGATCTTGCGGTGAATCCGCCGCGGAGACCGCGGTTATCGTTGAAAGGACCGCTCACTGAAAAGATTGATATCTCGGTTGTGGCAGCAGCGTATATATACAGTGAGCGGTCCTTAAGTGGTTAATGCCCTCCTTTCCCGGTCTGTGAGTTTTGGTGTGCGGCCGTCTCTTGGTAGGTTTGCAGTTGTGCCATGTTCTTTCCATTTGGTTATGATAGATTTGATGGTGCTCCTAGGGATCATCAAAGATTTGGATATTTTTGTAAAACTTAACCCTGACTTGTACTTCTCAACGACATTGTCCCTTACTTGTTTGGAGAGTTCCTTGGTCTTCATGGCAGAGTTTGGTTAGTGATGCCCCTTTCAAAAAGGTGTGTATATGTAATGAAAGATCATGTGACACTTAGATTACACACAGGTGGACATCATTTCACTAATTATGTGACTTCTGAAGGTAATTGGTTTCACCAGAGCTTTTTATGGGTTTCATAACAATACATACATACATACGCACATGCCAATTATCATTTTTTTATTTCTGAAAAACAGTTTTATGTATATATTTTTCCAATTTTACTTCACCAACTTAGACTATTGTGTTCTGATCCATCACATATAATTCAGATTAAAAAACATTGAACTAAAGGCTGTAATGTAACATAATAGGTAAAAATACAAGGGGGTGAATACTTTTACAAGGCACTGAAAACGTGGCACTATTCTTCATTTAATGCCAACAATGGGGAACTTTTACTCCCATTAAAAATAAATGATGAAGCACTGGTCATTTTCTGCTCCCACTGGCCATAGTCTGGCCCACCTAAAGCTTGAAGGACTGTAAACTGGCCCTTTGTTTAAAAGGTTTGGAGATTTTAATTAACATTTTTGGAATTCCACACCATAATATTATTGAATACTCATATACCATTGCATGCATTTGAAGAGTTTATATAATCAACGAAACTAAAGTGCATTAGCTAATTGGTGTTCGCCTATTTTCAGCATATGCTCCTGAGTCCAATGCAATATTTTATTAGGTGATATACTCTGTGGGATTTGAACCCATGAGTCCTTTAAGGCCAGAGTCTTTCAAGATAGAAGCAGTGACCACTAACCTATTGGGCTGAGCGCAATCATATATGGAAAACAGAAAATTGTACACTTACCTTTCTGTAATTTTCCTTTCCTGGTGCATCTTCATGGCAGCATACACTGGGTTGTGGCTTCGCCCCCACAACCTGATAGGACTGGTTAACTATAAGATTTCAGCTACAACCCAGCCCAGCATTCTCTGTAACTATCACCTCAAGGGTGCAAATCTATGCTGTCATAAAGATGCACCAGGAAAGAAAATTATGGAAAGGTAGGTATACAATTTTCAACTTTCCTTGCACATCATGGCAGCATACACTGAGAGATAACTCGCCGAGTGAGTGGAAGAAGAAAACTTAAATTTATTAACAGGATCAGCCTGGTCTGCTTGGATAACAGATCTGCCAAACTCTACTGTCATAAGCCAAGCCAGAGCCACACGGCAGTGCGAAATTAACGTATTTATAGACAACCATGTTTCCACCTTACAGATCATTTCCAGAGAGACTCTGCAGTACTCTGCCTAGGCGGTTGCCATTGCCCTCATGGAATGTGCCCTGAAGCCCACTGGAGTTGGATACTGTAAGCTTGAGTAGGCCTTCTTTATGATCTTTATCAACCAAGAGGATATGGTGTGCGAGGATCCGCTTGGCCCCCATGGGGTATTATTAGAAGGTTATCCACTTTTCTGAATGGTTCAGTATGTCAGGTATGCCTTCATGTTTAATCCATCCTTTAGTGGATGCAGTGTTCTTTGATCATTGAGAGAGGATGGCACTATGATCTCCTGATTGAAATGGAAGGCGGTAGCTACCTTTGAAATAAACCTTTCTGACGGTCTTAGGATTACTCTGTCCGGATAGAATATAAGGTGGGACTCTTTAGTAACAAGAGCTTGAATTAATACTTGCTGTTCTGAGGTTATGGTGATGAGGAAACACTAAGTTGACCATTGGGAGAGCCTGGAAGTCCCCAGTGCTTAGTTTTGAAGTAGTTAACCTCCCTGGCGGTATGATTATTTCAGAAAAAAGGTGCTGAAAGCGGTACCATTATTTGCAAGGAAATTTGGCATTTTATACTGTAGGCCTGTAATTCTTAGGAATAACTCACTTAAATCTGTCCAAACAAGAGTCTAGTAGGCATCCCGGGTATGAATTTTTTTTAAAAACAAAATTATAAATTATAATATAATAAATAATTATAAATAATTATAACAAATAATAATATAATTATAATAAAAATTATTCAATAATGTAATCAACTCAAAATCATTAAAATTTGCTCAGTTGCAGAATTGTCGCTGTCATTACTTTTATTTTTTTTATGACGAATTTCCCCACAAATCGCTATCGCTCAATTCTGCAAGTGATTATAATTTATTATCGCTGTTTTCTAGCTGCTCCAAAACCATTTTTGACATTAAGGGACACTTTTGGACAATCTACAGTTTTCAGGCAGAAAGAACAGTTTTTATTATATAAAAGTACATGTAGTGCACTGGGCAGACCACTAGGGATAAGGGGGGTGTGTATTTTTTACATACAGTACTGTAATCTATAAGATTACAGTATACTGTATGTATTGTGTTTGTTTACCTTTTTGAATTTGGCGCTGTTCTCCGCTCCCGTGCGTCGTAACGTCGCAGGGAACGGAGATCGGCGGCACAGGAGGACACTGTGTGAATCGAGCGAGGTCCCGCTCGCTCACACAGCGCGGTGGCATCGCTGGATCCAGGGACAAGGTAAGTAAACCAAGCCTGTGGATTCAGCGAGGCGAGCCCGAGTCTGACTCGGGGTTACCGATCGTAGCCCAAAAATCTCACCCCGAGTCAGACTCGGGAATACCGCCAGGGGGGTTAAATATTGTATGATATCATGATCAATTATAAATTATCAGCCCTCGCTTCGGACAGCCATAATAAATTTCTCAAGGTATGGCAACCATGGATAACGTACTCCCAACCTTCCAGGTTCAACAATAGACTTATTTCCATTTAAAGGTCTCCCGCTGCACCCCCCGCTGGACCCTCCTCCCTCCTTTTCTTCTCTACTTTTCTTCCTCCTTATTTTTTAACCTTTCCGCTTTTCTCCCTTCATTCTCTCTTACACTTCAGTACACATATTTTTCTATAGAAAGGTTACAACCTTTTCATATTACCATTAATGTACAGTATATTACCGAGTGCTTCTTCCCGAGGACTTCCACTAACATTACATTGTTTTGGTGACGTTTCCAACATTCCAATTGTATCCCTTCGTTGGGATTCTTTTCTGTATGCTATGTACAATTTAACCATTTAATTGTCAATGTACCCTGTTGAATTTATTTTTTCTATAAATAAAATACTATAGAAAAATCTATTGAAAAAACATCACTCTCAGATCACGCCCCAGTAATAGTGAAGTTGAGACTTACGGGAAAACAAAACAGTGCAAATACATGAAGGCTAAATGAAGATTTAATAACAAGAAATAGCAATAGGAGATAAAAAAAAAATACAACAATATTTTATGCTGAACAAGACCCCTGACGTGTCAAAAGCCATAACATGGGAAGCACATAAAGCTTATATCAGAGGCGTGTTGCTATCTATAGGTGTGAGAAAGAAGAGGGAAAAGGCAATAGGAATGGAAAGGGTAATAAAATAAATATGAGCTGGAACAGATACATAAAAAGAAAGCTGACACTGAAGTACAACAGACATTAACAATAAAAAGAGATCAACTAAAAGACTCAATGGAACAAGAAACAAAAAATGACTTTAATAAGGTTGGTGAAAGATAGATACAAATGGGGGAACAAATCTGGAAAAAATCTTGTAAATTCCCTAAAAAATTAAAAGTCGTTAAATGATATAGAAAAGATGAAAGTATGAAAGGAGAGATGGTGTATAAACATCAGAAATAGCAAAGGTTTTCCAAAGTTATTATAGCACCCTATACTCAGTAAGGGGGAAGGAGACAAAAGTAGTAGAGGAAAAAGGAAACAACAAATACAGGAATATCTAAATGAAGCACAGCTGCCTAGAATCTCGATAGATAAACTACAGGGGTTGAAAGATCCAATAACACAAGAAGAGATCAGAAAAGCAATAAATAGTACAGCAACAGGAAAGAGCCCTGGACCCGACGGATTTACAGTCAGATATTATAAAATATTTAAAGAGTAACTAATCCCAAAAAATAGTGTATACCTGAATAAATCAGGGGAGGAAATGAGAAGAGAGTCATTATTGGCCTATGTAACAGTAATACCCAAATGAGGGAAAAGATACAACATTATGCTCTAATTATACACCAATAGGGATGAGCTTCGTATTCGAGTCGAACTCATGTTCGACTCGAACATCGTATGTTCGATCGTTCATCGAATTACGAACATTTTGGGCCGTACGCGCCAAATTCGAGTTGCGTTTCACGGCCCATAATTCACTGCGGCATCGCAGTGCATTGCTGGCTGATGATTGACCAAGCATGCACTATGACCCGCATGCTTGGCCAATCACAGCTTGCAAAAATCGAAAAGAGCCACAATTGGCCAAAGCCAGGGTGGCTTTGGCCAATTATGGCTCAGGGGGTTTAGTACACGCCCCACACTATAAAAGGCCGCCTGCAGGTCTGCCTTGTGTAGTGTGTTGCGGTGGTTAAAAGAGAGAAGACAGAGAGAAAGTGTCATTTTTAGTAGGTAGATAGAGCAGGCAGGCAGGCAGGCTAGCCAGTAAAAGTTACAGTGTGTAGAGGATATATATGCATCCCAGGTGTTGTATATATTTATACACTGTATAGTTTAGCTAGATCAGCTCTTCCAAATTTACTGGCAGGCAGGTGATTGTGCTAGCTGCAGTATTCTCACGTGGTGTATTGCCTGTGTCCTCTGCAGTGTGCACCATAAAGCTAAGTGGTGTGTGTACTGCCTGTGTCCTCTGCAGTTTGCACCTAAAGCTACGTGGTGTGTACTGCCCGTGTCCTCTGCAGTTTGCACCTAAAGCTACGTAGTGTGTGTACTGCCTGTGTCCTCTGCAGTTTGCACCTAAAGCTACGTGGTGTGTACTGCCCGTGTCCTCTGCAGTTTGCACCTAAAGCTACGTAGTGTGTGTACTGCCTTTGTCCTCTGCAGTTTGCACCTAAAGCTATGTGGTGTGTACTGCCCGTGTCCTCTGCAGATTGCACCTAAAGCTACGTAGTGTGTACTGCCCGTGTCCTCTGCAGTGTGCACCTAAAGCTATGTGGTGTGTGTACTGCCTGTGTCCTCTTCAGTGTGCACCTAAAGCTACGTGGTGTGTGTACTGTCTGTGTCTGTGCTTTTTCTCAATGATTTTCATCCATATTGCAGGGACCAGACATTACATTAATGCCGCAAGCAGTTTTAAATTACCTTTTTCTTATAGTAATCTCATTTTGTGCAGGGACAGTTCTAAACATGTGCCACTTCACAGGCATACTATAGACACCCAGCCGGCACGATATTTAAAGGAATTTTTCATTTTTATTTTTTTATTTAAGCATCATTAAAATCACTGCTCCAGAAAAACTTTTTTTCCATTGATACATGTTCCCTGGGGCAAGACCCGGGTTCTCAAAGACGGTTTCACAGGCATGCTATAGACACCCAGGAGGGACGATATTTAAAGTAATTTTTCATTTTTTTATTTTTTTTTATTTAAGCATCATTAAAATCACTGCTCCAGAAAAAACAACCTTTTAAAAACTTTTTTTCCATTGATACATGTTCCCTGGGGCAAGACCCGGGTTCTCAAAGACGTTTTCACAGGCATGCTATAGACACCCAGGAGGGACGATATTTAAAGTAATTTTTCATTTTTTTATTTTTTTTTATTTAAGCATCATTAAAATCACTGCTCCAGAAAAAACAACCTTTTAAAAACTTTTTTTCCATTGATACATGTTCCCTGGGGCAAGACCGGGTTCTCAAAGACGTTTTACGACAATAACTTGCATATTAGGCTTTAAAATTAGCACTTTTGAATTTGAACGTTCGAGTCCCATAGATGTCAATGGGGTTCTAAATGTTCGCGCGAACGGTCGGTCCGTTCGAAGGTTCTGGTGCGAACCGAACAGGGGGGTGTTCGGCTCATCCCTATACACCAATAGTATTATTAAACGCGGATACAAAATTATATGAAAAAATCTTAGCGACGAGATTAAAAAAGCTGATGCCGGAGTGGATCCACGCAGATCAGACAGGGTTTGTAACAGGAAGAGAAGGTAAAGACAACTGAAAGTGAACATTACTATTGTTACAGAAGGGGAAAGGAGGAAAGGCCACAGCTATATTCCTGGTAATAGACGCCGAAAAGGCTTTTTGACTTTATGATGGAAACAATAGAAAACCTGGCAATAGGACCCAAAATGGCCAAATGGATGAAAAACCTATACAATCACCCCACCGCGTCGGTAAAGGTCAACGTAGGTATGTCGCCCTTCTTTTGAGATGTTCACTGGAACAAGACTAGGGATGAGCCGAACACCCTCCGGTTGGGTTCGTACCACGAACTTTAGAACCCCATTAACCACTTCAGCCCTGGACCATATTGCTGGTCAATGACTGGGCCACTTTTTGCGATTCGGCACTGCGTCGATTTAACTGACAATTGCGCGGTCGTGCGACGCGGCTCCCAAACAAAATTGGCGTCCTATTTTCCCCACAAATAGAGCTTTCTTTTGGTGGTATTTGATCACCTCTGCAGTTTTTAGTTTTTGTGCTATAATCAAAAATAGAGCAACAATTTTGAAAAAAAATTATATTTTTTACTTTTTCCTATAATAAATATCCCCCAAAAATATATATAACATTTTTTTTCCCTCAGTTTAGGCCGATACGTATTCTTCTACATATTTTTCATTAAAAAAATCGCAATAAGCGTTTATTGATTGATTTGCGCAAAAGTTATAGCGTTTACAAAATAGGGCATAGTTTTATGGAATTTTTATTAATATTTTTTTTTTACTAGTAATGGCGGCGATCAGTGATTTTTATCGGTACTGCGACATTATGGCGGACACTTCGGACACTATTGACACATTTTTGGGACCATTGGCATTTTTATAGCGATCAGTGCTATAAAAATGCATTGATTACTATAAAAATGCCACTGGCAGTGAAGGGGTTAACACTAGGGGGCGAGGAAGGGGTTAATCATGTTCCCTGGGTGTGTTCTAACTGAAGGGGGGTGGGACTGACATGGGGAAATGACAAATCGCTGTTCATATATTGTATGAACAGACGATAGGTCATTTCCCCCCTGACAGGACTGGGAGCTGTGTGTTTACACACACAGCTCCCGGTTCTCGCTCTGTAACGAGCGATCGCGGGTGCCCGGCGTCAGGCACGCGCCTCTATTGGCTGCTCGGCGAGATGACGTATAGCTACGCGATCTTGCCCAGCAGAGCCAACCTGCCGCCGTATAACTGCGGCAGCTGGTCGGCAAGCAGTTAAAGTCTATGGCACGTTAGAAATCAAAAGTGCTAATTTTGAAGGCTAATGCAAGTTATTGTCCTAAAAAGGGTCTGGGGACCCGGGTCTTCCCCAGGGGACATGTATCAATGCAAAAAAAATGGTTTAAAAACGTTTTTTCGGTAGCAGTAATTTTATTTTCATTTATATAGGAAAAAAAGTCATTTAAAACTGCTTGCGGCTTTAATGTAATGTCTGGTCCCTGCAATATGGATGGAAATCATTGAAAAAAAAATGTCATGGGTCCCCCCCCCCCAAGTCATTACCAGCCCCTTTGGGTCTTGTATGAATATTAACCACTTAAGCCCCGGACCATATTGCTGCCTAAAGACCCAAGGGGTTTTTACAGTTCGGGACTGTGTCGCTTTAACAGACAATTGCGCGGTCGTGCGACGTGGCTCCCAAACAAAATTGGCGTCCTTTTTTCCCCACAAATAGAGCTTTCTTTTGGTGGTATTTGATCACCTCTGCGGTTTTTATTTTTTGCGCTATAAACAAAAATAGAGCGACAATTTTGAAAAAAATGCAATATTTTTTACTTTTTGCTGTAATAAATATCCCCCAAAAACATATATAAAAATTTTTTTTTCCTCAGTTTAGGCCGATACGTATTCTTCTACCTATTTTTGGTAAAAAAAAACGCAATAATCGTTTATCGGTTGGTTTGCGCAAAATTTATAGCGTTTACAAAATAGGGGATAGTTTTTTTGCATTTTTATTTATTTTATTTTTTTTACTACTAATGGCGGCGATCAGCAATTTTTTTCGTGACTGCGACATTATGGCGGACACTTCGGACAATTTTGACACATGGGACAATTGCCATTTTCACAGCAAAAAATGCATTTAAATTGCATTCTTTATTGTGAAAATGACAGTTGCAGTTTGGGAGTTAACCACAGGGGGCGCTGTAGGAGTTAGGGTTTACTTTGTGTGTGTTTACTAGTGTAGGGGGGTGTGGCTGTAGGAATGACATCATCGATCGTGTCTTCCCTATAAAAGGAATGACGCGATCGATGCGCCGACACAGTGAAGCACGCGGAAGCCGCGTGTACACGCGGCTCTCCCCGTTCTTCAGCTCCGGGGAGCGATCGCGACGGCGCGGCTAAAAACAAATAGCCGCGCCGTCGTCCCGGATCGCTCCCCGAGCGGACCCGACCTCCGCATGTACCGGGGGGGGGGGGGGGGGTCCCGATCGGACCCCCCACCCACGTCTAGCAGAGGACGTACAGGTACGTACATGTGCCTGTCCGTGCCATTCTGATGACGTATATGTACATGAGGAGGTCGGGAAGTGGTTAAGGGGAAGCCTGCACCCAAATTAAAAAAAGGCCCTATATACTCTGAACAGCAGTATACAGGCGGTGCAAACAAGACAGGGACTGTAGGTTTGTTGTTAAGTAGAATCTGTTTGTAATTTTGAACTGGTACATTTTTAAAGTCTCAAAATATACCCCTTTCTAACCAATGACACAACAAAGCTCTTAATTCACTCCCTGGTTATCAGGGATCGTACCCACCGAGGCCAAGATGCTGAGGACGGCTCACCTTTGCGAACCGGCGCAGACTACCCTCTGGTGATGGGACAGAGGGGGGAAAGCACCAGGAGGCACCGGTACCGGAAGTGGTGTGTTTGGCTTGAAGTGCAGGTACAGATGGACAGAGGAAGCCACTGGTGACACCTGGAGGACAGGTGGGAAGTCTGTGCACACAGAGTTCACAAGCAGGTAAGTAGCAGAGGATAAGTCCAAAGACAAGCCAGGGTCAAGGGCTGGAGAGAGAAGCAAAGTCCAGAGGTGCAAGCCGGGGTCAAGGGTTGGAGAGAGATGCAAGTCCAGAAGTGCAAGCCGAGGTCAAGGGTTGGAGAGAGCAGCAATCCGAGACGTAGCCAATAAGTCAGGTATCCAAGCAGGGAAGTCAGGCAATCCGTGTCAAAGGCAAGGTATGGTAACGGGGACACATGCAGGAGCTGACGATAAACCAGCAACCTGTCATGTAGCAGAGGCAAGTTTAAATAGGGCGGTCAGGTCTCTGATTGGTTTCGAGGGGCCACGTGCGTGTGCGCCCCTGCGGGAACCCGTGCGCGCGTCCACGCACTCGTCGCGCTGCCGAACTGCGCATGCGTGCGCGATAGCGCTGTTCTTCCGCGCATGTGCGCTATTCTGTGGCCAACAGAACTGGTGCCCTGACACTGGTCTTCTCTCGCCTCTACTACTGCAACCCCCTTCTTATTGGCTTACCTCTACATAGTCTATCACCCCTTCAATCCATCATGAATGCTGCTGCCAGACTCATCCACCTTACCAATCATTCTGTCTCTGCTATTCCTCTCTGTCAATCCCTCCATTGGCTTCGGCTCACCCAACAAATTTAATTAAAAATACTAACAACTACTTACAAAGCCATCCACAATTTAGCCCCCAGCTACATCACTAGCCTAGTCTCTAAATACCAACCTACTTATTCTCTTCGTTCCTCTCAAGACCTCCTGCTCTCTAGCTAACTCATCACCTCCTCCCATGCTCGCCTCCGGGACTTTTCCAGAGCCTCTCCAATCCTATGGAATGCCTTACCCCAATCTGTGCAATTGTCTCCTACTCTATTAGCTTTTAGACGATCCCTGAAAACCCTTCTCTTCAGAGAAGCCTACTCTACCCACACCTAACAACTGTATTTTAATTTTCTCCATCAGCTCATCCCCCACAGTTAATACCTTTTGTTCCACTTGACCCTTCCTTCTAGATTGTAAGCTCTAACGAGCATGGCCCTCTGATCCCTCTGTATCAATTTGCATTGTAAGTGTACTGTATACTGTCCTGTATAATAATAATAATGATAATAATATCAGGGCCGGTGCTGGGGGTGGGCAAAAGGTGCGTAGGCACCAGATGTTGCATGGGCATCCACCCAATGGAAGGGATGACAGACCACTGGTTGATTTACCCAGTATACCAATTTGCCCCCTTCTAGGATCGACGAGGCTGGCACCCAATTCTACTAACTCCTGGGTCTTCCCAAACTACTGGCTACGGGGGAACATCTAGTGGCCCAAAAGGGAATTACAACAGGCCACATGTGACCCCTACGTTACAAAACCATACACATTTTAAATAAAAGTAAATTCTTTGACCACCATGACTTGCTGAATGTACAGCGGAAAAAAAACCAAGAACGCTTAATGTTTTTTAGGGATTTTTTGTGGGCAAATAGTGTGCTGTGGCAAATTGTTAGTGTGGCCAAATTGCAGCAACAGTGGGCAGGGTTTAAAAGAGTACAATTAGGTTTAAGTAATGCACTGAGTTCAGGGCTCAGAATTATGTAAAGCCCTTAGTTCAGGGTTTAGAAGTTACCCTCATTTTTTTATTCTGTTACCAATTCTGGGTTAAAATGTGTGCACTACAAACTTTACTAGTCTCTACCCAGTGGCTCTTGGTCACAAATCAAAGGGGTGATCATTTGTCATGAACAGACCCCTTTGCTAAGGGTACTGTCCCCAGGAAAACGGGGAAACATGGTAATCATAGTTATATTGGCATTTTTAATGAGTGTTTATAAAAAACACGGATCTTGTTGAAATTGAGCACACTTTTTTTGTCATCTACATCACACATGGTAAATTCCATCTCTGCAGGGTAGCATAATTTCAGTGCCCAGCTCTAGAACACAGGGCATTCCAGCACATGACAACCAGTGTGGTCTCTCTGCACAGGGTCCTAAAACCTGTGGAGCAGCCCATGGGACTCAAACACTGTAGGACAAGGTCTAAAATGTGGAGACTTTGTTTAAAAATTATTGACACTTTGCAACTATGCCGTTATTGGATACTTGATTAATTCAATTCAACATTGTATTGCATGTGTGCGTATGACTATTTAACTCTTGCAATACCCATTTCTGTCCAGTAGAGGACACCTAATCACCTTCTTTTAGGCTGTGCCTCTACCTCCCACTCAATCAGAGAGGGAGAAGAGGGTAGGGTGAGAAGTGCAGACACATCCTCTTTCTGCAGTGGAGAGTAAACAGCTTCTCTGGGCTCTGCAGGTATGTAAACAGTGCAGATTGTGTATGATGTGTAGATTGTGAATGATATGCAGATTGTGTATGATGTGTAGATTGTGAATGATGTGCAGATTGTGAATGATGTGTATATTGTGTATGATGTGTAGATTGTGGATGATGTGCAGATTGTGAATGATGTGCAGATTGTGAATGATGTGTAGATTGTGGATGATGTGCAGATTGTGAATGACATGCAGATTGTGTATGATGTGTAGATTGTGAATGATGTGTATATTGTGTATGATGTGTAGATTGTGGATGATGTGCAGATTGTGAATGATGTGCAGATTGTGAATGATGTGTAGATTGTGGATGATGTGCAGATTGTGAATGACGTGCAGATTGTGTATGATGTGTAGATTGTGAATGATATGCAGATTGTGTATGATGTGTAGATTGTGAATGATGTGCAGATTGTGAATGATGTGTATATTGTGTATGATGTGTAGATTGTGGATGATGTGCAGATTGTGAATGATGTGCAGATTGTGAATGATGTGCAGACTGTAAATGATGTGCAGATTGTGTATGACGTGCAGATTGTGTATGACGTGCAGATTGTGTATGACGTGTAGATTGTGTATGACGTGTAGATTGTGTATGACGTGTAGATTGTGTATGACGTGCAGATTGTGTATGACGTGCAGATTGTGTATGATGTGGAGATTGTGAATGGTGTGCATCTTGTGTATGGTGTGCATATTGTGTATGGTGTGCAGATTGTGAATGGTGTGTAAAATGTGTATGATGTGTAAATTGTGTATGATGTATATGTTGGCATATTTGTTGCACTGCGGAATCGTGTTTGTTTGCACATGGAGTACCAGGCTGCTCTATACATACATCTTTCTGCAGCTGTATTGTGTTGCTGATGATGACGAATGCAGCAGTGCGTGACGACAGCAGTGCCAGTACATAAACACTGACTGTCCATACATGTCTGTCTGTGGATGTTGACTTTTAAGGCATCATTATAACCAGTGTACATACATGATTATCAAAAAACTGGTGGTACATAGATGTGTATCACCTGTGTATATACAGGACTATTTACTTTGTACTGTATGTACATAATTATCAACAGTGTTCATACAGAATTATCGCATGTGTACTTAGATGAACATTACCTGAATCCATACATAATTATCAATAACTACTGATACATGAATATCACCTGTATCTCTCCATGACCATCATCTGTATCTCTCCATGAATATCACCTGTATCTTTCCATGAATATCACCTGTATCTGTCCATGAATATCACCTGTATCTATCCATGAATACCAACTGTATCTATCCATGAATATCACCTCTATCTGTCCATGAATATCGCCTCTATCTGTCCATGAATATCACCTGTATCTGTCCATGAATACCAACTGTATCTGTCCATGACCATCACCTGTATCTGTCCATACATGAATATCACCTCTATCTGTCCATGAACATCACCTGTATCTGTCCATGAATATCGCCTCTATCTGTCCATAAATATCACCTGTATCTATCCATGAACATCACCTGTATCTGTCCATGAATATCACCTGTATCTGTCCATACATGAATATCACCTGTATCTCTCCATGAATATCACCTGTATCTTTCCATGAATATCACCTGTATCTCTCCATGAATATCACCTGTATCTTTCCATGAATATCACCTGTATCTCTCCATGAACATCACCTGTATCTTTCCATGAATATCACCTGTATCTGTCCATGAATATCACCTGTATCTGTCCATACATGAATATCACCTGTATCTCTCCATGAATATCACCTGTATCTTTCCATGAATATCACCTGTATCTTTCCATGAATATCACCTGTATCTTTCCATGAACATCACCTGTATCTTTCCATGAATATCACCACCTGTATCTATCCATGAACATCACCTGTATCTTTCCATTAATATTACCTGTATCTCTCTGTGAACATCACATGTATCTCTCCATGAGCATCACCTGTATCTGTCCATGAATATCACCTGTATCTTTCCATGAATATCACCTGTTTCGGTCCATGAACATCACCTGTATCTGTCAATGAATGTCACCTGTATCTCTCCATGAATATCACCTGTATCTGTCCATAAATTTCACCTGTGTCCATACATGAATATCACCTGTATCTGTCCATAAATATCACCTGTGTCCATACATGAATATCACCTGTATCTGTCCATAAATTTCACCTGTGTCCATACATGAACATCACCTGTATCTGTCCATAAATTTCCGCTTTACCCTACATGAATATCATCTGTCTCTGTCCATGAATATCATCTGTGACCATTTATAAATATCATCTTTTTGACTATATGATTGTAACCTGTGTTCAATCATTTAGTAAATATATACAGAGAAAACCCCAGTAGTTCCCAAGAGACCACTATACAGTATTCCTACTGAAGCTTGCTATGAGTCATCTCACATTAAAGTGGTTTTAAACCCTTACAAATATACCCAGTGAAGGGACTGGCCTCAGGTGATACACAGAGATGAAACAAATCCTCCTGCATAAATTGTACCTGTTTATTTGCAGTCTTCCCTTCTCTACAGCCGTTGAAAGTCCAGAATTTATACAGCTCGTCTGAGCTGTGAGAAAAAAGGAGGCAGAGAACTGAAGTCGCACTCCGCAGTGCTCAGTGAGGAGAGTTCTGAAATATAGCACAAAGGAACAGAGCTGAGACTGTCAATCTGCTGGAGCTTCCATCCCCTGTCACCTTTTTTCTCTTGGTGTCAGGAAAATTTGTCAGAAGTGATGCATGCTGATAGCAGGGGAATGAAGCAGCAGACAGAAATTACACTTAGTGCTCTGGATTAAGACAAATACACACTTTAAAGGGATATGCTTTGTTTATATTTTATATCTGAGGTTTACAACCTCTTAATGAGCATTTTTAAGAAAATTAATGAAGGAAAAGGGACTTCACAGATAAAATATGTAGCGACAACTGCATGTTACATTTATTGAAATTATATGTCACCTGATTTTTTTATTACAATTATTATATACGTGGCCAACAATGTGAGTGACTGCAGACAAAAGTGTGTACAAGCTGCTCAGATAGAAAAGAACAGTTCATTTGATTTTCTGCAGTATAATTTTAGTATAATTTTGCATAAATTGGTACAAGATAGACCATTAATAAATATTACAGTTGGTGAAGGGTTTGATTTACTAAAGACAAATAGACTGTGCACTTTTAGAAGTGTCGTTGCACTCTGCAAGTGCAGTTGCTCCAGATTCTAGTAAGGCCGGGTTCAGATATGTGCGAATTGGATGCAGCTTTAACTAAATTCAATTTGCATAACATGTGAATGTTAGCGGCTCCCAATAAAGCCAGTTCACACACGTCCGGGGTGGCCACGGTGTGGTTTCCAAAAGGTTGAAAAATGTTTTAACCTTAGATGGATGCTCATTTTGTCTAGGGGAATCGGCTATTTTTTTTAAAATCGAACCTGTACTTACCGTTTTAGAGAGCGATCTTCTCCGCCGCTTCCGGGTATGGTCTTCAGGGCTGGGCGTTCCTATTTTGATTGACAGTCTTCTGAAAGGCTTCCGACGGTCGCATCCATCGCGTCACGAGTAGCCGAAAGAAGCCGAACGTCGGTGCGGCTCTATACGGCGCCTGCGCACCGACGTTCGGCTACTTTCGGAAAATCGTGACGCGATGGATGCGACCGTCGGAAACCTGTATTCAAATCTTTAGGGATGAATATTTTTATTGAATTCTTTTATGGCAAACATAATAATCAAGCTATTGTCAAACAAAAGGAGTGACGAGCCAAACACTGCCATAGGGAATATAACAATGACACAAATAAATAAAGTGTTTAAAAAAGTATCTCTTCCAAGACATGAATTTCAGCTTCCCTAAAGCCTTGTACACCCGACCAAGGAACTCGACGGGCGAAACACATCGTTTTCCTCGTCGAGTTCCTTGTTAGACTGTCGAGGAACTCGACAAGCAAATTTTATCCATTCCCGTCAAGGAAATAGAGAACATGCTCTCTTTTTGGCTCATCGAGTTTCTCGACAGTTTCCTCGACGAAAATGTACACACGACCGGTTTCCTCGGCAAAAAAATTTCTCCCAGCAAGTTTCTTGCTGTTTTTTGCCGAGAAACTTGGTCGTGTGAGGCCATGCGTAATGCTGTGTGCTGCTGTGCATTTTTTAAGGGCAGTGTGATGTGTTGTTACAATGCTTATTAATACTGCTTTTTCTTTCTTTCTTTTTTTATTAACTTTATTAAAATGCAACAGGAACAGAAAGTGGGTCCTGATACCCGATTGGCCAGAAGTCCTAAGACTCCCTGGCCAATCGGGTCTCAGGACCTGGTTCCTGATTGGCCAGGAGGAGACTCAGGAAGACAATAGCCAATAATAATTTGCTATTGTCACACAACTGGGTGGGCTCAGGGCGCAGTACTCGGTGCCCCAAGCCCATCAATTTTTAAAGCCAATTAAATCCCCAGGCTCTAATCATGTGATTCCAAAATAAAAAATCCCATTGAAATCCATGTGTCCGGCAACCTGCATGGAGATAGGGGGACAGACGCATGGATTAGGCCGCAATATGGGCCGCCACTGGTCATTTTTACAGTGACAATGCATATTTTTAGCGCTGATCACTGTGTCGCTGGTTCCCAAAAGGTTTCAGACTGTCCACTACAATATTGCAGTCTTGCTATAGCACTGTACACACGACTGGGATTCCCGGCGGTAAAAAGTCCGGGGGGAAAACTGAGAACCTGCTCGGTAACTTTCCCCTTGTACACACCAGAGGTTTTCCTGTCAGGAAAACTGCGGTGAGGGCATTGGCTGGGAATCCCGGCCGTGTGCTCCACCGCAGTATTTCCCATAGGGAAACTGCCGGGAAAAAGTCCGCCGGGAATCCCGGGGGGAAAACTGAGAACCTGCTCGGTAACTTTCCCCTTGTACACACCGGAGGTTTTCCTGTCGGGAAAACTGCGGTGAGGGCATTGGCTGGGAATCCCGGCCGTGTGCTCCACCGCAGTATTTCCCATAGGGAAACTGCCGGGAAAAAGACCGCCGGGAATCGCGGCAGAAAAAAAAAGAATATGTTTTGTTTTTCCTGCCGCTATTCCCGGCAGTTTTCCTCTCGGGAAAACTGCCATGGAGCATACATACGGCCAGTTTTCCTGGCCAAAAGCTGTCATGGCAGTTTTCACGACGGGAAAACTGGTTGTGTGTACGAGGCTTTTGAGTTTGAGTTTTGTGCCACATCAAAAAAATTGGCTGATGTTCTTAGTTTGATACAAAGACACTCTTTTCCTGACCCTTGATTAAAGAAATGATCTTACCAATCAAGGGGTCTAAGGAATGGCTGAGGGGATGTCAAAAATGTTTATGATCAAGCAGATGCCACTCCCTTAGATACAGTTTTCTGAATGTAATAATATGTTGAGGATGTGTCACATACCTTGTAGTAGAACCCAACGTGCAGGGAGTGGCCTCCCATAAACCTCTGGCTCAAGAACCCCTGGTAGAGTAGACAGAAGCTTTTCAAATGGGCGTGTGCCATTTAACCACTTCCATACCAGGCACTTACGCACATTCCCGCCCAAGCCAATTTTCAGCTTTCAGCACTGTCGCAATTTGAATGGCAATTGCGCGGTCATGCTACACTGTATCCAAACAAAATTGACGTCCTTTTTTCCCCACAAATAGAGCTTTCTTTTGGTGGTATTTGATCACCTCTGCGATTTTTTTTTTTGCGCAACAACTAAAAAAAGACTGAAAATTTGGAAAAAAAAAATACGTTTTTATTTTTTTCTGTTAATTTTTTTGTAAATAAGTTTTTCTCTTTCAATTATGGGCACTAATATGGCGGCACTGATGGGCACGGATGAGATGGCACTGATGGACATCGATGAGGTAGTACTGACAGGCACAGATGAGGTGGCACTGATTGGCGGCGCTGGTATGCGGCACTGATGGGCACTCATAGGCGGCACTGATGGGCACACATAGGCGGCACTGATGGGCACACATAGGCGGCACTGATGGGCACACATAGGCGGCACTGATGGGCACTCATGGGCAGCACTGGGCACTCATAGGCGGCACAAATGGGCACTTATGGGTGGCACTGATGGATACTTATGGGTGGCACAGATGGGCACTGATAGGTGGGCACTGGGCATGGATGGGCACTGTGGGGTGGCACTGATGGACACTGTGGGGTGGCACTGATGGACACTGGGGTGGCACTGATGACCACTGTGAGGCAGCAGTGATTTAACCGTGTTGCCAGTCAGTGCCCATTTGTGGGCACTGATTGGCATCTTTTTTTATGCTTTTTTTTATTTATTTTTTCAGACTTTTTTTTTTTTTCATGCTTTTTTTTTTGTGCTTTTTTTTTTTTATTTGCCCTACCCTGGTGGTCCAGGGTGGGCTTCCCTGGTGGTCCAGTGTGGCGATCCGAGGGGGGGCTGCGCTGATAAACAACTGTCAGGAGAGCCGCCGATCGGCTCTCCTATACTCGCGCCTGTCAGACGCGAGTGAGGAAGAGCCATCAACGGCTCTTCCTGTTTACATCGTGATCAGCCGTGATTGGACACGGCTGATCACGTGGTAAAGAGTCTCCGCCGGAGGCTCTTTACCGAGATCGGAGATGCAGGGTGTCAGACTGACACCCCGCATCACCGATCGCCGCGCGCCAATACGGGCCGGGCGGGAAGTGGTTAAATTAGGAGATACGCCGTCGTATCTCTTTTGTGAATCTGGCCCGGTGTTCTTAGAGTCATAGTCAGTATTTTTCTTTGTCCAAACACAGCGAGTCCCCCTCCTCAAAAAGGCACATGTACTGTCATGCCAATGAAAATCTACAGTAAATGATTCAGAGAGGGATTGGGAGAAAGTGGTGGTCAAATGAGACCAAAATTTAGCTTTTTTGCATTAACTCGACTAGCTGTGTTTGGAGGAAGAACAATGCTGACCACGACCCTAAGAACACCATCCCTACAGTCAAGCACAGAGGTGGAAACATGATTCTTTGGGGCTGTTTCTCTTCTAAAAGTACAGGCCAACTTTGCCACAATGAGTATTTATTTTTATGATAAAGCTACCTGAGAGCAGTGCCTGAGGAAGGTGAAAATGCCTTTTGGGGGTGTAAATCTGTGGGTACAGTTAGACTAGCGCTCTCAAGCAACTACTGTTTTTTTTGGCGTATAACACTCACTTTTTTACCCAGCAAATCAGTTGCAAACAGTGTGTGCGTGTTATAGGCCGATACTGCAATTTGGGCTGCCAAAGGAGAGAACGGGAGGGGGACGAGACGAGCACCATCAGATTACATACAGCGAAAATCTCCTGTTTACTCAGCGGCAGGGCCGATCCTAGGGTCACAGACGCCTGGGAGCAGAAATATTTCTGGAGCCCCACATGGGCTTGGTCATCGCACTAACTCCTCCCCTTTACAAATGTTTCTATGGCTACGACTCAAACACAGAGATGCTCCCCTAAGAAGTCTTCATTAGTGTCCCCCATCAGAGCCCCCCCCCCCACAGCAGGTGTCCCCCATCAGAGCCCCCCACAGCAGGTGTCCCCCATCAGGTGTCCCCATAGATCAGTACTTGTCCAATAGATCCCTGTAGCTCCGGCGCGCTGGGAGCAGAAGCACATTACAGGGGGCGGGGCATCTTTGGTTACTTGGAGGGTGGCACTCGGAGGGCATTTCTGGGAGTGCACGGGATGATTGGCAGCAGCTCCAGCCAACCCAGAAGCCTCTCATCACACCGTATATGGGAGAAGAGCCGACACACGCAGAGGGGGCGGGGCAGACAGGAGACTGCTCCATGCACACCGGACAGGATTAATTAGTGGAGCCAAGTACCGGAACGTGTTCCGGTACTAGGCTCCGCTGTGGTACCCAGACTGGATATGGGCTCTTGTCAGTTGCACAGTGGAGAGAGCAAGCGGGAAGGGGAAACGCAGCACCCGCTACATGCGCTCCACCTCTGGACACAGACAAGCAGGAGGGAGGGGAGCACTTTGGAGCTTCGGCGCCCCCACCCATGCACCCTGCCTAGGATCGGCCCTGCTCAGCGGCCTCTGTAATAGGAAGTCCTGTCTCCTGGGCTGGCATTGAACCAGTGTTCTGTCAATCATAGAAGCCAGTCCAGGAGGCGGGATTTTGTATTAATGAGGGCGCTGAGTAAACAGGAGATTCTCGCTGTATGTAATCTGACGGCGCTCATCCCGTCCCCCTCCCTGAGATGGGCATTCATCAGGCTGCATTCATGGCAATGGTGAGGCTGCAGATGGGCATTGATTAAGCTGCATTGATGGGCAATGGTGAGGCTGCTGATGGGCATTGATTAAGCTGCATTCATGGGCAATTGTGAAGCTGCTGATGGGCACTGACCCTTATTTTGCTTCAAAGTTCTTTATTTAAAATGTAAAAAATCTTCCTGAAACTTCCCTCTTAAAATTAAGGTGCGTGTTATACGCCGATAAATACGGTAGTTTCTTGTTATTTTATTCAATGAACAATAAAATCTCTGTAACCAAGGTAACAACAAATCTTCATCTATATAAAACATGGCCTCTAATCATAATTAACACTTTTCTTTTTTTCGGGAGGCAGTCTGTCGCTTTTTTTTTTTTGGTTTGCCTGCAATATGAGTCCTGTTTCCGTAGCTTAGGCTATTTTTAGAATGACGTATAAGTTATTCATAGTATTTCTTTCATAATACAAAGCTCAGCCCCCTCCCTGCTTCCCTTTTATATTCAACTGGTTGCTTCGTTCTGTTCTTCCTACGCCAATGTTGCAGCCCACGTTCTCGCTCTATATGTGTTTATCAACTCATCAAACACAAGGTTTATTAACTGTCTTTTACACAAATGCATCATTTGTTGCAATCTTCCTTTAGAGCCTTCCTGCTTTCTGATCCTCCAGCATTTGTAAATCCTTGAATCTCAAAGGAAGAAGGTCATTTTTCCGGGGGCAGTATAGGTATTTTTTATTATAATAATCGCCTGCTGGTGACTGGGCACATCAGAAATACTGCAAATAGCATTAAAGTAGCATCCAGTGGAGAGAAATGATTACAGATGCCGGCATTCACTGCAGAGAGCAATTGTCTCTGTGTTTGCATAGCATACAAGCACTTTTATATAAGAACACTGAACAAGGGAAGGCTCAGATGTGGGCAAGCACACAGAGAAGGATTAGATGGAGCTTTGTTCATTGCTAGGTACACTCATTCCTGCACATTTCAGTGGTTGAAACTCAGACATGAAATATGAACAAAGCATATTCCTCTATAGTGTGTACTTTTCTCATTTAACCACTTAAGCCCCGGACCATTTTGTTGCTAAATGCCCAGGCCAGGTTTTGCGATTCGGCACTGCGTCACTTTAACAGACAATTGCGCGGTCGTGCGACGTGGCTCCCAAACAAAATTGGCGTCCTTTTTTTCCCCACAAATAGAGCTTTCTTTCGGTGGTATTTGATCACCTCTGCGGTTTTTATTTTTTGCGCTATAAACAAAAATAGAGCGACAATTTTGAAAAAAATTCAATATTTTTTACTTTTTGCTGTAATAAATATCCCCCAAAAACATATATAACATTTTTTTTCCCTCAATTTAGGCCGATACGTATTCTTCTACCTATTTTTGGTAAAAAAAATTGCAATAAGCGTTTATCGATTGGTTTGCGCAAAATTTATAGCGTTTACAAAATAGGGGATAGTTTTATTGCATTTTTATAATTTATAATTTACTAATGGCGGCGATCATCGATTTTTTTCGTGACTGCGACATTATGGCGGACACTTCGGACAATTTTGACACATTTTTGGGACCATTGTCATTTTCACAGCAAAAAATGCATTTAAATTGCATTGTTTATTGTGAAAATTACAGTTGCAGTTTGGGAGATAACCACAGGGGGCGCTGTAGGAGTTAGGGTTCACCTAGTGTGTGTTTAAAACTGATGGGGGGTGTGGCTGTAGGACTGACGTCATCGATCGAGTCTCCCTATAAAAGGGATCACTCGATCGATGCAGCTGCCACAGTGAAGCACGGGGAAGCCGTGTTTACATACGGCTCTCCCCGTTCTTCAGCTCCGGGGAGCGACCGCGACGGGGCGGCTATAAACGAATAGCCGCGCCGTCGTCCCGGATCGCTCCCCACGGGTTACCGACCGCCGCATGTACCGGGGGGGGGGGGGGGGCGATCGGACCCCCGACCCACGGAAAGGCGGGGACGTACATGTACGCCCATATGCCTGTACGTGCCATTCTGTGGACGTACATGTACATGCGGCGGGCGTTAACCAGTTAAAGTGATCGTAAAAGTTTAATTATTATTAAAAATGTTGAATAACAAACATCTTATACTTACCTGTTCTGTGCAACGGTTTTGCACAGAGCAGCACCAAACCTCCTCTTCTCTGGTCCCCTGCCGGTGCTCCTGGCAGCTCCTCTCCTCCGAGTGCCGCCAGAGCAAGCCGCTACGCTATGGGGGCACTCATGCATGCTCGCTCCCGAGCCTTCATCTGTGTGTCCATAATGTCTCTCCTTATTGGCTCTCTGGCAGTGATTCACAGCAGCTAATGGCTCCCGCTGCTGTGTCTCAGCCAACAAGGAGGCAGCGAGCAGCCACACTCGTGCACATCGCTGAATCGAGATCGGGCTCAGGTATGTTTTAGGGGGGCTACGGGGAGGAACCTGCATACTGAATCTTTATTATCTTCATGCATAGAATGCATGAAGGTAAAAAAAAACTTCTACCGTTACAACCACTTGAAGAGACCTGAGTGCTATTTGTGAGTGCTGCTTTGTTCCTCTGCTATTAGCATGAGTCACTTCTGACAAGTTTTCCTGACACCAAGAGAAAAAAAGGTGATGGGAGGGACCTCCAGCAGATTGACAGTCTCAGCTCTGTTCCTGTGTGCTGTGTGAAGGGGGGAGTGTGTCCCTTCCATCCAATCAGCTCTCAAATCTCTCCTCACTGAGCTCTGCAGAGTGTAACTTCAGCTCTCAGGCCCATTTTTTGTGACTGCTCAGAAAAGCTTTAAAAATTCGGCACTTTGAATGGATGTAGAGAAGAGAAGACTGCAAGTAAACAGGTACAATGTTTGTGGGATGATTTTTTTATTTTTATTTCTGTGTATCACCTGATAGTCACTTCACTTGGTATATGGAAAGGTTTACAAACACTTGGCTTTTAGAGGAATTATTGCTGAAATTGCATACAAAGGAGGTATGCACACTGAAGGGAATGCTGCAGTTAGGCTTAACCACTTGCCGACCACTGCACGACTATTTACGTCGACAACATGGCATGGGCAGATTGGTGTACAGGTATGTCCCTTTAAATCTGCCGCTGCGTGCCTCGCGAGTGTGGCCGCGGGTCCCCGGAACTCGATGTTCCCGGGAGTCCTGCGATTGCGGTCGGCAAGTGTAGAACAGGGGAATGCCTTTGTAAACAAGGCATTCCCCTATTCTGCCTAGTGACACTGTCACTGATGACCGTTCCCCATGATTGGGAATGGTCATCAGTGACGTGTCACATGTAGTCACGCCCCCTAACAATAAGAATCACTTCCTAGGGAACACTTAACCCCTGCAGCGCCACCTAGTGGTTATCCCCTTCACTGCCAGTGTAATTTTTACAGTAAGTACCGTATTTTCCGGCGTATAAGATGACTTTCTAACCCCTTAAAATCTTCTTAAAAGTCGGGGGTCGTCTTATACGCCGGTAACCTAACATCTTACCTTACCAGAATCGCGGCCGTACGATTTTTCAAAAGCCGCGCCTCCGACGTCTTCTGTTCCGTGATAGGCGGAAACAATCAGCTTCCCAGGAGGCACTGTGTTCAGTGTCCGCCTATCACGGAGGGCCTCTCGTCCTGTGTTTAGTGTCCGCCTATCACGGAGGCCCTCTCGTCCTCGGACGAGAGGGCCTCTGTGATAGGCGAACACTGAACACAGTGCAAGTTTGCTTTTTTTTAAATAACCTATGGGGCCCACACACGATCGGTTTGGACCAATGAAAACGGTCCATCAGACCAATTTCAGCGGTTTAACCGATCGTGTGTACGCGGCCTTAAGGTGTCAGCATACCAAGATATGTTGGACAATTTCATGCTCCCAGCTTTGTGAGAACAGTTTGGGGATGGGAATAAGCCCCAGACTTTATTTATTGCAGTCAGATTGTTGAGCTGGAAGAAATCAATTACGTACTCCAGTTCAGTGATCTTCTCTGCAAACACTTAACCTGCAAATGACTGTTTCTGTAGTATTCTACTACTGACTACTTAGCATTAGTATGTCAATGGTCTGAGCTAGCTAGGCTGCAGTTTGGCTACTGTTTTTTCCCGATTTGTAGCTGATGGATACAGAGAAGGCACCCATGATGTCTCCATGAGGAGGACCTTTCACCCTACAAGTATGTTGTCACATACAGTATAGTTCAGCATTTACTACTATTGTAATTGTGTCTTTATAGGTTGTAGATTTAACCTGTTCAAGGAGAACAAAAATGGTACAGTCAGCTTGAAATTTCAAATTCAGCTGTTGCATCAACGATTAAAGAAGATCAATAATTTTACCGTGATAATGGCAAAGAGTACAGAAGTGAAGATTGCAGTGTTTGGCAGAGCTGGCGTTGGTAAATCTGGTAGGTTCTTTGGTTATATGATGATAATTCTATAAAAAAGCACATATTTCTGCAAGTAATTTTTAATTATTCTTTGTGCGATTATTATTTGTGCACATTGAATATTTCCTTTTTTAGACTACGTTATCAATTGGTCAGAATCTGCCTAATTGATCAAGCTGTTACCTATGGCATGCTAAAAATGGGGTTGAATTACTAAGGGCATATTGACCGGGCACTTTGCAAGTGCAGTTGAACTCTACAAGGACATTTGCTCCAGAGATAAATAAATGAGGGGAAGCTCTGCTGACCTTCATTATCCAATCATGTGTAAGCATAAATGCTGTTTTTTTTTTTTCTTTTAAAATTTTCCTTGCATATCTTTACAAAGTGAAGCTTCACCTCATTTACTAAGCTCTGGAGCAAATGCTCTTGCAGGTTGCAACTGCACTTGCAAAGTGCACAGTCTACTTGCCTTTAGTAAAACATCTATGTTTCAGGGGATGTTCTTAGACAGAACTTTGGCAGATATTATTGGGGCCTTTGATTTTTTAACTTATAATTTTTGTACTTAACCACCTCCCACACGGCCACTGCACATGTACGGCCGGGTGGGCACTTCCTCTTTCTGATTGGACATTCACGAACGCCCCTCAGAAGGAGGGAGCTCACGCGTGTGCGTGCAACGGGTGCGATCCTGATGCGCTCGTGTCACCCGGACACGGTGCATCTCCGGTCAGCAGGAGGTCTCTGTGATTGGCCTTCCTGCTCACATGACAGCCGTCATGTGATGTAAAGAAAGAGCCGGTTGCTAGGCGATCGGCCCTGCTCTCCTCACACAGAAGCTGTCAGAGGAGAGGAGAGCGGATCGCTGCAGCCAGCCGGTGATCAGTGAGTATGAGCTGTCTTTTACAGCTTTTTACACACTGATCACCAGCCTAGTGTCCCCACACAATGTACCCCAAAATAGTGTCCCCAAAACACTATCCCCACACAGTAAAAACACCTGTCCCCAAAATATGTAACAGTAAAATCATATGTCCCAGTGATCATCCGCACACATATGTCCGTGATCACATGCGCATATCTGTACATGATCATCTGCGTATATCTGTACGTGATCACACAAACCAATTTTTATACACTTAACAGGATTTTTTTTTACCAAAAACATGTAGCAGAATACATTTTGGCTGAAATTTATGACAAAATTTGATTTTATTGGATTTCTTTTAAAACAGAAAGTAGAAAATACTGTTTTCTTTTCCAAAATTTTCCCTCTTTCTTTCGCTTAAATCGCAAGAAAACAAAAAACAAAGTCATAATTAAATAACACCAAAAGAAAGCTCTATTCGTGTGAACAAAATGATAAAAATGTAATTTGGGTACAGCGTTGCTGATTGTGTCCCTATTTGTAAGATTTTTTTTTTCTGTTCTATTTGAATAGTATCAGGCAGAAAAGGAATAGAGAGAATATTCCCATTCAACAAGATGCACATCTTCCAATAGAGAAAGAACAATTTCATAACTCTTACAGGGTTTTACTGTTATTTTCCTATAAGGGAACTGTCTCCAAACTTAGAATGCAAGTGATGATGGAATAGACTTTTCCAATGTGGAAGCACAGTGAGAGATCACAAAGAAGTCAGAACATATAGCTATAACAAAAGAAACAGCAACAAGTAAAAGACAAATGTGTGAGCCAGGATGGGAACGGCCCTGACCCCAGATCACTCAAATAGTGAGCATCTTATAAGCCAAAAGAAGGTTGTAGTAAACGTAAGGTACACACCAGAGATAAGTAATTATAAAAGTCAATGAAGCTAAAGGCCGATAAGAAAAGATTGGGTCATCAAGGGACCGATGTGAAGGACTCAGATTGGTTCCAAGTGGCCCAAATTTTGTTAAATTGTGTTACAGCTAGTTAGAGCTTTGAAATATTCCATTCTCCTAATATCCGCAATGATATTCAGCAGCTGAGATTAGAATGGTGAGTCTATGGATAGCCAGTATATAGGAATGATCTCACAGGGGCTCTATCCTATGATCCACACAATCAATGAAATTAAATTACACTATCTGCAATAAGTCCCAGATTGGTGTATAACCATCAGAGAGGCTCTTATTCAAAGTGCTTCTTTAGTATAGGGTGGTTCTTATTGGTTATTCCCGGTAGGTCCAGACACTCCTTCAAACGCTGTCCCCCTCAAGATAATCTACTCACCAGATTGTAGTTGTGTGATGCCTTAAAATCTCCTCTCAATCAGGGATCATCAGTCACTCTCCTCCTGGCCTCAGCACAGCATCAGATACTCTCCTCCCAGTGCGTGTAGATTCAATACAGTGGGTGCATGCATGCAGCATAAGCGGTCATGGAAGTGAAGTAGAGAGGCAAAACACAGTGTAAAACAGTATTTATTATAAAAACATTCCCCGCAACATGTGTATGCTTACAAGGTATAAAAGGTAGAAATGCACATCAGATAAAAGCCTGCAGCTCACTCAGATAGGTATGCCTTCAAAGCAGATCTCCAGCTGGTAAGTCCCGGGAGCAGCTTCCTCTGTGTGTACGATGCGTCGCGTATCCACGCCCTGACACGTTTCGTGATTGGATCACGTCTTCAGAGGGCCTATCGGGAATAACCAATAAGAACCACCCTATACTAAAGAAGCACTTTGAATAAGAGACCAATGTGGGACTTATTGCAGATAGTGTAATTTCATTTAATTGATTGTGTGGATCATAGGATAGAGCCCCTGTGAGACCATTACAATAGATTTCAGCAGATTGTGAACTTTTGGTTCAGGTGAATCAGGGCATTCATATAGCGCTGTTAATGTTTCTATGAGACATATCTTTACATTTTCTATTTTCTTTTATAATAGCTGCTTTTCTGCGTTTTTTATTTCAGCTTGTATTAAGCTTATCAGATCCATTGAGCGCTAGGATCAGATCTGTTCTAGGGCATTTTCTGATATTTTTTACAGTATATAGGAATGGCTCTCTTATCAGCAGTTAACATATGCAAGATTAGTGCTTCGTGATACCAGGGAAAGGTAAATCTAGTAAATAGTAGACAGGACCCAATGGGAGGAGCATATCAATAACTGATGAATGGCCATTGAAGAAGCCCAGAAAAAATTGGATTTGAGGCAGAGCCAGGAAATGTCATAATGTGAGCCTATTCCATGATCGCATTTCCAACAGATCTCTGAAGTCATTGCGTTACGGGCATTGAGTATCTCGGGTCTTCTGTGCCAAAACATCAAGACTTTATAAGTAGTCTCTCTCTACACCACACAATGTGAGGATTTCGAGTTTTCCCAGTTATTTAAAGAAAAAAGTTGTAAAAGAATATATGCCCTCCAACGCATATACAAATGGTGATCCACAGATAGCGAATTCTTCAAGATTCTTCATGAAGGATTTTATAAATAGAGGCTATTGAAAATACGTAGTTGATAAGGGCCTTGAGCACAAATAGATTCACATTTAGTGGGCCTGTCTGAGGTTAAGGAGGGTGACATGGAGAAAAAGTAGTGTTTAATTTGGTGATGAGAGAAAAAAGTGTTTGGGAAAGTGTTTCTTGCCCCGTACACACGATCGGAAATTCCAACAAAGGATTAAGAGCCGGTTCTCAAATTTTCAGATGGAAAAAATTCCTATTGGAAAATCCGATCAACTGTAGCAATTCCGACGCGCAAAATTCCGACGCATGCTCGGAAACAATTCGACACACGCTCGGAAGCATTGAACTTCATTTTCTCGGCTCGTCGTAGTGTTGTACGTCACTGCGTTCTTGACTAGCGAAAGTTCAGAGAACTTTTGTGTGACCGTGTGTATGCAAGCCAAGCTTGAGCGGAATTCCATCGCAAAAAACATCCTGACTGACTATCTATGACTTTTTTTTTTTTTTTTTAACAAGAGAAACTATCTATGACTTTCTAGATACTGTCAAATAAGGACCACCTGACTCTGATGTGGTCTGTAACTGATTGCTAATCAATAACCAATAATCATAGTGCTGACATGTAAAAGAAAAAATTGTGTCCTTCTAAATTGCACATTGCTTTTAAGAACCATCTGTATTAAGTATTTTGTCTTTCTAGCTCTTGTTGTGAGGTTCTTAACCAAGAGATTCATCTGGGAGTATGATCCCACCTTAGGTAAGTTCCTGACTTTCTGCAGATGGGCAAGTATGAACTGTACTACTACAAAATCGTCAATGCCACTTCAATGTGTATTATCAATTTTGTGCACATTTAACTTAACCTGGCATGGACCAAAGTATTTCCACAGTCCTGATGTGTTGCACATTGTGGTGGCTGTAAGTACCTATCCTAGCTTTCAATTCAGATTTCAGTTCCTGTGGAATTCCCAGGCTGTACACAAGGCCTCCACTTACAAATGTATTGAGATGAAGCACCATTGGTGTCCTCTTTCCTTCATTCAGTTGTCCAATGCTCAAATTTCAATAGCAGAGGCTTGGTATCTGACCTGCTGAATGACAGTGCTCCCATGTAGCCTTGGCCTAGGATCCATTGGGGCTCCACAGGGGCAAAAAGGAGTACTCAAAAGCACCACAAGGTGCAGAATTTTAGTAGTGTTACTGACTGGCAAAAATAAATGTTTTAGACCAGCTTTGGCACACATTTCACTATGGTTTTGCACCAGCTTAAAGCAGGAGTTCACCCATAAAAAATTTTTTACCCTTAGATTGATGCTCATTTTGTCTAGGGGAATCGGCTAGTTGTTTTAAAATCGAAGCTGTACTTACCGTTGTAGAGACGATCTTCTCTGCCGCTTCCGGGTATGGTCTTCGGGACTGGGCGTTCCTATTTTGATTGACATTCTTCCGACAGGCTTCTGACGGTCGCATCCATTGCGTCACGAGAAGCCGAACGTCGGTGCGGCTCTATACTGCGCCTGCGCACCGACGTTCAGCTACTTTCGGAAAATCGTGACGCGATGGATGCGACCGTCGGAAGCCTGTCGGAAGACTGTCAATCAAAATAGGAACGCCCAGTCCCGCAGCCCATACCCGGAAGCGGCGGAGAAGATCGCTCTCTACAACGGTAAGTACAGCTTCGATTTTAAAACAACTAGCCGATTCCCCTAGACAAAATGAGCAGGAATCTAAGGTTAAAAAATGCTATTTCCGGGTGAACCTCCACTTTAATTAAAGGGTAACTGCAATTTAGCTGTTTGTATGGCCCGTACAAGAAATAAAATAGGAGCTAATACCTCATCTGAAAATATGAGTGTTCATCTCTTGTAGTCTGTAGCTCCTGGCTTTTCCCTAAACCTGAATTTCAGGTATGGCTTTTTTTTGCAGTTACATTGGTCCAGCATGGTATGCACATGATATGCTTATGGGATTCCCATTGAAGTCGATAATCACTATAATATTTACCGCTACTACAGTGATTGCCACTGTCTTCTGGGTCCCCATTTGAAGAAGGTTGAGAGGGGGGGGGGGGGGGTGACTTTATGATTTTCACCTCATATAATCAGAGAACAGCTTTGCATTTATTATGAAAAACATTAGGTTTTCTATGAATGTGGCACCCGTGCTGAACAAGTGATCACCTGTGTTCACTGTGCAGCAGGGCAGCCACTCCGCCTTGAGCCTGGTAGATAGCGGTGGTCACTGTAGTAGTAATGACTACTACAATGATGCTCTGCTTCCAGAAGGATCTCACAGATACTCAATATGCATACTTACACAGGTCCAAGCTGGACCAATGTAACGGGATGTAAGGGAGAAGCTAGGACCTGCAGGCTGCAATAAGGTGAAAAGGCTTGTCTCTCCAGATGAAATACACTCACTCAGATTTCTCTTTAAGGCCCCTTTCACACTAGGCGGATCCATCTCAGCGGAGTCCGCCAACTCAGCGGGAGATCTCTCCGTGGATCTCCGCTGAGCCGGCGGATGACAAGTCCCTCTCTGCTCACTGTGGGGAGGGGCTTGTGCAGCGCCGCTGTCTCCTATGGAGAGATCTGATGAAAACGGACAGCATGTCCGTTTTCATCAGATCTCACCTGATCCGATCCGCCATGGCCAGATGTCGACGTATCGGCATCCGTCTGATTTTAGTGGATCGGGTGGGATGTCAGCGGACATCCGACGCTCCATAGAGATGTATGGAGTGGCCGTTCAGGTCCACTGACAAATATGACAGGCGGACCTGAGCGGTCTGACCGCGTGAAAAGGGCCTAAGGGCTCATACACACTGGGCTTAAAGTGGTTGTAAAGGCTTGTTTTTTTGTTTTGTGTTTTAAATAACAAACATGTTATACTTACCTCCTCTGTGCAGCTGGTTTTGCACAGAGCAGCCAATATCCTTCTGAGGCCTCGTACACACGACAGAGTTTCTTGGCAGAATTCACAGAGAAACTCGGTCAAAACCCGGATTCTGCCGAGAAACTCTGTCGTCTGTACACTTTTGGCTCGATGGAGCCGCCGAGGAACTCGTCGAGAAAATAGAGAACATGTTCTCTATTTTCTCGTTGTTCTATGGGAGAAGGCGACCCGCCGAGCTCCTCGGCGGCTTCATCCCAGAACTCGACGAGGAACTTGACGTGTTTGGCACGTCGAGTTCCTCGGCTGTGTGTACGGGGCCTCAGCTTTAGATATTATTTAATGTACAGATGTCTTTTGCCAGCATTCTCTCAGTTTATATTACCTTCGAAAAAGGCATAGTTACAGTACATAGTTAGTCAGGTTGAAAAAAGACACAAGTCCATCTAGTTCAACCAAAAAAAAAAAAACAATCCCGTATACACAATTCTATACCCACAGTTAATCCAGAGAAAGGCAAAAAATTTGCTAAAGTCAGGGAAAAAATTCCTTCCTGATCCTCTAAGAGGCAATCGGATTTTCCCTAGATCAACAATTATATTATGTACAAATGCGAACAAAGCTCTCCTATTATTTACAGCCAAATAAGCTGATATTTAACTCCAATATGATCTGCAGTTGCCATGGTGCTGCACATGTAGTCAGCTATCACACAAGCCATTTGATGGCTTGACACTAACAGCCTACATAAGCACACTAGTAACAGTAACATTTATCATTCAAGCCATTCCTTGAATTTAACTTTTTGGGAAACAGCTAAAGCAGAACTAAAACCCACAATACTTACCTCTTCTTCAACGGTTCAAGATCCCTCAACAGCGCAGGGATCTTCTACCTGGCTTCTTCCAGGTGCCAGGCTGTGGCTTCTCTGGCCCACACGGGATGACATCACTTCTCATGTGCAGGAGCCGAGTCATCCCGGTGATCCGACGATATGGTTCCGGCTATCGAGATGGTTCCTGTAAGGACTGCGCAGGCGCAATCCTTGCCGACGGAAATCTCCGAAGCTCGGCCGGCATCCAGGGCGACGTGGAATTTGAGGAAAGTGGCCAGTCGGCCTCGCTCCGCTCGCTCGGCCTCCTGGCTCTTTTTTTAACATCCTCCAATCCACGGGGATGTTAAGGAATGAGCCTGGATGCCGGCAGAGGTTCGGAGATTTCTGTCGGCAAGGATTGCGCCTGCGCAGTCCTTACAGGAACCATCTCGATAGGGGAACCTAACGACAAGTCACCGGCACACATGATTTGTTCTGGAATATAAACACACATCATCATGCGCGGTTGGGAGTACATTCTAAAGACATGCGAGCAAGCAAGTACCGTATTTATCGGGGTATAGCGCGCACCCCTAAAGTTGCCCCGAATCCTGTGGGAAAAACGTTTTTTTGTACTTTTGGTGTCTTGCGCGGCGTCCATCGGCGGCCTCGTCGGGTCCGGCGTCCGTCTGCGGCTTCGGGTGTCCTCTTCGTCGGGTCCGGCGTCCTTCTGCGGCGTCCTCCCCGCTCGTTTCCCGCGCCGAGTTTGAATACTGCGCCAACATATACAGAGCGCAGTACACTCGTGTATTGTCGGCAATGCTCGGCTACTCTCGCGCTGACGTCCAGGACGTCAGCGCGGGAGGAGCCGAGATTGCCCGACAATACACGAGTGTTCTGTGCTTGGTATATGTCGGCGCAGTATTCAAACTCGGTGCAGGAAAGCGGGTATCGGCGTATATTTTCAGGGCAAAAAAGTGCGCGGTATACGCCGATAAATACGGTAGATTTATTTCATTGCAGAAGAGACATTATATGTCTCTTCTGCAATAAAGAGCATGCCCGCTCGCAGTTGTTTTAAATGAAGTCTTTAGTTTCGCTTTAAATTGGTAAGTTTAGTTCCACCTTAAGTCACAAAAAAAGTAATTAAACCGTCAAGTGAAATAATTAATATCATGCAGCATAGTCATAGATGGCCTTTGTCTCTTCTCTCTCCCATGTCTTTAGAATCCACATATCGGCATCAGACAACAATGGAGGATGAGATTGTTACTATGGAAATACTTGATACTGCGGGTCAGGTAAACATTGTTTATTGAGTTAAAGCTGTTCTCCAGGCAGATGCATAAGACAAAAATGAATGGAGCTCAATAGTTATTAATACATTATCAAATCAAATGTAATTATCACATTTTTAAATCATGCAATCAGTATTCAGATCTCCTGCTTTGTCAGACAGAACTGTGCTGTTTGTCAGAGCTGAGTAAATCTCAGAACTGGACTGCACTAAAATACAAATCTTTTGGCAGATAAAAAAAAAAACTCCTTTATCTTATATTGGTTTTAGCTCTGAGTATGCCACAGTCACCCAATGGCCTTGACTGTCCGGCGGACGCATAATCAACCTCTCTTGTCCCTTCCCCTCTAGAAAGAAGCTCTCTTATGCCCCGTACACACGATCTGAATTTCCGTCAGTATAAACTCTGATGGATTTTTCTGATGGAATTCCGTTCAAGCTGTCTTGCATACACACTGTCACACCAAATTCCGACCGTCCAAAACGCGGTGACGTACAACACTACGACAAGCCGAGAAAAATTAAAGGGTCACTAAAGGATTTTTTTTTTTAGCTAAATAGCTTCCTTTACCTTACTGCAGTCCTGGTTTCATGTCCTCATTGTTCGTTTTGCTTTGATGTTGCTGTAATTCCTCTCTGTTCTGGACACTTCCTGGTTGTCTGTTTCCTGATCACCACAGTACTGGGAGATTTCTCACTGTGGTGACTAATCAAGGAGGTGTGATTACTGTGTGTCTAAAACCCCTCAGCACCAATCCAGTTTCGTTTTACAAACCATCACTGCCCTCTATTGGCTCTCTGGCTACATCAGAGAACCACGAAACAACAGCAAAAATGAAACTAAACTGTAGGTACATTATATGATTGGTTTTAATCCATTTTTAATCATTTTAAAAAGGAATCAGTTAACTATTATGTCTCTATGCCCTGTAAACAGTCATTTCAGCAAAAAGTTAAGTTTAAGTTCAATGCTTCCGAGCATGCATCGACTTGATTCTGAGCATGAATGTTTTTTTTCTCTGTCGGAGTTCCATACAGACAAACTTAATTTCCGAACATATTCCGAAGTCCGTCGGAATTTCCGTTGGAAAAACTCTGATGGGCACACACACGGTCGGAAAATCCAATGAAAAAATTCCATCTGACTTTTTCCATTGGAAATTCCGATTGTGTGTACTAGGCATTAGATGCCTGCATGGGGGCATCTTAACATGCATGTGTTAATGTTGCACAGCGGATTGTTTATCAGACCCATTGTGTTACCTTACAGCTGTAGCATACTGCATAGCTCCCAACTGTCCCTGATTTCGAGGGACTGTCCCTGATTTGAAAGAAAGTCCCTCTGTCCCTCTCTCCTCCTCATTTATACCTCATTTTGATCTGATCTATATAGTTGTATATAAAATGCACTTTTTATCTTTTAAGACGTGTTTCCCAGTGCTAAACCTTACTTTTAATTTCTAAATTGCTGCATTTTAAATTTCAAAAGCCAATATAAAGGAATAGTAGTGGGTAAAAAAAAAAAGCACTTGTGGGTTCACTAATCATTTTTGCAATTCTCCTTTCAGGGGGTGTGGCAGGGGGGTTTGTCCTATGCTTACATACTTTTGCTAATAGGTGTCCCTCGTTCCCATCTCAAAAAGTTGGGAGGTATGCGTGCTGTACATATTTAATCTCTCCTAGTCACTATGCAGTCGATTTTGTTAATCCATCTCCCAGATTTGATTTGCTTCAGGGATTTTGATTGCTTTGACCCTGGGACCTATTCACACCTTTGCGTTCCAGGGACGCGCACAGAAAAGTGCACTTCCAAAAACGCATGCCAAATTGCACCAGTTAGTTCTTAATGACATCCCAATTCAGTGGCTGCTGGTGTTTTTTTCTTGGGGAGGGCGGCAAACAATCCACCCGCCAACACGTCGGCTTCTCTCCGGGCTGCGGATGGCTACTGTCTCGGTTCCCCAGCTTCTCCTTCCTCCTCCTCCTGGTGACCAATCTGTTCGGATCTCATTTTGGCCAATCGGGTGACAGGTCTCATGACATGCTTCCTAATTGCCTGGGAGTAGAATCAGTGATACAATAACAAACATTAATTCGCTATTGTCACACAACTGGGTGGGATTCGGCCGCAGTGCTCTGCTTCCCGAAGCCCACCCTTTTTTGAATTCATGCATCCATTGCCCTGCATGTAGATCAGGGGGCTGGATGCATGGATAGGGGGGCGGCGCCCGTGCACCCCTAATGGACGGGCCACCACTGCCCCAATCGCAGCTAGCAGAAAAACATGCCAAAATGTGCATGAGGCTCACTGGCAAAAAAAGATGCATCAGCTACCTTGGCACATTGTTACGTGTAGGACAGCTCAATCGAGTGAATGGGCTTGCCTTATGCTGTCGGGCACATGTCTGAATTAAAGCGGGAGTTCACACATAAAACAGTTTTTTCTAACAATCCCCTTAGCTTCATGCTCGTTTTGTCTAGGAGAATCGGCTAGTTGTTTTAAAATATGAGCCGTTTTCGAGATGCATCTTCTCCGTCGCTTCCGGGTATGGGTCTTCGGGAGCGGGCGTTCCTTCTTGATTGACAGTCTTCCGAGAGGCTTCCGACGGTCGCATCCATCGCGTCACTAGTAGCCGAAAGAAGCTGAACGTCGGTGCGGCTCTATACTGCGCCTGCGCACCGACGTTCGGCTTCTTTCGGAAAATCGTGACGCGATGGATGCGACCGTCGGAAGCCTCTCGGAAGACTGTCAATCAAAATAGGAACGCCCAGTCCCGCAGCCCATACCCGGAAGCGGCGGAGAAGATGCATCTCGTAAACGGTAAGTACAGCTCATATTTTAACCTTCCTGGCGGTGTTCCCGAGACTGACTCGGGGTTAGATTTTCCTGCTACGATCGGTAACCCCGAGTCAGTCTCGGGCTTGCCTCGCTAGATCCACAGGCACTTTTTACTTACCTTGTCCCTGGATCCAGCGATGCCACCACGCTGTGTGAGCGAGCGGGACCTCGCTCGATTCACATAGTGCCTCCGTGTGACGCCGATCTCCGTTCCCTGCGACGTTACGACGCACGGGGACGGAGAACGGCGCCAAATTCAAAAACGTAAACAAACACATTACATACAGTATACTGTAATCTTATAGATTACAGTACTGTATGTAAAAAAAACACACCCCCCCTGTCCCTAGTGGTCTGTCCTGTGTCATGCATGTCATTTTATATAATAAAAACCTTTTTTTCTCCCTGCAAACTGTAGATTGTCCATAGCAACCAAAAGTGTCCCTTTATGTCAAAAATAGTTTTAGATCAGCTAAAAAACAGCGATAATAAATTATAATCACTTGCAGAATTGTGCGATAGCGATTTGTGGGGAAATTCGTCATAAAAAAAAAAAAATAATGACAGCAACAATTCTGCAACTGAGCAAATTTCAGTGATTTTAATTTGATTACATTATTGAATAATTTTTATTATAATTATATTATTATTTGTTATAATTATTTATAATTATTTATTATATTATAATTTTGTTTTTAAAAAAAATTCATACCCGGGATGCCTATTAGAATCTTGTTTGGTCAGATTTAAGTGAGTTATTTCTAAAAATTACAGACCTACAATATAAAACGCCAAATTTCCTTGCAAATAATGGTACCGCTTTCAGCATGTTTTTTCCGGAAAGAATCGTACCGCCAGGGAGGTTAAAACAACTAGCCGATTCCCCTAGACAAAACGAGCATGAAGCGAAGGGTAAAAAGTGTCATGTGCGGGTAAACCCCCGCTTTAAGGCAAATTTGGGACTTCCTGTTGCAGTGAAATGCATGTTTCCCATGTAACCAGAAAACATTTTGCAGTAAAGATCTCTTGTTATAAGCAATGTCAGCCCTCCCACGCTCCATTCAGTGGTTTCTATTGAACGCTTTGTCAGGAACAGGTGTCCTTGGGAAGATTTAGTGAGATCGCTCAATGAAAGGGCACATATTATTTTACATCCTGCTTCTAATCAAAGCTCTTATGTTAGCGGAGGCGTTTATCTGCTAATGTCAGTTAGGTGAAGTTTGTCAGGATTTAAGGCTTTATCTTTACAGATAATTTCATATTGCGCCAAAAGATGAATAATTCTCATTATTTCTGTTAAACAATGAGGAATTTACTTTTATTTCTACAGGACGGATTCAAAGTAGTTCCTTGTAAGATGAACAAGTTTTGGCATTAGGGCAGCTTCACTCTGCCTGGGCTTTGGGCAAAGATTAGCTAACCTGCAGTTACAGTTGCACCTTTTGTAGCTATAACAGCTTCAACTCTTCTGGGAAGGCTGTCTACAAGGTTTAGGAGTGTGTCTATGGGAATGTTTAAACCTGAGTTTCAGGCGCTGTTGACTGTGAAAACCAACTTATGCTGCATTTGTGTACATACAGCTCAACTGTGCTACTGTCATATAGCATGGGATTGAATGCTGGAGAAAATGTTAACAACAAGAGCTAACAGCGCTCAGGGGCTGGGGTGATCGATATTGACCAGGGATGGCAATGACCCACAAAGTACATCTAATATGCTAGTTGACAGTTTATTCACAAATAAGGTTCACAAAAGTGAGTACACCCCCTCAAAATAACACACAGCCATTAATGTCTTAACCACTAGCAGCAAAAGTGAGTACACCCCTAAGTGAAAATGTCCAAATTGGGCCCAATTAGCCATTTTCCCTCTCAGGTGTCATGTGACTTGTTAGTGTTACAAGGTCTCAGGTGTAAATGGAGAGCAGGTGTGTTAAATTTGGTAAGTCTCCTACGCCGTCGTATCTTAGCTGTCTATTTACGCTGCCTGCTAGGGGCGTGTACACTGATTTACGCCTAGAATATGTAAATCAGCAAGATACGCCTATTCACGAACGTACGCACGCCCGTCGCAGTAAAGATACGTCATTTACGTAAGGCGTTTTCAGGCGTAAAGCTAAACCACCAAAAAGATGGCGCAGCCAATGTTAAGTATGGACGTCGGAACAGTGTCGAATTTTTCACGTTTTACGTCGTTTGCGTAACTTGTCCGTGAATGGGGCTGGGCGTAAGTTACGTTCACGTCGAAAGCATTGATTATTTGCGACGTGATTTGGAGCATGCGTCCACGAACGGCTCTTCCACATCTTCCGAGGTCACGATTCATTTACATAAAACACGCCCACCTCTTCCACATTTGAATTAGGCGGGCTTACGCTGGCCAATTTACGCTACGCCGCCGCAACTTACGGAGCAAGTGCTTTGTGAATACTGCACTTGCCTCTCTAAATTCCGCCGGCGTAACGTAAATAACATACGCTACGCCCGCACAAAGTTAAGCCGCCCTACCTGAATCTAGCTAATAATGTACAATCCATAAACAATGAGCATTTAGAATTTACTTTATTTTATTTTTATATGTTATCCACTGGCACACAATTTATATGAGAACAGAACATTTAGCGATACCAGGAGAAACGCATGTACCCCTCAATCCGACACCAGTCAGAGATGCTGAAAAGTGTGCAGATCCAGACCAATGGGCAAGGTCAAGACCGGCCCTACCTCCAGGACTCAGACAACAATCCTCTAAAAAACAGGGAGCAGACGCCAGGAAGCGTAGACTTGTCTGGTCTGAACCCCCGAAGTTTGAGCCAATAAAAAACAAAATGACACAGAACACAAAACTAAAATGTGTCCTCCTCAATCCTATACAGCCTGGGAATACATTTCATTAAGAAAAAGATCCAACCCATATTCATTACCAATAGAATACAATAATAGTCTACTCATATGTATCTCCTAAATGTGCCCGCAAAACATGGGTGCATCACCTCAGATAACAGATAACCCAACTCAATACATGAGAACTCTACCTTCATGGGTGTTTGTTATGGTTTCGATATACAGTGGAACCTCGGTTTAAGAGTAACGCAGTTAACGAGCGTTTTGATTTGCAAGCAACTTTTTTTTTAAATTCTTACTCGGTTTGCGATCGTTGTCTCGCAAGACAAGCAGAATTCAACCTAATAGGGCCTGCAGTACTGCATTTGGCCTGAGATTCGGCAATGCTCGGAAAGACGCAAAAATACACAGTTTCCGAGCCTTTCCAACATTTGCCGAGGTCAGGCCTCAGGCCTTTCCGGCTATTTCCGAGGCTCTCCGGCGCCCCCGTCCACATCTGGCCGCATGTGGTATTGCATCCCATTGAATTCAATTCTGAATTATTTTTGTCTCCATTGACTTCAATTGAAAAATTTGCTATGATATGCAAATTCTTTGGATTGCGAGCATTCTCCTGGAACGGATTATGCTCGTAATCCGAGGTTCAACTGTAATGTGTAGGAACAATTATTCATGTTTTTAAGGGGACAGACCCCTAGTATGTCTTGTGTCTTTTTTTTTACTATTTATGTAATACTTTTTTTTACCTTCAATTATGTATTAGAAGGGGTTTCCAGCACCTTTAAAGTCCCATCCTCCATGGCATAATGTTTTCAGTTTACTAAGGGATTAGGTGCTGTCTCCTTCAGCCAAACATATTTTTCTATAAAACATATTTATCAAATTCTAGTTTGAATGAAATAGGTGAAATGTTTTCTCTCTGTTTTTTATTTCAAGTCATTTTGAATAAGTTATATTATTTAATTTAATTTGCAGTTTGTATAATCTTCTGTTTCTCACTTTGTCTTGTCTCAGGAAGACCCTTTGCAAAGAGATGGCCACATACGCTGGGGCGAAGGTTTTGTCATTGTTTATGACATCACTGACAGAGGAAGTTTTGAAGATGTCATGTACTTTAAGAACTTGTTAGATGAAGTAAAAAAAACCAAGAATGTTACTTTTATTCTAGTAGGAAATAAAGCAGACCTGACACATTCACGGCAAGTTAGTACAGAAGAAGGAGAGAGACTGGCTGCAGAGCTGTCCTGCGCTTTTTACGAATGCTCTGCATGTACCGGTGAAGGAAACATCACTGATGCTTTTTATGAACTATGCCGAGAAATAAAACGTCGCAAAATGGTTCAAGGAAAGACTAGAAGAAGAAGTTCTACGACTCATGTCAAACAAGCTATTAACAAAATGCTAACTAAGATTAGTAGCTGAAGAGAGAGGATCGATGTGTATGAAGCTGATCTCTGTCTTCGTGCTTAAAAATAAATATGTTAGCTAGTAGCTACTATTTTAAATTATTTTTAATATTTTAAAATTGTTATGTATTTTATTGTCATTGTAAATACCCATATTTATACACTGGTGTTATAGCTATATATCCTTTACTATGTTCGAACACCTGCTTATATATGATATTGGCAATGTTGCAGGAATGATTAAATTATTTTACATGTAGCGTTATTGTCAAGTCTTTTTCTTGGAATAGTTTATTAAAGCGGGGGTTCACCTAAAAAAAAAAAAATTTAACATGACATTCAGCCGAGTTGTCAGAATGACAATTGGCTGTTTTTTTTTTATTTCAGTGCCGCACATACCGTATTTTCACCGCCGCTTCCGGGTATGTAATCTGAGGGACTGGGTGTTCCTAAGTGATTGACATCCTTCCGACCGGCCCATACAGCGCGTCACGAGTTGCCGAAAGAACCTGGACTGCGAGTCGGCTCTATACGGCGCCTGCGCACCGACGTTCGGCTTCTTTTGGCAACTCGTGACGCGCTGTATGCGCCGGTCGGAAGGATGTCAATCACTTAGGTACGCCCACGTAGCATCTACTGCTGAGCTGTAGTCCAGCAATGGAAATATACCACAATCACTGCTCAGTCTGATCACGAGTAGATGTGCCTTTAAAATGCCTGTATCCAACACCCATACAGTGCTTAAATGCCCATGTATGCTCTGTGCCCCTCCGTCAGCCACCAGACTCTTCCCAGAGTCATAACTTTATAGGTAGTAAGTAGGGTTGTCCCGATACCATTTTTTTAGGACCGAGTACATGTACCGATAATTTTTTTCATGTACTCGCCGATACCGATACTTTTTTTTTTAAATGCAGCTATGTCTCCCCCCAAATGCAGCCATGTCTCCCCTCAAATGCAGCTTTGTGTCTCCCAAATTCAGCTTTGTGCCTCCAAAATTCAGCCTTGTGCCTCCCAAATTCAGCTTTGTGTCTCCCAATTTCAGCTTTGTGTCTCCCAAATTCAGCTTTGTGTAGGTCTCTCCCCCTCCCCAACCGTCTAGTTGCCTCCAGTGGCATGTTATACATATCCGAGGACTTCTCTGCTCCCTGCCTCCTCTCCGTCTTCCTCTCTGCCCCCTCAGTCTCCTCTCGGTCTCCTCTCCGACCGCTCCCCGCCCCCTCTCAGCCCCACCTCAGAGGGAAAAAAAATAAAGTATCGGGGGAAGCATCGGGAGCATTTGCGCGAGTACAAGTACTCGCGCAAATGCTCGGTATCGGGACAACCCTAGTAGTAAACCTTGCGTCTTACATGCACGCTCGCTTCCACGTGCACGCCGGTCGCGCCAAAGCCACGCCCCCGCGTCCTATGGTGGCTTTTAAACAGAGCTTCTTCCCACGCACGGACGAGGCGGTCATGGGTATTGGGGCAGCACGGGGGGAGAGGGCTGCAGTTACCAGGGGGATGCCGATTACATCGCTCAGGAGGTGGGCACTGACAGAGCGGAGTAAGGGGCAATGCTATCCACAGTAGCGCTGCCAGACACTTAAGACACAATGAAAGGGAAGCATGGTAATGTTAAACACCAGGTATGTTACAATACACCCTCATTCCCGCCGCAGGATACTGTGGAAAACACAGCCAGACCCAGTCTTCACCCATCACGACGGGCCATGTCATGACGGAAAATGTGTATTGTAGAGATGTACTGAATATGTTTTTTTTTTTCTTTAGTGCTTACATTCCACAAACACAAATGAGACAGAAAGAATAACAATTTTAAAGATGTGAATGAGGCACAATGAACCCTTAACCCTTACAAAAGAGAATACGAAATCTATGTAACAGACTTGGGCAATAATAAGTCATATTTATTTTTTAATTTTTTGGTAAAAAGAATGGTCTTTATTTCACAGTGCAGACAGAATTATAAATACCAATACATTCTGAATCTTAAAAAAAAATGTAATATTGGTTTCCAATATAACTTGATTACAGCACTCAATCAAACAAACAAACCTAAACACTGAAGAAGTAAATCTTCATATAATAAATTTAAATATAATTAAAGGAATTAAATACAATTACGGTTCATATGAAATATTCTACAATGCTTCGATAAAAAAAAAAAAAAAAAACAGCACAGGTGTTGTAAAGGTTTCAGGTTGATCAGCCAGTAGTGCACCCTACAGCCAATTTGGGGGCTTTATAGGGTTATGTGCAAACAGTATATCAGTTGACACTTGCCGACAAGAACTAACTGGAAAGAATATTTCTATCTTTAGTGATATTTTAAAGAGCATCCTACTGAAATACTTTGTGCATATAAGTTTTTACAAGAGGAGCATTTGTTTGGATCAGTGAGGCAGCTGAATATCGATTCAATATATTTTGTAGTAACGATATCCCCTGGATAGTGCATTGAGGACTGTATTCCTTGTCATTTTATATAGTTACACTGATAATCCCGATTGCAGATCTCAGAAAATTACTCTCCCAAGCTCAAACAGGACCTACAAGACATAATGAAGAAACAATAAAACCGTAAAAGGGAACTATAATTAACAAAACATTTTGGCCACTTTCACACGTGCTTTTCAGGCGTTTTTTGCACTAACAATAGTGCCTGAAAAGCGCCTCTCAAGCCTCCCCAGTGTGAAAGCCCAAGTGCTTTCACACTGGGGCGGTGCGCTTGCAGGACGGGAAAAAATTTCCTGCAAGCAGCATCTTTGGGGCGGTGCGGGAGCGGTGTACACACTGCTCCTAAACCGTCCCTGCCATTGAAATCAATGGGCAGCGCTGCCGAAGCGTCTGCAAAGTGTTTCGGCAACAGTGCTTTTAACCCTTTTTCGGCTGCTAGCAGGGGTTAAAAGCTGGTCCAAACAAACTTTCTTTATCTTACATCATGGGACACAGAGCCTTAAGTATTTGCTTAATGGGTAATAGGCCACCTTCAGGTGTTGACACTGGTAAACCCTAATTAAGAAAGTTTACTCCCTATATAACCCCCTCCTCCTTCCAGGAGCACATTAGTTTTTTCGCCAGTGTCTAAAGGTGTTGGTCACTAGTGAAGAAGTGCTCTGAAGAGCTCCAGCTAGATTTAAACTCCTCCATAAAAAGAAGCCAGATCCAACCACATTGCCACTGAGGCCTAAATGGATGGTACCTGGGACCTCGTATTCGAAGCACAAGGTTTTGCCTGTAATGCCTCTCTTTGTAGGGCTGGACCCCAGAAATCCAGGGTTTAGGTCTTTGTAAAATTACCTAAAATTTCTGAGGGGGTGCTATACATGGCCCAAGGCAGTGGAACCCTGTTTCAGAGACCCCATCCTTGAAGGTTTGGCTAAACACAGCCCGCGGTAATGGGTGAAAGCTGGATTTTTTTCTGTTAATTCAGTAAAATCCTGCGGCGACGATAAGGTAAGGAAGAGACTTAGATATTTTTAAACGTCTATGTATTTCTTCCCTAAAGGAAAAGAGATGGTCATGCCTTAAAATCCCCACTAGAGGGAGTCTATGCACGTACCATACTCTGAGAGGAAACAGCTGCCTGCACACAGGGACACAAGAGCTGTGGGACACGTATTGGTTGCACGTTGCATTCCTGATTCAGGAAGGACAATCTTTTTCCAGCGCTAGGCTGAATTGTATAGCGACTTGATATAGGGCATGACTATTTCAGCGATTTAGTGCAAAGTGTATAGCGCCTCTGTTTTTGTACTTGGGACTATGCCTGTCAAAAAAAACAAGAAAGCAAAAATTTCACCCCCAGGCATTGGGGTCTCAAGCTGTATTTCCACGCTGTCATCCTTGCCTGAATCACCAAGTATGGCAACTCAGGGTGAGCTATTGGAACAAATTGATGGTGCAGCTGCCCCTCACATCTCAACAACTGTATACGTGACTGAAGATGCCCTTTCCTCCTCCCTCCAGGGTTTGGAAGAAATATTAGCGGCTTTAACCGCATCCTCTATTTAGATGGATAAGAAACTTACTAAGTTCCCTTCCCTTCCCCCACTCCAGCTTTGCTAGGGGAAAAGTGGACTCACGATGAGGTGTTACCCTCAATCGATCAGGAAGAAAAACAAACCGATGATTCCTCAATAGAGGAGACAACGGTAGATGAACCTTTTTCAGCTTCCCAAACAGAGAAATTGCTGACACAATCTCTTACAGAAATGGTTCGTTCCACCTTCATGCTGCCTCTAACAGAGACCCATGAAAACCCAGCCTCTTCCTTAGGTTCTTTAAAACCTTCCCATGCGTTTCCAGCACATGCATTGCTAGAACAGCTTATATTTCCGGAATGGGATCATCCGGATAAGCACTTTCTCCCTCCTAAGAGTTTTGCTATCGTGCTACTCGCTATCCTCTGGAGGAAAAATTCTCCAAAAGATGGAAAGTACCAGCAATTGACGCTGCGATTTCCAATGTGATTAATAACTTAACTTGTCCTGTAGACAATGCACAGATACTTAAGGATCCAACAGATAAGAAGTAGGAATCCCTGCTAAAATCTGCCTTTTCCATAGCAGGTGCCGTCACTCAGCCCACAGTCCCCGCAATAGGCGTCTGCCAATCCCTAAAGGACCAATTTAAATTGGCCCTTAGAGAACTCCCTACACAACAAGCTCGGGATTTGGCTGAACTACCAAAGACATTATGTTTTGCCATAGATGCCATTAAAGATTCTATTCACCAGGCATCCCGCCTTACGCTTATGCTTGTACATATGTGCAGGATCCTGCGGCTAAATTGGTCAGCTGAAACACCATGTAAGAGGCAACCCCCCCCCCCCACCAAGGTGGGGGGAAGACTTCTGCACTTTTCAGAAGTCTGGAAAAAGGAAATTCAGGACACATGGGTCATCTCCACGGTAACGCTGGGATACAAGCTGGAATTCTGGAACTTTCCACTGTCTCGTTTCCTAAGATCAAGCGTGCCCAAAGATCCAGAGAAAAGACAATCTCTGTTTCAGGCACTAGACCGATTAATATCTCAAGGGGTAATCATACAGATACCCACAAAGGAGCAAGGTCTGGGGTTTTATTCTAAGATCTAAGAAAGCTAAATCAATTCCTGAAGATCCGCTTCTTTTCGCATGGAGACAATCAGATCAGTAGTTTCCATCCTTCTAGGAGGAGAACTTCTTGCGTCAATCGACATCAGGGATGCATACCTGCATGTCCCTATATTTCCTGCTCATCAAAAGTTTCTGCGGTTCGAATTGGAACAACAGCATTTCCAGTTTGTAGCCCTGCCCCTTGGGCTAGCCACAGCACCTCGGGTGCTCACCAAAGTGCTGGCCCCACCTCTAGCCAGGTTAAGGGCCCAAGGCATAACAATCATAGACGATCTATTACTTATAGATTAATCGGTGACTCGTTTGGAGCAAAACGTACGCACTACAACCAACTATCTGAAAGCATTAGGTTGGATTCTTAACCTAGAGAAATCTTCCTTAATACCGCTAAAAAGACTGGAGTACTTGGGTCCGATCATAGACACAGCCCAGGAAAAAGTGATCTTGCCCCAAGCAAAGATCAACTCCATAAGAGAACTGGTGCGGAGGGTCAGGTCAAACGGCAATCCCTCCATTCCCCTCTGCATGAGGTTGCTAGGAACCATGGTGGCTTCATTCGAAGCAGTTCCTTATGCCCAGTTCCATTCAAGAACGTTACAAAACAGTATCCTGTCTGCTTGGGACAAGACAATTCAAGCCTTAGACTCACCAATGCGGATGTCCCAAAGCCAATGCGGATGTCCCAAAGCCCAAAGCCTCACTTGGTGGTTACTAACCCAGAATCTGCTGAAAGGAAAATCCTTCAGACCAGTTATCTGGAAAGTGGTAACGACGGATGCCAGCCTCTCAGGCTGGGGAGCAGTACTAGAAGGGACAACTGTCCAAGGACAATGGTCAAGAACCGAAAGAAGCTTGCCCATCAATATCCTAGAGATTCGTGCAGTACAACTGGCTCTAAAGGCCTGGACTTCCAGGCTACGGAATTGCCCTGTCAGAATTCAATCCGACAATGCCATAGCTGTGGCCTATATCAATCACCAAGGGGGCACCAAGAGTCTCTCAGCACAGAGAGAGGTGAACCATATTCTAACTTCGGCAGAAAGGAATGTTCCTTGCTTTTCTGCAATTTTCATTCCGGGAGTAGAGAATTGGCAGGCGGACTACTTAAGTCGCCAGAAGTTTTTCCCAGGGCAATGGTCGCTTCACCTCGACATATTTCGGGCTGTTTGCCAAAGATGGGGGACTCCGGACGTAGATCTCCTAGCATCCAGATTCAACACCAAGTTGTTCAACTTTGTGGCCAGAACAAGGGATCCACTCGCATGCGGAACGGATGCGTTGGTGACCCTGTGAGATCAGTTCCCACTGATATATGCATTTACCCCCATCCAGTTGCTGCTTCGACTTCTTTGTAGAATCAAGCTGGAAAGGAAGCCGATAATTCTGGTGGCACCAGCATGGCCCAGCAGGTCATGGTATGCAGAAATAAAGATGGCAGTGGAGGGCTCATGATCCCTCCCACTACGGCCAGATCTGCTCTCTCAGGGACCGATATTCCATCCTTCCTTATGGTCTCTAAATTTAACGGCTTGGCTATTGAATCCCACATTCTAAAGAAACGTGGACTTTCCGGGTCAGTTATCTCCACCCTGATCAATGCCAGAAAACCAGCTTCCAGAACTATATATTATAGAGACTGGAAGGCTTATGTTTCCTGGTGTGAACCCAAGGGTTGGCACCTTCGGAGATATATCATAGGCAGAATTCTTGCCTTTCTACAATTAGGGGTAGAGATGAAGTTGGCCTTAAGTACTATTAAAGGCCAAGTCTCAGCTTTATCGGTCTTATTTCGAAGACCACTTGCTACTTATTCTTTAGTCCTAGACTTTATACAAGGGGTAACGTGGCTTAATCCACCCATCAAACCTCCCTTGAATCCTTGGGACTTAAACGTAGTTTTGTCTGTGTTACAAAAACAGCCATTTGAACCGATACAACATATTCCTCTAGTCCTGCTGACAAGGAAGTTGGCATTTTTGGTTGCTATATCCTCAGCAAGGAGGGTTTCAGAATTGGCTGCTCTTTCTTGTAAAGAGACGTATTTAATTTTTCATGAGGACAGAGTGGTGCTACACCCTCGTCCAGGCTTTTTGCCAAAAGCAATTTCAGGTTTTCACCTGAATCAAGATATTGTCCTGCCATAGTTCTTTCCAAAACCATGTTCCAGGGAAGAAAGGTCACTACATTGTCTTGATGTGGTGAGAGCAGTGAAAATCTATTTAAAGAAAACTGCTCAGATTCGTAAGACTGAGGGTCCTAAGAAGGGACAGGCAGCGTTGAAATCCACTTTCGCTAAGTGGATTCGGCAAGTGATAATTCAAACTTATGATTTAAGGGGCAAGATTCCCCCCTTTTCAAGTTAAGGGGCATTCTACCAGGTCGGTTAGTGCTTCTTGGGCAGTGCGTCATCAGGCCTCCATGGCTCAGATCTGTAAGGCCGCAACTTAGTCTTCAGTGCATACATTCACAACATTTTATCATCTGGATGTAAGGAGCTATGAGGATATCGTCTTCGGGCGCAGTGTGCTGCAAGCAGCAGTATAGATCCTCAAGTCTGGGTGTACCCTGCGGTTTGTTTCTCCCACCCCTCAAGTGGCATTGCTATGGGACTTCCCATTAAGTAAATACTTAATGCTCTGTGTCCCATGATGTACGATAAAGAAAATAGGATTTTTATTACAGTTAACCTGTAAAATCCTTTTCTTGGAGTACATCATGGGACACAGAGGTTCCTCCCCTCTTTTGGGATTTAGACATATTGCTTTGCTACAAAAACGGGTGTGCTCCTGGAAGGGGAAGGGGTTATATAGGGAGTGAACTTCCTTAATTAGGGTTTACCAGTGTCGACACCTGAAGGTGGCCTATTACCCAATAAGTAAATACTTAAGGCTCTGTGTCCCATGATGTACTCCAACAAAAGGATTTTACAGGTAAGATGTAATAAAAATCCTATTATTTCCTTCACTAAGTGCTGCATTGGCTCTAAGTGCTGTATGAACTGTATGTAGCTTCAGCTTCAGCGGCTGTGAGACAGAGACTTCCCATCTTACACCCAGAACAAAACAAAGTTGGGCTGAGCAGCGCCTAGCCATTCAGAGGCAGTTTTTTCTATGAAATAATACAAACCTGACTGGCTGAGGCAGACTGATTACATCATGATCTCCAACTCGGCCAATCAGAGCCAGACCCGAGAACTGAACGTTCAGCTGTCTTTCATCGCTCAGTTCTCTATGTAGAGGAGGCAGGGGACAGATGCAGCAATGGATAAATGCTGCATCTACATAGGTGAGTAGAAAATCCCACACTTGTCTTAATTCACATGAAAGAATCATTTTACCTTACCTGTATGAAAGATCATTCATACGTGTAGGGAGTGTCTTAGGTATATGGGTAGTGTGCAAGAGTGTATTCTCCCTAGTGTCAGCAAGCACTGACAGTCATTGGAGGTAGCACATGTTCACAGAGATTTAAGAAGGTGATTGAATGTGTACACATGATAAGACTACCCAATGGAAAAATCTAGGCCTGCTGAGGTATAAACCTGAATGCTTGGCCTGGCCTTTAATTGTTATGCCTTGTGTAAAGGAACCCCAAAAGAGACAGGGGTTAACGCTGTTTACGATATTCCATTCCACCAACCCATGACAGCTTATCGACAGTCCACAGTCCAGCAGACAAACATGACCCATAGGATTCCCCAGAAACGAGACACACAGCTCTGTTCTCTGGTTCCAAATGGATAGATTTTAATGGGAAACTCAGGCTTCTTATATACAGTTTAGGAACCACAATGAACAATGACCCAACTCCACCCACAACATGACACAAGGAGCTCAATACACATCTTTTAGGAGACAGACATTCTGACTCCGAGATAATCTACATGAGCTAATTACTAATCATTTACCCAGACAAGGTGACTCCGAGATAAGCTCTTCTCACCTGCTATACAATACACATTTATCATCAATAGAAATTCACACAATACAGTGTCAATTAGCATCACACAATGAAAGGTTCTTGAGAGCCAGACTAAGGTTCATTTACATGACAGTAGCAGATGACATTAAACACCTTAAAGCGGAGCTCCACCCTAAAGTGGAACTCACGCTGATCGGAACCCTCCCCCCTCCGGTGTCACATTTGACACCTTTCAGGGGGGAGGGGGGTGCAGATACCTGTCTAAAGACAGGTATTTGCACCCACTTCCGGCCCAGCATTAATGGGCAAAAGACGGGCATTGCATCACATCCCGTCGCCCCCCCGTTGTGTGCTGGGAACACTCGGCTCCCAGCACACAGCGGGAGCCAATCGGCGGGCGCAGCGCGACTCGCGCATGCGCCGTAGGGAACCAGGCAGTGAAGCCGGAGCGATTCACTTTCTGGTTCCCTCACTGAGGATGGCGGGGGGAGCAGCAGAGAGACGATCGATCGCTCGTCCTCTGCAGCGAACGGCGCTGGACTCCAGGACAGGTAAGTGTCCTAATATTAAAAGTCAGCAGCTGCAGTATTTGTAGCTGCTGGCTTTTAATATTTTTTTTCCAGCGCACATCCGCTTTAACAGTCTGTGTTCCCACATTGAATAAATCACTTTTTCTATTGACCGGTTGGGTTTAGAATCAACAACCTGTAATATTTCAAGATATCCTGGAATACATTGTGAATTATCATTACTGTAAGTCATCGGTGAAGCTGAAACAGGAGTACCCCACACCCTGCAAGACCCTCTGGGTCCCACGGACCCTCCCGTTACACCTTGTATAAAATGTAAAGTGTCTCCAGACTACCAAAATAGAAGATACTTGGGAGATGGCCCTATGCAACTCAAATGCCACGTACACACGATCTGAATTTCCGATGAAAAAAGTCCAGACTTTTTTCATCGGAAATTCCGATCGTGTGTGGACCCCATCAGTTTTTTTTCTGCCGGTGTTTAGAAATAGAACATGTTTTATTCTTTTCGATGGAAAAAAAAAAAAGATAATTTTTTTCCTATCGTCTGAGTGCAACTTCGACGGAAAAAACCCCCACGTATGCTCAGAATCAAGTCGACGCATGCTCGGAAGCATTGAACTTTCTTTTTCTCGGGCTCGTCGTAGTGTTTTGGACGGTCAGAATTTGGTCTGACAGTGTATATGCAAGACAGGTTGAATGGAATTCCGATGAAAAATTGCATCGGATTTTAGGCCATCGGAAATTCCGATCGTGCAAAGCCCCAGCTCATAGCAGGCGGAGGCGGTTTTGCTGAAGTAAGTATGCAGGTGGGATATGAGTTATACTAGACATGTAATTAGGTGGGGGTAATGCACAGGAGATAGGATGGTCTTAAATCCTGGCACTTCTGCTCTGAATGAGAGAGAATACAAGCAAGTTAAAGAGTAGAAATTTTGATTATCACAAATGCGCACTGGTGACCGATTCTCTTCAAAGGAATCATTCTGTGGATGTACTTTTCCTGCATTTGTGCCCCTGGCTGGTAAGTATTGGCTCAATTAACTGCACAATGAATGATGGCAATATGAACAGTATATAATATAATATACACTATATTACCAAAAGTATTGGGATACCTGCCTTTACATGCACATGAACTTTAATGGCATCCCAGTCTTTGTCTGTAGGGGTCAGTATTGAGCTGGCCACCCTTTGCAGCTATAACAGCTTCAACTCTTCTGGGAAGGCTGTCCACAAGGTTTAGGTGTGTGTTTGGCCATTCTTCCAAAAGCGCATTTGCGAGGTCAGGCACTGATGTGGACAAGAAGGCCTGGCTAGCAGTCTTCATGCTAATTCATCCCAAAGGTGTTCTATCGGGTTGCGGTCAGGACTCTGTGCAGGCCAATCAAGTTTCTCTACCCCAAACTTGCTCATCCATATCTTTATGGACCTTGTTTTGTGCACTGGTGTGCAGTCATGTTGGAACAGGAAGGGACCATCCCCAAACTGTTCCCACAAAGTTGGGAGAATGAAATTATCCAAAATGTCTTGGTATGCTGACGCCTTAAGAGTTCCCTTCACTCGAACTAAGGGGCCAAGCCCAACCCCTGAAAAACAACCCCACACCATAATCCCCCCTCCACCAAATGATTTGGCCCAGTGCACAAAGCAAGCTCCATTAAGACATGGATGAGCAATTTTGGGGTGGAGGAACTTGACTAGCCTCTGCACCTCAACTGGATAGAATGCCTTTGGGATAATTGAGGCACTACTTACCAGCCAGTGGCACAAATGCAGCAAAGGTACATGCACAGAATGATTACTTACTGAGAATCATTCACCAGTGGACATTTGTGATAATCCAAATTTCTATGCTTTAACTTGTGTGTATATATATATATATATATATATATATATATATATATATATATATATATATATATATAAATTTATATATACACACACACACACACACACGCACGTTAAAGAGTAGAAATATATATATATATACACACACACACACACACACACAGTATAAACAGGTATTTATATTGCGCCAACAATTTGCACAGCACTTTACATACTGTACATTCTCATCAGTCCTTGACCTCAGACAGCTTACAAGCTAAGCTCCCCATCGCATGTACAAACATGCATGCAGATACATACTAGAACCAATTTAGACATCGGCCAACTAACATACCCCCATGACTTTGCTGTGTGGGAGAAAACTGGAGTACCCAGAGGAAACCCATGTAAAGAACAGGGATAATGTGCAAACTCCATGCATTCATAATTTAGACCAAGCATCCCAGTGTGCAAGGTAGTGCTAACCACTATAGCCTCGTACATACGATCAGTCCATCCGATGAGAACGGTCTGATGGACCGTTGTCGTCGGTTAACTGATGAAGCTGACTGATGGTCCGTAGCGCCTACACACCATTGGTTAAAAAAACGATCGTGTCAGAACGCGGTGACGTAAAACACAACGACGTGCTGAAAAAAACGAATTTCAATGCTTCCAAGCATGCGTCGACTTGATTCTGAGCATGCGTGGATTTTTAACCGATGGTTGTGCCTACTAACGATCGTTTTTTTCCCATCCGTTAGGAATCCATCGGTTAAATTTAAAGCAAGTTGGCTTTAACCGATGGTTAAATAACCTATGGGGCCCGCACACGATCGGTTTTGACCGATGAAAACGGTCCATCAGACCGTTGTCCTCTGGTTAACCTATCGTGTGTACGAGGCCTAACTCACTGTGCTGCCCATAATACTACTATTAATAATAATAAAAAATAATTGAAAGAATATTTGAAGTCAAAGTTGTTGCAAAAAAAATAAAAAAATCCCCCCAAAAAATCAAAGGATATATATATATATTTTTTTTTTAAAGCATTGAACGCCCTATATCTCAGGGATCTCAAACTTACCTCAATTGTAATTAATATGACAATCATCCATTCTAACCTCAGAGCATGCTTCTCATTCAGATGATTGCGCATCAAATCCGTAAGTTCTGTACAGTGTTGAAGTTTTTCATTAATCACCTAAATAAATAAATACCTTTATTTAATATACTTTTTATAAAACTTTCTGCTGAACTCTGTTGGGCATCCCCAAGGCTGAATCATCACATTACTCCTAGTAGTGAAACATTGAGGGTCCATGCACACTGGGCTTAGAAACCACTGCTTCTACAGGAGTTTATTTTTTTTCTCCTGCCTGTACAACCTCCCCTGAACAATTTAACTTGACAGATAGTAAACGATGTTTAAAAACGTCAGTTTAAAAAATGTCATTTACATGCCGCGTTAAGGCCCCATGCACAAGAGACGCTGCTAAACGTACGTTCAGAGGCAGTTGGACAGCTTTTTCAACTGCCCCTGAACACATTCAATGTTATCCTATGTGTCTATGCACACAGTCACCTGCCCACATAACGACGATAATATAACATAAAGGAGAGTACAGGGGCAGCTAAAAAAAAAAAAACACCCAACTGATTCTAAATAGGGATGAGCTGGACACCCCCCAGTTCGGTTCGCAGCAGAACATGCGAACAGACAAAAAATGTGTTCGAACACCGTTAAAGTCTATGGGACACGAACATGAAAAATCAAAAGTGCTAATTTTAAAAGGTTAATATGCAAGTTATTGTCATAAAAAGTGTTTGGGGACCTGGGTCCTGCCCCAGGGGACATGTATCAATGCAAAAAAAAGTTTTAATAATGGCTGTTTTTTCGGAAGCAGTGATTTTAATAATGCTTAAAGTGAAACAATAAAAGTGAAATATTCCTTTAAATTTCGTACCTGGGAAGTGTCTATAGTATGCCTATAAACTAGCACGTTTCCCGTGTTTCCCCTGCACAAAATGAAATTTCTAAAGGAAAAAAAGTAATTTAAAACTACTCGAGGCTAAAATGAATTGCCGGGTTCCAGCAATACAGATAAAAGTCATTGAAAAAAAAAATGGCATGGGTTCCCACCTAGTCCATTACCAGGCACTTTGAGTCTGGTATGAATATTAAGGGAATTGGACCTTGTGTTTATGTGGCTTAAGATGCCAGGTGCTGTGTGCAGGCATCCTATTCAAGTCTATGGGGAAGCAGCAGCTGCACAGACACAGCCGCTCATCCGCAAAAAGACACAGGAGGGTGCATTATCACCAACACAATTTTTATGATTAATGCCCGGTACACACGATTCGATTATCGGACGAATGATCGTCCGTTTTTTTTTTGTATGCTAATCTCACGTCGAATCTGATGACTTTACTAAAGTCACGAAAATTCTCGTACGGCAGAATAAAAAATTGGAAGTGATGTCATGTGTTGTAATGCATTTGTATTGCATTTTCGAACGACAGCTGTACTGATTAAACGAAAATCAGACGATCTGGCATCGTACGAAAATAAATTCCGTGCATGTCCGAATAAAATCAGATGAACTGTCCTGATCGGCTCTCGGAAGCTCTGTACTAACGATCCGATTATCGTACGATCGTTTCGAAAGCGGAATTTTTCATACGATTTTCAGGTCGTGTGTACGGTTTTCAGGTCGTGTGTACGGGGCTTAAAAATGCCAAAAACATACTCACAAACATGAGAAGATACAAGCTCAAATCACAACCCCAGCATAGGCGATTTACGAAAACGCTGTGGTTTAAAATCAGATGCGTTTCGGGAGACAAGCCACTTTCCTCAGAGCTGATCCAACCTAACGCAGTTCTGCCTTTTATAAGAAACGCATCAGCTTTCCAACCACAGCGTTTTTGGAAATCACCTCTGCTGGAGTTGTGATTTTTGACGAGCTTCTATCTTCTCATGTTTGTTAGTATGTTTTTGCCATTTTTATTTATAAAAATGGTGTTCGTGATAATGCTTCTCTATCTCTTTGCAGTGTTTGTCAAGTTCCCCTGCTTAATGAGAGCAGCATCGCTCTGGGCAGTGCACGTGCACTGTTGGTTGTGGGACACAGTGAGCGTTGAGGCTTTGTTGTGCTACAGCCCCTCGTCCCAATGTGTCAGCCATTTAGGTGAGTGGCCCCCGAATGCACACTATCTACATTCGGGCCAGTCATCTGCACCTGCATGGCTGTCAAATTGGGACAAACAGCTGCGTCCATGCAGGTGCTGCGTATGAATGAGGCCTCAAGGTAAATTTTTGGTGCAATTGCTTTCCATTAGGTAGATTCACAAAGAGTTAGGCCTAACTCTGAATCTAAGCCGGCCTATGTTTAAAGCCGGGTACACACGGGCAAACATGTACGATGAAACCGGTCCGTTGGACCGTTTTCACCGTACATGTCTGCCCGGGGACTTCTGTACGATGGCTGTACTAACCATCGTACAGAAGTCCGCACGTAAACAATACGCGGGGCGTGTCCGCGCCGTCACCGCGGTGATGACGCGGCGACGTGGGCGGGCCTGCCTTTTAAATGCTTCCACGCATGCGTCGAAGTCATTCGACGCATGCGAGGGACGGCGGGCGCTCGGACATGTACGATAGGTCTGTACTGACGACCATACATGTCCGAGAGGGCAGGATTCCAGCGGACGGTTTTAAAACAAGTCCAGGAATATTTGCCCGCTGGGAAAAGGCCCGGCGGGCAAATGTTTGCTGGAATTCTGCCCGCTCGCGCCTACACATGACCGAACATGTATGCTGAAACTGGTCCGCGGACCAGTTTCAGCATACATGTTTGGTCGTGTGTACGGGGCCTTAGTGTATTCTCAAACAGAGATACACTTAAACATACCTAAGATAGGCTGGCTTGCGCCATTCTATCTTAGGCTGCAATGTTTCTTTTGCCCGCTAGATGGCGCTGCCATTGCGGCCGGCCAAGATTATGTAAATGAGGGGATACGCCGATTCCCGACGATTTACGAGCGTACGCCGGGCCTACACCGTCGAGTTACGTTGTTTCCGTAAGGGATAGGCCGCCTAAATTTAGAGCTATGCTCTAGTGGACTAACTATTGTTAAGTATGGCCGCCGCGAGATTCGAATTTTTAGCGTCGTTTGCGCAAGTCGTTCGCAAATCGGCGTTTACGTCCGCGTTGAAATCAATAGGGCCGTACGGCGTACTTAGCCGCAATGCGCCCTGGGAAATGTAGTCGCCCGGCGCATGTGCAGTACGCAAAAACGTCGAAAAACGTGAGGTCAAGCCTCATTTCAATAATACACGCCCCCCTCCCGCCGCCTAAAATTTGAAGGTAAGTGGTTTGAGAATCACTTTTAACCTAAATAATTTAAGGCGGTGTAGCCTAAAAAGACTAGGCTAGGCCGTCCTAATAATAGGCCATTCTATGTGAATCTACCTAAATGTTTTTCTATACCATGCTAAAACTACAAACATTCAGGTAGATGAACTTATTTAAAATTTGAAACCCCACCTTGACCCTGCGGTTTATGCTGAGAAACTGACATGTTTTATCATAGAGAAGCTCTAGGTTTTCTCTGTCCCAGTAGAAGTCTGGTGTGATGAGAAGGTCCGAACTTAGATTTATACGATGTCTAAAAGAAGACAGTAAGGACAAAAATAAATATCTGTCAGTTTAAACATTTCCTACATACTGTATGTTTCACGTTTGTATTTAGCTGTCGAAGTGAAGCCCTTATATACTTCTGTAAAATAAAACCACATTAATACCCATGACATGTGTCTGTAAAAAGCATGTAATCAGTTTACCTTAGTGCGAATAACTCTCCAATTTTTTGCATGACATCATCATGAGACAGTTTGACTTTTTTTCTGGCTTTCAACATCTGAAAAATAACAAACTTATTTTACAGTGTTAAAGTAATTGTGTTACCGTGATACATGATATGCAAAACATCTACATATGCCCTTCAAATACACTGCTCAAAAAAATTTAAGGAACACTTTTGAATCAGAACTCCTGGGATTTTGATCTGGTCAGTTGCGTAGTTACGAGGGGGTGGGGTGTATACAGAGGGGGTTGTTAATCAGTTTCAGCTGCTTTGCTGTTAATTGAAATTAACTACAAATGCACTAGATGGGCAACAATGAGGTGACCTCCAAAACAGGAAGGTTTTTTCAGGTGGCGGTGTCTGACATTTTTTCCCTACTCATCTTTTCTGACTGTTTTTCACTAGTTTTGCATTTGGCTAGGGTCAGTGTCACTATTGGTAGCACAAGGCGATACTTGGACCCTATAAAGGTTGCACAGGCAGTCCAACTTCTCCAGGATGGCACATCAATACATGTCATTGCCAGAAGGTTTGTTGGGTCTCCCAGCACAAGTCTCAAGAGCATGGAGGAGATTCCAGGAGACAGGCAGTTACTCTAGGAGAGCTGGACAGTAGAAGGTCCTTAACCCATCAGCAGGACCGATATATGCTCATGTGTGCAAGGAGGAACAGGATGAGCACTGCCAGAGCCCTACAAAATGACCTCCAGCAGGCCACTGTTGTGAATGTCTCTGATCAAACAATCAGAAACAGACTTGGGGGTGGCCTGAGGGCCCGACGTCCTCTAGTGTGCTCTGTGCTCACTGCCGGACACTGTGGAGCTCGATTGGCATTTTCCATTGAACACCAAAATTGGCAGGTCCACCACCATGCTTTTCACCGATGAGAGCAGGTTCACCCTGAGCATATGTGACAGACGTGAAAGGGTCTGGAGAAGCCGTGGAGAACTTTATGCTGCCTGTAACATCGTTAAGCATGACCGGTTTGGTGGTGGCTCAGTGATGGTCTGGGGAGGCATATCCATGGAGGGACGCACAGACCTCTACAGGCTGCACAATGGCACCCTGACTGCTATTAGATATCGGGATGAAATCCTTAGACCCACTGTCAGACTATACGCTGGTGCAGTGGGTCCTGGGTAACTCCTGGTGGACGACAATGCCCGGCCTCATGTGGCGAGAGCATGCAGCCAGTTCCTGGAGGATGAAGAAATTTATACCATTGAATGGCCCCCACGCTCATCTGACCTAAATCCAAAAGAACACCTCTGGGACATTATGTTTCGGTCAATCCGATGCCGCCAGGTTGCACCTCAGTCTGTTCAGGAGCTCAGTGATGCTCTGGTCCAGATCTGGGAGGAAATACCCCAGGACACCATCCGTCATCTCATTAGGAGAATATCCTGATGTTGTCAGGCATGCATACAAGCACTTGGGGGCCATAAAAACTACTGAGAACCATTTTGAGTTGCAATGAAATTTCAGCAAAATGGACTAGCTTGCTGCATAATCTTTTCACTTTGATTTTCGGGGTGTCTTTAAATTAAGCCCTCTGTAGGTGGATAATTTTCATTTCCATCAAATGATGTGCCATCCTTTCATTCCTAACACATTACCCAGTCCATATCAGTATAGATATCCAGCATGAGATTTTTGCCCGTTGAGATCTAATATGTTTTTAACGTGTTCCTTTAATTTTTTTGAGCAGTGTATATTAAACAATATCATAGGTGTACATATATAACATTGACATATATCAATATTCTAAAGAGCATTATTTGACTTGCCTCTGGAATTGACTGGATAGACTCTACAAATCTGTCAAGGGTAGACTCCCACATGGCCAGTTTCACTGTTTAAAAAAATAAAATAATAAAAAAAACATTACAGGCTTTTAGCACTGAACAATATCAAGTGAGCTGTTTGATTAACTGTTTCAAGTGTAAACAGATTTTTAAAAACATAGAACACAGGCCAATTAGCTATTGTTAACAAATGTCCCAAGACTACGGCCTCGTACAGACGAGAGGATATCCGCTGGAAACGGTCCACCGGACCGCTTCCAGCGGATAAATCCTCTGGCGCATCAGATCGAAATCCCAGCGGAATACATCCGCGGCGACGTGGCTGCGCCGTCGCCGCGACGATGACTCGGCGACGTGCGCAACCCTGGAAGGTAAATACTTCCACGCATGCGTCGAATCATTACGACGCATGTGAGGGATGGGAGCGGACGGACTCATCCGGTGAGTCTGTACAGACGACCGGATCAGTCCGCTGGACTGGATTCCAGCGGATAGATTTCTTAGCATGCTAAGAAATTTTTATCCGCTGGGAATCCGTCGGCTGGATTTTTATCCGCTGGGTACACACGACCGGATCTATCTGCTGGAACTGATCCGCGGATCAATCCCAGCGGATAGATCCGGTCGTGTGTACGGGGCCTCAATATGTATCTTTTTTATTTATTTTTTATTATTCTTTTATACATTTTTTATTGACTGTCTAGGCCGGCCATAGACAGTTCGAATCTCAGACGGTTCAGCAGGAATGGGCAGGCTGAATGTACCAAGTTATTCGGTCGATCAACTTGGGTACAATCAGCCTTCCCAGATTTTATGTGTTCCCTGTTGCCCCCGCCCCACCACGAGAGAATGCAATGCCTCGGCAGGCAGGAGGGATTTCCCTGTCAGCACGGTCTGTGTTGATGGGGGAACCGTGCAAATTTCTTTCCTGCAACCCAGGAAAGAAATCTGCACTGTCTATGGCCTGCAAAAGCCATTTGGGAATTTCCTGGCTCAAGGCGCTATACAATAAAACAACAAACAGTGCGGCTTACATAAGTACCAAAACTATAACATGATCAGGTCCAACAGGGAAAAGTAATGAGCAGCAGGAAAATGTATCTTTTTTTAAACATGAGACTTAAAGAGGAACTGCAGTCTTCTCACATAATTTGTAATAAAAACATATTTGCCATTCTGAAGCTTCCCTCCAACTACTTTACATATTATTTTATACACCGTATTTGCCGGCGTATAAGACGACTGGCCGTATAAGACGACCCCCTAATTTTCCAGGAAAAATGTTGGTTTTGGGATATACTCGCCATATAAGACTACCCCCTTCCTACTAGTCTTTCTGGAAGCTGAGGGGTAGCCGGAACTTTCAAATCTCACTGTGCCATTACATAACCCCACTGTGCCATCACTTGCCCCCACTGTGCCATCACTCCCCCCCCCACTGTGCCATCACTTTCCCCCCCACTGTGCCATCACTTTCCCCCTACTGTGCCATCACTTTCCCCCACTGTGCCAACAGTGCCATCACTCACATTTTGCTGATTTGTTTCCAGGCCGATGACAGTCTCCGTGCTGCGAGCGTCCATGATTTGAAAGCCGCGCCTTCTTCTCAGCGTGTCCTGTGATAGGCGGAACACAAATTTTCCCAGCAGCGCCTCTGTTCTGTGTTCCGCCTATCACGGACGTCCTCTCGTCCGAGGATGAGAAGGCATCTGTGATAGGAGGAACACAGAACAGAGGCGCTGCTGGGAAGATTTGTGTTCCGCCTATCACAGGACACGCTGAGAAGAAGGTGCGGCTTTTAAATCATGGACGCTTGCAGCACGGAGACTGTCACCGGCGTATAAGACGACCCCCGACTTTGGATGCATTTTTTTGCATCCAAAAAGTTGTCTTATACGCCGGAAAATACGGTATACTGTGCTTCTTTTCTTGCCAAATATGCTGCAGAAATCTCCCTCCACTGAGTCTGGCTGCAACCATTTTAACTGTGGGCAGCTGAAGCTGCTGTCTGTTCACTTCCTGGATTTACAGACACACACCTCCAGATCTGCAGCCCTGCAGCTCTCATATGACTCACCCCCCCCCTCCCTTCCTGTCAAACTCTCAGGAGAGTGAGAGAGAGAGCTGTGCATGATGTCATAAGCCTAGGCTTTTTACCAGACAAGAAAAAGGAAGTGAGCTGTATAAGGTAGTTACTGGCAGAAAAAAAATGTTTCACTATCCCAAGTTAAAACAACAAAGGCAGAAGATTTAATAGATGTAAAGTTGAAAAAATTACTGAAAGTCCGCTTTAAAGTATAACTAAAGGCAAAACTTTTTATTTAGTTTTGGACAGAGTGGAGAGGAATTAGAACACCTTTCAATTTTTATTGCTGTCTGTGCAGTCCTTAGGGAAATTCACTTTCTTTATTTGTCCTGTTTACCATTATCATTGAAAGTGAAAGTAATAGAAAAATACCAAATTTTGGGTTGTCCCCAAAAAAGTAATAGAGGGGAAATCTTCCAATGGGGACACTAATTATAATGGCCTGGAGTTCTCCAAGCAATTCCCTTATTTTGTGGGGATATCCTCTTACTTCCTGTTTTAGCCATGGGACAGGAAGGGAAAGTAAATCTCTCCAATGGGTACTTTAAAGTAGCCTTATTACATATGCTGTTATTGCTGACCTCTCTTCTTAAGCCCAACTCTGGGCTCTCAGATATAGTTACTCCTGCAAAATTTGGTGCATTGAGCATACCATGGACCCTCAATGGCTTTCAGGCCACCAGGTTGTTGACGGTCCTCCCTGTTTCTACTTTTTTTTCTCTGTGGTATGGCTGTTGGGTAGGCGCAGGATATGTTCAACCAGTCATAGCCTCTGATTAGTGACAATATCTTCCAGCTTTTTCATACCACTGTGTTTCAAAATGTCCTACTTTCTTCAACCCAAAAGACTGAGGACATCTTGTAGCAAAAATGAAGCACTTTGGGAGACACCTTTAAATTGAAGATATAGGGCTAGATTCAGCAAGACTTACGACGGGCGTATCAGTAGATACGCCGTTGTAAGTCTGAATCCGCGCCGTCGTATCTTTAAGCGTATGCTCAAATTGAGATACGCTTAAATGTTGCTAAGATACGACCGGCGTAAGTCTCCTACGCCGTCGTATCTTAGATGTCTATTTACGCTGGCCGCTAGGGGCGTGTACGCTGATTTACGCCTAGAATATGTAAATCAGCAAGATATGCCTATTCACGAACGTACGCACGGGCGTCGCAGTAAAGATACGCCGTTTACGTAAGGCGTTTTCAGGCGTAAAAATAAACCACCAAAAAGATGGCGCAGCCAATGTTAAGTGTGGACGTCGGAACAGCGACTATTTTTTCACATTTTACGTCGTTTGCGAAACTCGTCCGTGAATGGGGCTGGGCGTAAGTTACGTTCACGTCGAAAGCATTGACTATTTGCGACGTGATTTGGAGCATGCGCACTGGGATACGTCCACGGACAGCGCATGAGCCGTTCGTTCGAATCGTCATTTACGTGAGGTCACGATTAATTTACATAAAACACGCCCACCTCTTCCACATATGAATTAGGCGGGCTTACGCCGGCCAATTTACGCTACGCCGCCGCAACTTACGGAGCAAGTGCTTTGTGAATACTGCACTTGCCCATCTAAAATGCGGCGGCGTAGCGTAAATAACATACGCTACGCCCGCACAAAGTTAAGCCGCCGTTCGTGAATCTAGCCCATATTTTTTAAGCTGCTGGGAGATGGCAAAACAAAAAAATTTGTCTGAAGTTGGAAGTAGGTTATGCGTTTGCTTTAATGTTTTCTGAGCAAATGACTAGCAGCAAGCCTATTCTTACAATTTTCTGGTACTCATTTATAAAATGGCTGTCTGTGACTTACACACGATAATTTTTCGGAATTGTTTTTAAAAACATCATTTAAAATGATTGTGTGTGGGCTGCACATCGTTTTTCAGTTTCTGATAAACGACAAAAATAAATTCGAACATGCTGTATTTTTTAACGTCGTTAAAATTTTTTCGTCTTCCGTGTAGTAAAAAATTATCATGTGTGGGCTAAAACGATTTTTTTAACCTGCGCATGCTCAGAAGCAAGTTATGAGATGGGAGCGCTCGTTCTGGTAAAACTACCGTTCATAATGGAGTAAGCACATTCATCACACTGTAACAGACAAAAAAGCATGAATCGTCTTTTACTAACAAGGAATCAGCTAAAGCAGCCCAAAGGCGAATAGAACTTCCCCTTTAGAGTGCCGTTGTACGTGTTGTACGTCACCGCGCTTTGTTCATCATTTTTTTTAAACGATGGTGTGTGGGCAACGTCGTTTTTAATGATGAAGTTCGTTTTTTGGACATGCTGAAAAACAACATTTTCTTTCATGCCGAAAAATGATCGTGTGTACGCGGCATAAGACTTTAAAAACGCCAAATAACTAGCATTTTCAGAATGAAGCCAGCAATGACAGCCCCCACACAATTTTGCTGACAGGAGTAATTTAAATGAGAATTTGGTCCATAGCAGTCAAAAAGCAATAGTGTTACAAACTCTGCCCCACATTTTATTGTCATAAGACTCACCAGAGAGGCAAAGTGCATTAGAAAAGGCAAATTTTTCTAGAATGACCTCATCTGCTTCCAGCTGGGAATTGAATGCAATTTCACCTTTTACAAGCTTAGAGTGTCCCCTGCAGAAACACACAGGAAGTATGGATTACTAATAAACATTGGTGAATACAAAGCAACTCCAGGTACCAAGTGAAGCCCATCAATAAACAGTAAGTGGCTTTGCTGAAATGATCAGATTCAACAAATTAAAGTGGAACTTTAGTCAGAAAATTCCATCCTCCTAGACAGTGGTGTATTTAGGTTTTGTGCTGCCCTAGATCTGACTAAACTCGTGTACCCATTCCTTCCTGTTGAGGCCACACCCCTTCCTGTTTAAGACTCGCCTTGTCTTCTGTAAACCAAACCCCTTGCTCTTTAGGCTCCATCTCCTCCTTTCTGTACATTAAAAGTAGATACCAAGGGCCAGATTCACGTAGATTCCGGCGTAAGCTATTTACACTACGCCGCCGCAACTTAGTGGAGCAAGTGCCGTATTCTCAAAGCACAAGTAATTTGCGGCGGCATGGTGTAAATGGCCCGGCGTATCCCCGCGTAATTCAAAGGGGGCGGCTTGTATTTAAATTAAGCACGCCCCCGTGCCGAACGAACTGCACACGCGCCGGCCTTAAACGTAGCCCAGTGCGCATGCTCCGTAGTACGCCGCAAATCAATTGGTTTTGACGTGAAGGTAATTAACGCACAGCCCTATTCGCGACGAGTTACGTAAACGACGGAAAAACCCGACACTGTCCCGACAGCCATACTTAACATGGCATACGGCGGACCGATGTAAGGTTACCCCTCATATAGCAGGGGTAACCTTACGCTTACGGAAACGACGTAAACTACGGCGAAGCGGCGCAAAAACGTTTGGGAATCGGCGTATCAGCTCATTTGCATATGCAACGCTGAAATCGACGTAAAAGCCACCTAGCGGCCAGCGTAGTATTGCATTTAGGATCCGACGGTGTAAGTGACTTACACCAGTCGGATCCTAGCCTAATTCTGGCGTATCTTGTTTTGAGAAAACAAAACAATGATACGCCGGCGGGATTTTCGAATTACGCTGGTGTATCTGTAGATACACCGGCGTAATTCTTTTGAGAATCTGGCCCCAAGTGCCTACTTGGTGTGGCCTAGCTGAGTCGACGTCATCCCGCTTTGTATACGGAGTTACACAGCTACGGAGCCCCATGGACAGGAGAAAATTCGAGGAGACGCCGCATCCCTCCATGTTTGTACCCACTGCGAGATTGTTTCAGTTTGAGGCCTGTCCGACGGACAGGCTTCCAGCGGACAAGTTTCTTAGCATGCTAAGAAACTTTTGTCCGCTGGAAACCTGTACGCTAGGCCGGAAAATTGTCCGGTCGGCCCTACACACGACCCAACATGTCCGCGGAAACTGGTCCGCGGACCAGTTTCAGCAGACATGTTCGGTCGTGTGTACGAGGCCTAAGTGTAAGTGCAATAATTTAGTAGAATAAACTATTCCTAAACGGTATTATGCTACGGGGCCTCTTTTAGTTTCTTATTTCATGAGACATTGAGTAACCACCCTGTGCCTTAACGACCATCTGGAGTGAGTCTATTTGTGAGACTTTGCCTAAACGACCGTTTGGGAGACTTTAAATCCCTGTGCTCAGAGAGACCGCTGTAATAACGGTCATCCACCTCTGGTAAGGAGACTACATTATCACTATTTGGGTGTCCTTTTGGTGGAACAAGACTTCTCTCTTTTTACACATTCAACTTATATGCACCGATGTGAATCACAGGATATGGACTTTTTTTGCCTTTCTGGACAATTATTCTTATTCACTAATTTCTGAACTTTTTCTCATTTTTTTTGTATCATTTTGCAATTATTGGTTTAACCCTTGTTTAGCCAATTATCAACACTTGTTTCATACATCAGGTTTATCACGTTTTTTCACTTAGCGCTGTACGTTATTATATATCAGTGCAACATATCAGTGCCTGCTTATCGGTGCTGCCTCATCAGTGCAGCTTATCAGTCCTATCTAATCAGTGCCGCCTCATCAGTACCCATAAGTTCAGCCTATCAAAGCCCATCAGTGCCTCATCATCAATGGCCATCAATGCAGCCACTATATCACAATATGTCACTGGATTAGTAAGATTACTCGTATCTTGTAAGATATTTGGACTTGTGTTTGCTGACACTGATTTTAATCATAGGATTATTTCACTTATTTGTATAAAGACTAAGAAGTCCCTAGTCATTATACAAATACGCAGGGATGGACTGGCCATAGGGACTACAGGGAGTTTCCCGGTGGGCCGATAGCTCAGTGGGCTGTTTTTTAAAACAGAGATGCTGCTTGGAGGACTTTTTTTAACGCCCTGGCAGCGCCCCAGTGTAAAAGCACTCAGGCTTTCACACTGGGACTGCAGAGGAAGCGTTTTTCAGTCGCTTTACAGGTGCTATTTTTAGCCCAAATGCGCCTAAAAAACACCTCAGTGTAAAAAGGGGTCCTACACTCACCCCCTCTCTTTTACACTCACTCTCTTTTTCTTACACTCACCCCCCTCTCTCACCCACCCCCTCTCACCCCCTTTCTCTCAACCCTCCCTCTCTCTCTCATTCCCCTCTCTCTCACCCTCTCATGATATACAATAAAGGATGTAGGGGCCTTTTGGTGGGCGTGATTTTTCGGGGGGGGTGGGAGCAGCATTTTATTGAATTAAAGTGGGCCGGTCTGGATGAAGTCCAGGGCCAAATGTTTGTCCCAGTCCAGCCCTGCAAATATGTGAAATAGTCAGTGGCAGCAAAAACAAGTCCAAATATCTTACAAGATAGGAGTAATCTTACTAATCCAGTGACATATTGTGATAGCACATATGATATAGGTGAGCGGGTCCAAAATATTATTGCAAGTCTTAATTGTATAGGATGCAATTCAATATGCTCGCTCAAGGATGTTTAAAGAAATGAAATGAAGGATATATATTGAAATAATGCGTGCCTGCCATCGCCACATACCTGGGGGCTTCCCTCCTCTCCTCTCTGCGCTATTGACACACAGCCCGGGAGGAAGTTACATATCGGAACTTACTCCCAAGGATGCTGTGGAGGAGGGTAGGCGGAGCATTAGACTGCTAAGACATGCAGTGCCACACTTACCAGTTGTATTAAGTGCGGCTGCAGGTCTGTCCCAACGTCCTCACCAGCCAGTATTATCATACCGGCAGGCAGCGGTACAACCATTTTATGGGGGCGCCAGACTGCCTCCGTCATCCGCATTTCTCCTCTGTCCCCTTCATCGCTCCCTTCCTGCTTGTCAGCTACATGTCTGTGTCTCAGTATTTACAAGAAGTTTAATAATGGTCACCCTCGTTTTTTTCCAGGGATAATGCACTCTGTAATTGTTTTTTATATAAACAAAGCCTCTAAATACCTTTATTTCAGCTATATTCAGCCTGTCACATCACTCCCGGCCATTCACCTACTCCAATCCAGGACTACAGTGGGAGGGGCTGAGCGGCCACGTGACCTCCCCAGCTGACGTCAGGGGGAGATCTAGGCCCCTCCCGTATTAGCCCTGAATCAGAGTAGCAGAGCGTTTGGGAGTCAAGTGACAGACTGAAAATTGCTGAAAAGGAATTTAGAGGCTTCTTTTATAAATAACATTTACAGAGTGCATTATCCCTGGATAAAACAGAGGGGCTGCCGGTGAATCGTTTTGAAAGGTAACAACCACTTTAAGGTCAGACATGTGGGTATGTATTTTAGTAGGTATGAATGTGTGGGTATCATTAATTAGAATATTGCTGGGGTAAAAAGTACTATGAGAAAGGGCAAATAAAGTATTTATATGTATCTTATCTTTATGCAAAAATATAAATTTCAACCATTTTTTAAAAAGGCATCTTAAAGCGGGGGTTCACCCTTAGAGGGCACTTTTCCCCCTTAGATTCCTGCTCGTTTTCTCTAGGGGAATCGGCTATTTATTTTAAAATATGTGCAGTACTTACCCGTTTACGAGACGCATCCTCTCCGTCGCTTCCGGGTATGGGCTTCGGGAATGGGCGTTCCTTCTTGATTGACAGGTTTCCGAGAGGCTTCCGACGGTCGCATCCATCGCGTCACGATTTTCCGAAAGAAGCCGAACGTCGGTGCGCAGGCGCAGTATAGAGCCGCACCGACGTTCGGCTTCTTTCGGCTACGAGTGACGCGATGGATGCGACCGTCGGAAGCCTCTCGGAAGAATGTCAATCAAGAAGGAACGCCCGCTCCCGAAGACCATACCCGGAAGCGACGGAAGAAGATGCAGCTCGAAAACGGGTAAGTACGGCACCTATTTTAATACAAATAGCCGATTCCCCTAGACCGAACGAGCAGGAATCTAGGGGAAGAAAAAAAAAAAATTTAGAAATGGGTGAACTCCCGCTTTAATGTGAAATTGCAGCAGCATTACCAGAAGCATCTTGGAGAAATAAAATAAACATACTCTCTGAAGCTGTAGTTTATCTCCTCGTTTTCCCAGTGAACCAGAGCAACTTCATAAGGCTGAATTTCATGGCGCTCCAGAATTTGCATAACATGTTTGATCTTGATAAGAAAATCACAATTATATGTTAACTACAGAAAAAAAAAATCCTATTATGCCCTTTAATTTTGTAATATCCCTATTAATGTTACTGTAAAAGCATTACTATTTCTAAATGAAAAAACAGCTACAATACATAAAAGAGCTACCAGCAACATTTACATACTGTATGGCCCGGATTCACATAGATCGGCGCATCTTTGTGCCGGCGTAGCGTATCTCATATGCGATACGCCGACGTAACTCGGAGAGACAAGTACATTGTTCACAAAGCACTCGCTCCCAACGTTGCGCCGGCGTAACTTAAATTGGCCGGCGTAAGCCCGCCTAATTCAAAGTAGGAAGGTAGTGGGCTTGCTACATGTAAATGAAACGTGACCCCATGTAAATGAATGGCCGAACGAACGGCGCATGCGCCGTCCCGTGGACGCTTCCCAGTGCGCATGCTCAGAATCACGTCGGACCGAACGCCTAAAATAGGTCGAATCACTGAACGTAACCTTCGCCCAGCCCTATTTACGTAGTCCTACGTAAACGACATAAAATACGACGGCTGTTCCGTCCTCCATACCTTTGCATGGGATGAGCCTCCTTTAGGTGGAATAACTTTACGCCGGACGTACGCCTTACGTAAACGGCGTATCGTTCTGCGCCGGGCGGAAGTACATTCGTGAATCGGCGTATCTCCCTCATTTGCATATTTGCAATGAGGCTGCCAGCGTAAATATGCGCCCAAGTTACGTTGGCGTAGGAAACTTACGTAGGTCGTAGGAAGCCTATTTTCAGGCATATCTAGTTCTGTGGGCACGGCGCACAGATACGACGGCGCACATTTACATTTACACGGCTTTTCTCGAGATACGTCGGCGTAAGTGCTACGTGAATCCGGGCCTATATGTATAAATCTACCTATGGCTGGACAGAAATAATAAAATATATGTACTCACAGTTTTTTCTTCAACATTCCAAAAGACAACTGCTCCTTCCCTGCAACAAGCACAAATTTAGAGTCTGGAAAATGACTTTAGTTATGATCTCCATACACAGAGCAATCAATGTGAGTTTTTCTGCCCAAAACTTTGACAACTGTCATCACATGCCTGGGTCTGTGCAAACGTACATTTGTTACGGTATATTTAGCCTGCTTGCTGTCTGCATTGTGCAGTCTGAAAAGCAGCAATCAGGAGACTGGACTGTAATCTCTGCAGAAACTGTTGGCATAGATTTAAAAAGAAACAATTAGGGAGATTTCTGGGCTCACCAAATAAAGAGTCACCAAGTGTACAAAAAGTGATTGAATTGAATTGTATTGTAATGCCCTGTACACTCAAACAGAATTTCCGATGGAATTTTCCGTCGGAGTTCCATTCAAACTGTCTTGCTTACACACTGTCAGACCAAATTCCGACCGTCCAAAACACGGTGACGTGAAACACTACGACGAGCCGAGAAAAAAAAAGTTCAATGCTACCGAGCATGCGTCGACTTGATTCTGAGCATGCTTGGTTTTTTTTCTCCGTCGGAGTTCCACACAGACGATCGGAATTTACGATAGGATTTTTTTCCATCGGAAAAAAATAAAACATGTTTTATTTCTAAACTCCGACGGAAAAAAGTCAGATGGGGCCCACACACGGTCGGAATATCCGATGAAAAAATTCTGCATAACTGTACTGGCTGCCCTTGTGTTGTAAAGCTCTGCACAAACTGTTGGCACTATATAAACCCTGTATTATAATAACAATTACAAAGCAATTTGTTTTAAAAAGAGTGGCGATAAGTGTGCCTCAGTAAATATAGTGATTCTATCTGCTCTTTTTATTTTCAGCCTGGCAGCAGTTGTCTATCTGGAATGACAATTATCTGATTCAGCAGTGTTTGTAGATTGTAGCTGCTACTGCAGTTACACAGCCTACTCACTCTAAGCCAGAACAGGGACCGGCTCAGGTAAGGAAAACAGGGGGGGTAAGTAAAACAGGGGGCTGGTGACTGCCAGGTGTTTTTTTACCTTAATGCATAGGATGCATTAAGGTGAAAAAACACAAACCTTTACAACCCCTTTAAGCAATGAGCAATTTCTATTTCTCAGATAAGTTCCCACTGATACCATTGAAATGTTTAGCTATTTGTAAGATGGTGATCCTTCCCAATGACCACAAGTGTAAGGAGTATTCTTCCCACTGACTATCACACTAATGTATCACGAGTTGTAGATATACTGTAGTCATTTTTAGCAGGGGTTCCCTGAGACTGGAAAGTTATTTAAAGGGTTCCTCTGTGTGAAAAAGTTTGAGAAAGGCTTGCTTAGTCTAAGCAAGCCTTTCTCAAACTTTTCAACACAGAGGAACCCTTTACATAACTTTTCAGTCTTAGGGAACCCCTGCTAAAAATGACTACAATGGGCCAGATTCACGTACAATTGCGCCTTTGGAAACTTAAGCCATTTAAGTTACACCGCCGTAAGTTTTCAGGTTTAGTGCTCGATCCACAAAGCACTTACCTGGAAACTTGCGTCGGTGTATCGTAAATGCGTCCGGCGCAAATCGAATGGGCGGCTAACATTTAAATTAGGCGCGCGCCCGCGCCGGACCTACTGGGCATGCTGCGTTTCCTAACTCCCGCCGTGCTTTGCGCGAAGTGACGTCATTTTTTTGAACGGCGACGTGTGTATCGTACTTCCGTATTCCCGGACGGCTTACGCAAACGACGTTAAATTTTGAATTTCGACGCGGGAACGACAGCCATACTTTAGACAGCAATACGCTTGCTGACTAAAGTTAGGGCACCAAAAATTTTGCGACGGGAAACTAGACTAGCGGCGACGTAGCGAACGCAAAAATCCGTCGTGGATCCGCCGTAACTCCTAATTTGCATTCCCGACGCTGGTTTACGACGCAAACTCCCCCCAGCGGCGGCCGCGGTACTGCATCCTAAGATCCGACAGTGTAAAACAATTACACATGTCGGATCTTAGGGATATCTATGCGTAACTGATTCTATGAATCAGTCGCATAGATAGAAACAGAGATACGGCGGCGTATCAGGAGATACGCCGTCGTATCTCTTTTGTGAATCTGGCCCAATATATCCAACTCATGATACATTAGAGTGATGGTCAGTGGGAAGAATGTTCCTTACACTTGTGGTCATTGGGAAGAATCACCCCCTTAAAAATAGCTAGAAATGGCGCCAGTGGGAACTTATTTGAGAAATCGAAATTCCTCAAGGAACCCCTTGCAACCTCTAGAGAAACCCTGCTCTAAGCTCTGCACATTTACACCAGTATTTACCCTAGATGGCCCGGATTCACAAAGCAGTTGCGCCGACGTATATCCAGATACGCTGTGTAAGTGCAAATATGCGCTGTCATATCTGTGCGCCGTACCCACAAACTAAGATACGCCTAAAAACAGGCTTCACCAACGTAACTTGCCTACGCTGGCGTAGAGTGGGCGCATATTTATGCTGGACGCATTTGGCGCTCCCATTGAGCGGATAGACAACCTGCATTGTGTTTTTTTTTTTTTTTTGGGCTCCTACCAGAAGGTGGTGGGAAGTGGGAGGGGGAGGGTAATAATGAGTAGAAAGTTAGAGGAAAAGAGAAGTTACATGGAATCAGAGAAGAATTAAGGAGATAAGGAAAGGATAGGACTGTAATGGTGTCTTGCTATTTCTTTCTTCCTTCTTTGTTATAGCTCAGGGGTGCCCAACCTTCTGAAGAGCGAGGGCCACTTAAGCAACTTGGTAAGCAGTCGCAGGCCACAATGAGCAGAGCGGGCGGATGACAGGTCACAGCTACTCTATAGGCCCTCCGATCCGAATTGAGGGTCCTATTTGGTCGGGCGGATCATGTGAAAAGGGCTTAAGACTGCTTTCACACTGATGTGCTGCGGTTTACCCACACCGCGGGTGCAGCGTAGTGCACCTATGTCTATCCTGCTGGTTAGCTAAACTTTGCCATAGACTCCACCTGTGGCAAAAGCCAGCGCTGTAGAGGAAGCATCGGCTTATGGGGCCGTTTTCTTTCTCTACCACCAGCTTCATTCACAACACTGATGCTGTGGTATGACGGGTCTGCAAACTGCGATCTGGGCTTGCCAACCCACCATTCCAGAGCAGGAAGTCGCGGGCCACATCAGAGGGCTCCGCGGGCCACATGTGGCCCCCGGGCCACCCCTGTTATAGCTGATATAAACTGATGATATGAAATGTGATAATCTGTAATGTGAAACTTGTGAAAAAAATAAAAAATTTAAAAAAGAAAGAGTAACCTTACTTTGTCATTGATAATAATGTAAGAAAGGGTTTTAAAAATCATAAGAATTAAGTCCTGTGGTGCCAATTTCTAATGCGGTTGGCCATGAAAAAGGGTTAATATTGGGGGAAAAACATCATAGGCATATAGGGCCAGATTCACAGAAGAAGTACGCCGGAGTATCTACTGATACTCCGGCGTACTTTCAAATTTGCCGCGTCGTATCTTTAGTTTGAATCCTCAAACCAAGATACGACGGCTTCTGGCTTTGATCCGACAGGTGTACGGCTTCGTACGCCTTCGGATCGTAGGTGCAATACTTCGGCGCCCGCTGGGTAGAGTTTGCGTCGTTTTCCGCGTCGGGTATGCTAATTAGCTTTTTCCGGCGATTCACGAAGGTACACGCGGCCGTCGCATTCTCTTACGTCATCGCTAGTCAGCTTTTCCCGGCGTATAGTTAAAGCTGCTATTTTTTGGCTTATATTTATACTTGCCATGTTAAAGTATGGCCGTTGTTCCCGCGTCGAATTAAATTTTTTTATTTTTTTTTGCGTAAGTCGTCCGTGAATAGGAAAGGACGTAACTCACGTCGACGTTCAAAAAATGACGTCGGTGCGACGTCATTTCGCGCAAAGCAAGGCGGGAAATTTCAAAACGGAGCATGCGCAGTACGTTCGTCACGGGAACGCGCCTAATTTAAATCATCCACGCCCCATTTGAATTAGGCGGGCTTGCGCTGGAGGGATTTACGCTACGCCCCCGCAAGTTTACAGGCAAGGGCTTTGTGAATCAAGCACTTGCCCGTAAAACTTTCAGCGGTGTAACATAAATGCGATACGTTACGCCGCCGCAAATGTACCTGAATCTGGCCCATAATGTCAAATTGTCTGCTAGATCTACAAATGATGGCATAGAATATTGGGATTCATTGCCGGGAGTAGGATTTTGGTAGGAGAAATCTGATACACAACAGGAGGATTGCACGGTGCACCTCAGCAGTACAGATCAAGTGACACTAGAAGCAGCCCAGTCACTGCCATTTCACTGTAGCAAGTCAAGAGCCACGGAGCACAACCAAAGCTTTTGACTGGGGCAATTACATGTGACCTTGGCCACTAAAAAATATATGTGCAGATAAGTAAGAACAATTGATCTTCCAATTTCATCTTTAGAATTCCACTTTGATAAGTTAGAATGAAATTACGAGTTAAAACGAAAATCAAAAATTTGTGGAAGTTGTCAAAATCTGTCTTGGAAACAGGAAATTTGGCAGCCAAGTGAACCTATCATAAATCTGGGAAATTCAATCTCAGCATATGATGGAAAAGTGTATAACCATTGGTAAACTTTAATGGAAACCGCTTGTCAAAATAATCAGTAGATCAAGTAATACTGGTGGCAAAATATGCAAATTTCAACTTTCCTGCAAAAGTTGTCCCTTCCCCATCCAATTTTCTCAGCCTCCTTATTGGTTAGTAAGGCCACCTATTACATTAAAGGACCAAAATGGAGGCTTAGGAGGCAGGAGGCTAAACGTGGCCTTTACAATTTGGATTTCCTGGTTTACACTGATAGTAACCTTAGCTTTATGCATTCATTATATGCTCTGTTTTAGTGGACCTGAGTTGTGACAGGTTTCATTTAAGAAAGAAATTACCTGAAGAAGAATATCAATCCAGAATCATACTCTTTAGAAATGTCTGTCGCTTCCACCAGCAATACATTGGATGCATCTATAAAAGGTAATCAGGCAAATATTAGATAATAAAACTCTGGACAATACATAAAATCAATTACCGTATTTTCCGGCGTATAAGACGACTGGGCATATAAGACGACCCCCTAATTTTCCAGGAAAAAGGTTGGTTTTGGGATATATTCACTGTATAAGACTACCCCCTTCTTACTAGTCTTTCTGGAAGCTGAGGGGTAGCCAGAACCGCAGACAGAAACAGGCTTTTTCAAATCTCACTGCACTGTGCCATTACATTACATTCCTCACTGTGCCATTACATTACATGCCCCCACTGTGCTATCACTTGCCCCTCTCTGTGCCATCACTTGCCCCTCTCTGTGCCATCACTTGCCCCTCTCTGTGCCATCACTTGCCCCTCTCTGTGCCATCACTTGCCCCTCTCTGTGCCATCACTTGCCCCTCTCTGTGCCATCACTTGCCCCTCTCTGTGCCATCACTTGCCCCTCTCTGTGCCATCACTTGCCCCTCTCTGTGCCATCACTTGCCCCTCTCTGTGCCATCACTTGCCCCCCTCTGTGCCATCACTTGCCCCCTCTCTGTGCCATCACTTGCCCCCTCTCTGTGCCATCACTTGCCCCCTCTCTGTGCCATCACTTGCCCCTTCTCTGTGCCTGAGCTTGCCCCTTCTCTGTGCCTGAGCTTGCCCCCTCTCTGTGCCTGAGCTTGCCCCCTCTCTGTGCCTGAGCTTGCCCCCTCTCTGTGCCTGAGCTTGCCCCCTCTCTGTGCCTGAGCTTGCCCCCTCTCTGTGCCTGAGCTTGCCCCCACTGTGCCTGAACTTGCCCCCCAGTGCAATCACTGCAAACAGTGCCATCACTCACTTTTTTTTTAATAGACTTCAGGCGGTGCGGTGACAGTCTCCATGCTGGAGCGTCAATGATTTCAAAGACGCGCCTTCTCCTCAGACTGTCCTGTGTTAGGCGGAACACAACATTTCCCAGCAGCGCCTCTGTTCTGTGTTCCGCCTATCACGGACGTCTTCTCATCTCGTCCGAGGATGAGAAGGCATCTGTGATAGGAGGAACACAGAACAGGGGCGCTGCTGGGAAGATTTGTGTTCCACCTATCACAGAACACTCTGAGGAGGAGCGTCTTTTAAATCATTGACGCTCGCAGCACGGAGACCGTACCCGGCGTATAAGACGACCCCCGACTTTTTTTGCATCCAGAAAGTCGTCTTATACGCCGGAAAATATGGTAGTGAACTGTATGTAATGTGGAGAGTCAGCCTGGGGCAAGGTAAAATAGGGGATTCATTTGGGAAAGCAGTTATTTCCCCCAAACCTTGCCTATTAAAACAGGCGAGTAAAAAATGCAGCGCTTGAAAAAAGGAAACTTATGCCATGTACACACGATCGGAATTTCTGATGGAGTAAAATCGGATGGAATTTTCCGTCGAAATTCTGATGAAGCTGACTTCCATCAGTCTTGCATACATACACACTGTCAGACTAAATTCCGACCGTCCAAAACGCGGTGACGTAAAACACTACGACGAGCCGAGAAAAATGAAGTTCAATGCTTCCGAGCATGCGTCGACTTGATACTGAGCATGCGTGGGTTTTTTCTCTGTCGGAGTTGCACACAGACGATAGAAATTTCCAATCTTTTTTTTTCCATTTCCAAAAAAATAAAACATGTTCTATTCCTAAACACTGATGGAAAAAAGTCAGATGGGGCCCACACACAATTGGAATTTCCGATGAAAAAAGTCCATCTGATCAGATCTGAAAGAATCATGCAAAAGCTTTCATTCCGGGGCAGACCGATAAAGTATATCATAACTAACAAAAGTGTAAATAGTCTTGAACAGAGTCTTGACTCTGCGTCCTTCAGGCATCCATGTGTTTGCTGCTCCTTAGACTGTATTGTCTGCTCTGTGGCTACTAATATACCCGTATTTTCCGGCGTATAAGACGACTTTTTGGATGCAAAAAAATGCATCCAAAGTCGGGGGTCGTCTTATACGCCGGGTACGGTCTCCGTGCAGCTGCGATCGTTCATAATTTCAAAGCCGCGCCGTCTTCTCAGCGTGTCCTGTGATTGGCGGAACACAAAACTTCCCAGCAGCGCCTCTGTTCTGTGTTCCGCCTATCACGGATGCTTTCTCATCCTCGGACGAGATGAGAAGGCATCCGTGATTGGCGGAACACAGAACAGAGGCGCTACTGGGAAAATTTGTGTTCCGCCAATCACAGGACACGCTGAGAAGACGGCGCGGCTTTGAAATCATGGACGCTCGCAACAGACGGAGACTGTCACCGGCCTGCAAAACGTGAGTGATGGCACAGTGGGGGGGAAAGTGGGGGCAAGTGATGGCACTGTGGGGGCAAGTGATGGCACTGTGTGGGCAAGTGATGGCACTGTGGGGGCAAGGAATGTGATAGCACTGTGGGTGCAAGTAATGTGATGTCACTGTGGGGGCAAGTAATGTGATGGCACTGTAGGGGCAAGTAATGTGATGGCACTGTGGGGGCATGTAATGTGATGGCACTGTGGGGGAATGTAATGTGATGGCACTGTGGGGGCATGTAATGTGATGGCACTGTGGGGGCAAGTAATGGCACAGTGGGGGCATGTAATGGCACAGTGGGGGCATGTAATGGCACAGTGGGGGCATGTAATGGCACAGTGGGGGCATGTAATGGCACAGTGGGGCATGTAATGGCACAGTGGGGCATGTAATGGCATAGTGGGCCTTGAAAATAAGCCTGTTTCTGTCAGCGGTTATTTCTGTCAGCGGATGTTCTGGCTACCCCTCAGCTTCCAGAAAGACTAGTAGGAAGGGGGTAGTCTTATACGGCGAGTATATCCCAAAACCAAAAATTTTCTTGGAAAATTAGGGGGTCGTCTTATACGCCGAGTCGTCTTATACGCCGGAAAATACGGTAAATAGTATTTGGATGCATGTTCCATACACCTGTTCAAGACTATTTACACTTTTGTTAGTTATGATATACTTTATCGGTCTGCCTCGGAATTAAAGGTTTTGCATGGATCTTTCAGATCTGGTTTGCCCTCCTTCTGTGTACTTGCGGTGCCCCCCTATGGTTTACATCACAGGCTCAGTGAATCCCTTTTTCGGATTTTGGAGACTTTACGATTATGTTTGGACCTCTCTACACTACCTTTTGATATATCTATACACCTTTTTGGAATGCTCTGAGACAATGAAATATATCTTTACTTTGTTAAATCCCTTCTGCTCGTCCTGAGGAAGCCCAACGGCGAAACGCGTAGACGATGTACAGAGGATACTGTCCATATATACTATATATTTTATATGGTTTTACTATCTTTATTGTTTTTTGTTAAATTTATATTTTAAAAATGTATATTTTTTATATATTCCCATCTTGCTTCCAAAATCTGACCATCAATTGCTACTTCTTTGAGTAATTGCCAACTTTTTTTATCTTCTAAATTTATGTAAAGTATCTTTACTTTGTTAAATCCCTTCTGCTCGTCCTGAGGAAGCCCAACGGCGAAACGCGTAGACGATGTACAGAGGATACTGTCCATATATACTATATATTTTATATGGTTTTACTATCTTTATTGTTTTTTGTTAAATTTCTATTTTAAAAATGTATATTTCTATCCGACCATCAATTGCTACTTCTTTGAGTAATTGCCCCCTTTTTTTGCCATCCATTCTCAACACTTATTAAAACAGGTGAGCTCAAAGAGACAATGCTGTAATTGTGTGTGAAGGGAAGAGAGCTATTTAAGGATAAGCTTAGGTGTGTTCGGATACTAGTCTAAACCCGGCAGAGCTATCCCTTTAGAGAGCTTTCACTGCTGACCACCAATCAAGGCATTCACTGTCCCACAACCACATGTATACATATGCCTGTACCTGCAGGGTGGGGAATGCCTCGTCTGCCTATGATTGGAGCTGAACAGTGACAGCTCTCTGGTGGGATAGCTCAGCCAGGTTCACACTGGCTTCCAAACACTCCTGAGCTTATCCCTATTTGCAGACTGGATCCCTGCAACTGCTGATGCACGTCTTAGGCCTCGTACACACGGGCCAAAATCTCGTCAGGAAAAAAACGTAATTTTTCCTGACGAGATTCTTGGCAAGAACCTTTTGCCGCCCGAGTGTACACACAGTCCTTCCAAAAGAACCGCGGTTGCAAGCGCTTGTCACATTCGATGCCGTCGCCACCATCTTGCTTCACCCTACCCATGCTGTGGAAGCTACCGTGTATGCGTCAAAGTAATTTCGAGCATCTGCGGGTTTCCATGGCGACAGGTAAGTATACACACTCTCTGGTTTCTCGTCGGGAAACAGGCCGTCAAGAATCTCAACGAGAAAATAGAGAGCAGGATCTCTATTTTTCTCGTCAAGATTCAGGCCAGATTTCCAGACGAGAAACCTGAAAGCCTCGTACACACGCACGGTTTACTCTGCAAGAAAGCTCTGCCAGCAGTTTTCTTGCTGGTTCTTGCCGAGATAACTGAGCGTATGTACGAGGCTTCACTGAAAGACTTGCATGGCTTGGACCTTCCTGTTTGGTGAGTCTACTTTGTTATAATCGGAATCTGGGCTTCAGTTCTATAAACCTAAAATCAGCTTTATTTATAAATTTTTATAGCAGCAAACAATAGAGTTTTCTTTCAACAACAGTGCAAACAAACATGTAACTACTTCTTGTCAGCAGTCTTTCAATGAGGCAGATATATATACTGTATATACACTATATTACCAAAAGTATTGGGACACCTGCCTTTACACGCACATGAACTTTAGTGGCATCCCAGTCTTAGTCCGTAGGGTTCAATATTGAGTTGGCCCACACTTTACACCTATAACAGCTTCGACTCTTCTGGGAAGGCTGTCCACAAGGTTTAGGAGTGTGTCTATGGGAATGTTTGACCAATCTTCCAGAAGCGCATTCGTAAGGTCAGGCACTGATGTGGACAAGAAGGCCTGGCTTGCAGTCTCCGCCCTAATTCATCCCAAAGGTGTTCTCAGGCTGAGGTCAGGACTCTGTGCAGGCCAGTCAAGTTCCTCCACCCCAAACTCGCTCATCCATGTCTTTATGGACCATGGTCAACCTGTGGCTCTGAATACTAGAGAACTAAATAGCTGCCTCCAGTTTCCAAGACTTAGATTAGATTAGGACATTCTCAGACAAAACTGCTCTTTAACTATAATTACAATTTTAGCAGTCACTAACAAATTTGGGTCTAGAATAAAAAAAAGGTAATTTTAAGGAGAGCAGAATACCTCGAGGTAAGCTTAGTAGTTCAGAGTACCCACTGGATACGAGGTCATGGCACAGAGTACCCAAGTGAAACTCATCAGCTGTGGCAAAGGCCACACATTGCATCATGTCCTGCATAGTAAAGAAAAAAAAATACAGTAATAAAAAAGACACATGCATCTATACCTCAACAAACTGAGTACTAACAGACCCCAGAGAATCTCCACAGTGCTTGGTTTCTAATGTACTACAGTAAAAATAAATGTTTTACTCCCTGTATCCTGCTGACCCCCTGTCCTCTGTCCTGCCGACCCCCTGTCCTCTGTCCTGCCGACCCCCTGTCCTCTGTCCTGCCGACCCCCTGTCCTCTGCCCCCCCGACGCCCTGTCCTCCGCCTCGCCAACGCCATGTCCTCTGCCCTGCTGACACCCTGTCCTCTGTCCTGCTGATGCCTGTACACTGCCCTATTTACCCCCTGTCCGCCATCCTGCTGACCCCGCTCTTTGTCCTGCTGACCCCTGTGTACTGCCCTACTGACCCCTATCTTCCATCCTGCTGACTCCGTCTTCTGTCCTGCTGACCCCTGTACACTGCCCTATTGACCCCCTGTCCTCTGTTTTGCTTAACCCCTGTCCTCCATCCTACTGATCCCCGTACACTGTCCTACTGACCCCTTGTCCTCCTTCCTGTTGACCCCTGTACACTGTCCTACTCCCTCCCTGTCCTTTGTCTTGCTGACCCCTGTCCTACTGACCCCTTATCCTGTTCTGCTGACCCCTGTACTGTACATTACCCTACCGACCCCCTGTGTTCCGTCTGGCAGACTCCTGTACACTGCCCTGCTGATGACCTTCCATCCCCTGCCCCACTGCCTGCATCCAATTCGAAATAGTGTGAATCCAGCCTCAATGAAGATAGCATTTCAACTACATTGTAACAAGTATGTTTTACCTCATTCTCCAGCATTAAAGGCAGATTAGATCTGGATGGCTGTTTGGTCCTGGAAGATTTCAGAGGCCTCTTTGTGGAAGGAGTTGGCTTTCCAACGGAATAAAATCTCTTTGGCGACACTCCATTTACTGCTGCAAAATGTTTATACCAGCTCTGTGAACCAAAGGTACAGTTCCATTTTAATTTAGAATGGTCTGTAATTTTATTGCTGAAATGACTTACACTGATCGCAGGAGGGACATTGGTCCTTGTATTGGAGGTAAGAAGTCTGTATTTTAGGTCCACGTTGTTAAACTGTTTATTTAAGCAACTTGTCCTGCATGCTTGGGTAAAAAGATAGGAGGTCTTCCGCAGTAGTCTGCACATGATCTACAGCTGAAAACAAAAGGATAATACAATATCAAGGTTGTAATATTGCAGGTTATAGTTATCAAAGGGAACTTCTTACTTATAGATTTACCTAAAGAGTAACTCTTTCATCAAAATGGAAGGTGAGCTTTGTTACTTTAAGAAAGAGGTGAGTAATGGCAGTCCTGTATTCTTCTTATGACAGGCTCACTTTTCTGGTCTTATGATCCACATTTTTATTGCACATGGGCTTTCTGGCAAACAGATATGTATGACGCGTCACACAACGCTACTTTTATCCTTTATATGTTAACATCAGTGGCATGAGGCTTTTTTTTAGAAGAGGGGTGCTCAGCCTGAGGCCCTTGGAGCCCTATGGTGTGGCCCCCGATCTCAAACCAATAAAGCACATGCTCTGGGTAAGCACTAATCAATAGTGCGAAACGCGTCAGATTCATGCCCCTGTTTTTTTCTGTGATGTGTGGTGTTTGAAAACTTTTACCAATAAAAGGCAACCAAGGTGTTTTTTTCAGAGTACGGCTGTCCAAACATTCCTTTCTATATAATGCTCTGGGATGGTGGGTCGGCAGCAAAGGCGGCTCTAGGCTTTGTGAGGCCTTAGGCCAAACTTGACATGGAGCCTCACTCACACCCATCATGGGAGAAATAATTCAAGGACAAAATTCAGACCCCCACAACCCTGGCTGGTGGTTGTGGGGGTCTGTGGGCAGGGGGCTTATTGGAATCTGGCAGCGCCCTTTAACAAGGTGGCCCCCAGATCCTGCTCTTTAAGGGGCGGGGGGCCATCCAATGATGAAACCTGCTGAACCCATCCCCTTTTGACATCATTGACTGAGGGCATGCTGGGTCATTGACGTCACAAAGGGGTGGTGTCTTCTATATTCACTGGTTGTTAGGGGCGCTGGCGGCCCTGTTCCTGAGTCAGGGCTCTTAACGCTGCCTGAGCACAGCAACGTTAAGGTCCCCTCAAAACTGGGGTAATGCATTGGGTAAGTAAGGCAGCCGCGAGGCCCCTGTGAGTGCGAGGCCTTAGGCGACCGCCTAATTAAAGAGCCTCCTCTCGTTGGAACAGTTAGGTTTGGGAACGCCCTTTATCTCCAAGGTGATGTCCCTTTACTCCCATCCTTCGGCCTCAGTCTTAGTTAATGGCTCTGCCTCCGCGCCATTTGATATCTTCAATGGCACTCGGCAGGGCTGCCCCATGTCCCCCCTCCTGTTCATCATTGTGATAGAGAATTTAACCTGCGCCATCAGACAAAACATCTCCATACGCGGTATCCAAACTCCTTCCTCCCACTACAAGTTATCCCTTTATGCCGACGACCTCCTGGTGTACATGCAAGATCCCCATATTTCCCTGCCATCCCTCTTTGCGGAATTCCGTCGCTTTAGCTCGTTTAGTAACTTTAAACTTAAACTCCAAGACTGAGGCTCTCAACGTCTCCCTCTCCTCCACTATGATGACCACACTTAAAGCAAATTTCTCCTTTCAGTGGCAGACTAGGGGAATTTCATACCTTGGGGTCGTTATTCCCTGTAATCTTGTCAATCTTTTTTCTTTAAATTATGTCCCCTTGCTCTCCCGCATACGGAAAGATTTGGAGGAATGGGGAGGGTCCTCTTTGCCGTGGTTCGGACGAATCAACACCCTAAAGATGGATACTCTTCCCAAACTTCTATACCTCCTTCAAACGGTCCCCATTACAGTCCCTAAGCCCTTCTTTAACTCTCTACGCTCTCTCGCCATTAGATTCCTGTTGAGCCGAGGGATGCCTAGGGTGAAATACAATTTACTCACCCGCCCGAAACTGCAGGGTGGTGCTGGCATACCTGACTTCGAGACATATTACAAGGCCACTCATATAGCGCGTGTCTTGGAATGGTTCCCGCGGCCCTTTTTAAAGGCCTCTGTCGCCATAGAGCAGGATCTGGCCCACGTGGATCTTCGAGCACTTCTATGGGGTTATGGGACTGATTTGGCGCGTATGCCCCCTCCCTCCCCGCTTACGCTAGCCTCTCTCAGGCTATGGTATAACAGGGGGTTATGTTCCCTCCTATCCTCTGATCCTTCCCCATTGTCCTCTTTATTTGACAATCCCTCCTTCCCTCAGGGTACCGGGGTATCAACGTTAGGCCCCTTTAAAAGGTCTGAATGGCCACAGGCATGCTCTTTTGTGCATCCTACACAAGGGTCACCGGTGACACCGACAGGATCGCACGATTGGCTCACCACACTACATTTATCCACATTCACAAAGCACCTACATTCCTCCTCCCAAATACACCGTTCCTCCTCCCAAATACACCGTTCCAATACAGAGTTTGAACGGTTGTGTTCCCTTTCGGAGACCCCCAGACATCTTCTCTCGGCCATATATGGCCTCTTACAAGCACTCACGCATACCGAGCTACCCTCTTACACCAGGACGTGGTCTGCAGACTTGGGTGAGGACATCCTACGACCAGATTGGCAGACTTTTTATTTTACTCACAAGTCCACAATTTCCTGCTACTCACAGGAAAAGAACTACAAGATTCTGTCAAGATGGTACAGGGTCCCCTCCACGTTGCACAAAATATTTCCGTCCACCCCGGCAACCTGCTGGCGATGCTCTGCTGCTGAGGGGACCTATCTTCATGTCTGGTGGGAATGTGAGAGGATCCGCCCCTTCTGGACTCAGGTATTCGAGTGTTACAACAACATGTACGATGAATTACTGGTTCCCTCTTCTAAGATTGCTCTTCTCTATACTACCGGGTTCAGTTCCGTCACAGAAGCGAAATCTCCGTTTTTTCATGTCCTCAGCGAGACAGCTCATACCTTCCTATTGGAAGTCGACCACAATTCCGCCCTTGTCACACTGGGTCTCAATTATGAACGACACTATGAGAATGGAGGAGATGTTGGCTCTTGATAACAACACTTTTGATCATTATAAACTGCTGTGGCTCATCTGGCTCCGCTTCTCATCCTCTGACACGCTGTCGAACATGTTGTCATTCCAGACATGATCGCTACTTTATATTTCATTGCCCTGGGACAGGTTGGGTCTCTCTTTTCCCGCACTCCCTATATTATCTCCTCCGACTGATCTATCAGCAACTCGAACGCTTTACTTTGATCACTCCCTAGCTTTTTTCTCTTTTTTCTTTCCTCTTCCCCCCTCTTCTCCAGTCTCGCTACCCCCTTCTTCTAACTCCCTAGATTCTTGATTCCCCATTTTTATTTCTGTTTTTGTCCTGTTTGTCATTTTTATTTTATTTCTATTTTTATTTTTTCCCCTTTGGTCTTATTGTTCCCCTACTAAAAATCCTGGTTGCAATTATACCTGCTACGATGGGGCCCTTGTGGTTGCATCTAATTATAGTTTTATATTGAAGTCATTACTGTTCTTATTGTGTTACACGTTGGTAGGAGTCCCGCTGTGGGTGATAGCCATTGGGCTGACTCTTTACCCCTGCACTTTTTATGACTGTTCTTGGATTGTGACACCTCATGTTATTTGTTTCATTTGTTAAAATACCAATAAATATATTTTCAACTCTAATTAAAGAGCCGCCTCTGGTCAGCAGGCGTGTCCCATGATTCCATGTGTGATGTGTCCCATGATTCCTTGTGTAATTCCCCCACTCACAGTGAACACAGCACCCCTGTTGCATCGGCACGTGTGGGTTCCATTCTGTCTAGGAGCGTACATGTCAAAGAGGTTGCAAGGAGACCCTGCAAGGCAAAGGAGCCCCCCAATAGGCAGAGACACCACATAGCAGGCTTGCAAAAGCTGACTATTCTTAAAAGACATCACTAATATGAAGAAATAGAATGAAGGATAGGCAGTTTGCAGTTACATTTATTTTTCTGTATTTTTTCATTGAGGGTTCAGTGACAGTTTAAAGAGCCGTCCCCCATCCTAGATCCACTATGCTCCATGACTTAGGGCTGACATAATACATGAACCGGTCCAGCCCACTAAACGTTTGAGCTTCCAGCCTTCTCCAAGAATGCCTGACCTTGCAGTGTTGTGTCAGCCCCTCCAGGTTCAGTGCTGATACAATAAGAGAGCACGTGTTATTGTATGATATGAAGCATATCATGAGGAGCGGTGTCTGTGAATGAACGCTGATCCGCACAGCTTTGAACCCGCGACCTTCTCCCCCTGCACAGCCTTACCTGCGTGACGGAAGCCCCGCCCAGTCTTTATCCCACCAAGCCACGCCCCCTGTCAACTCTTCTATCACATAACGCAGACAGCCACGCCCACTAAAGGTTCAGAGCTTCCCTGTCATTCGTCCAGCTCAGGCAGATAGAAGTTATCGATTCACAGGAGCATATTCGTCACGTCTCATCTTGCGTTGTAAATTCGATTCCAGAACGGACAGTTAAAATATTCATTAGAATAAAACTGATCCTAAATGTAGTCAATGCAGGGCTGTAGAAGATATTCTTGCGAATATTTGGGTTTGGGGTAAGGCGAATGTGCGGACGAGCAGTGTCCGATGCTATTACATAGATCAGAGAAGCTTCTGCTCTTGTTCAGTCTGCAGCGCAGCAAGTGGGAGAAGTCAGGAGCCAGAGTAAGATTGTGTGACTGCTCTCTGTACTTCCGCCATGGCGGCTTCTGGGGCTGGGCTCTGGCTCTTTTCAAAGCTGAAGGGAAAGAAATACAGGGGTTGTCACTTCTCTCCTGTCTTAGGAAGTGCTGCCTACCCGGGATGCTCGCCTATCTTAGAAATCGCTGCTTGCCTGGCATGCTCACCTGTCTTAGAAAACGCTGCTTGCCTGGCATGCTTACCTTCTTAGGAATCGCTGCTTGCCTGGCATGCTCACCTGTCTTAGAAATCGCTGCTTGTCTGGCATGCTCACCTGTCTTGGAGCTGTTTGCCTGGCATGCTCACCTGTCTTAGAAAGCGCTGCTTGCCTGCTTACCTGTCTTAGAAAGTGCTGCTTGCCTGGCATGCTCACCTGCTTAGAAAACGCTGCTTGCCTGACATGCTCACCTGCTTAGAAAACGCTGCTTGCCCGGCATGCTCACCTGTCTTAGAAATCGCTGCTTGCCCGGCATGTTCACCTGCTTAGAAAGCGCTGTTTGCCTGGCATGCTCACCTGTCTTAGAAAACGCTGCTTGCCTGGCATGCTCACCTGCTTTAAAAAATGCTGCTTGTCTGGCATGCTCACCTGTCTTAGAAAGAGCTGCTTGCCTGGCATGCTCGCCAATCTTAGAAATCACTGCTTGCATGGCATGCTCGCCTGTCTTAGAAAACGCTGCTTGCATGGCATGCTCACCTGTCTTAGAAAGCTCTGCTTGCCCGGCATGCTCACCTGTCTTAGAAAGCTCTGCTTGCCCGGAATGCTCACCTGTCTTAGAAATCGCTGCTTGCCCGGCATGCTCACCTGTCTTAGAAAGCGCTGCTTGCCCGGCATGCTCACCGGTCTTAGAAATCGCTGCTTGCCTGGAATGCTCACCTGTCTTAGACACCGCTGCTTGCCCAGCATACTCACTTGTCTTAGACACTGCTACTTTCCAGGCATGCTCACTTGTCTTAGAAAATGTGTGTGTATATGTGTGTGTGTGTGTATATGTGTGTGTGTGTATATATATATATGTGTGTATATATATATATATATATATATATATATTTTTATTATTATTAAAAAAAGAGTGCTTGCTTGTATCCAAAGTTTAGCTATAGGTGGCAATTGCACACAGAAAATGCAAATAATCAACTGTTGTTGCTTGGAATGACGACTACATTTCACCGTTTAGTAGTGCTTGTTTAGATTGCACTGAACACTATCCCTGACAACTGTGCATTTTGTAAATAAACAGGGGTTTTCTGTTCCTATGTAAAATATGTTCATGTTTCTTGCAGATTAAGTGGAATCAACACAATGGAGACTCCCTGTTCACTGTCTGCCAGTTATGAAGGGTGAGGATCTTTACGGCATACATAGGAACCCATTTATAAAGAGTGATGTACCTCGCATAAAGTTTACGACAAATTTGTAATAAAATGGAAATCTGACACGCTGTACAAACAGTGGACTGTTTCTTCAAGTGTACAATAACTTTTTATGCCGGGTTCACACTTATGCAAATTAGATGTGGGTTTCACCGCATCCAATTTGCATGACAGGAGACTGTGACTGGCTCTCAATGGAGCCACTTCACACACATCTCCAGGGCAGCTGCGGAACCCACAGCAGAAGAGTCCTGTGCAACTTTGGCTCTGTTTCAGGGCCAAGTTCAGACAAAAATGTGGACCTGAAATAGTGAACAGGGATGCACCGGATCCCCTGCTGTGCCCCACGGCCGCACATTAGTGTGAACCCAGCCAAATGTATTTTTTTTTTTTTGGGGGTGTTTTTCAAAAACTGACAAACTGCAAGAGTTGTCTTGTGCTTTCTACACACTTCAGAAAGTGAGACCTATAAATCTGTTCTCCTTCATTTTCCTATTTTCAGCTCATTGGTAGAATTCATAAAATCTGACGTTCAGCCCTTCCCTTCGGTCTTGCACAGTAGTACAGGCTCCTCTCCTGTACTGAAAGTGCTTAAACTGATTTCACTGCACACTGAGCTTCTAAAAGTGTGCATTGGAAGATACAGCAAGCCGGATAGAGCCCACCTAATTTCCTGGCTGGAAGTTGTTCTGCATCATCTAGCTCTTTCCACCCCAGCCTAGCTGTCCCTGGCCTAACCCTTCAGTTTTTTTTTTTTCAATCTTGGAGGCTCAGCATCACAGGCGGACATTACTTAGGGTGGTCAGCATGCAAATGCAGTCTGCCTATGAACATCCACTCCTTCAGACTGACATCCACTTATCAAGCTATTTGATATTCGCATAATTCCTCCCAAGAGTCGGCCCACTGCTTGCATTGACTTATGGCTCTGTAGCGAAGAGTAATGAGGCAGAGTGCTGTGATGGTTTCAGGAAGCTACGTACTGCACCCTGCTAGCCCCTCACACAGCCATGATCTGCCTGCATTGCTCAGATTAAACTTATTTTTACATGGAAAAACTAAAACCTTTCATGGCATTAAAGTAAAATTGCTAGTAAAATGAAGGTACTGAGTCTGTGGCAGTGCAATACAGGGTTAAGAAATGGACATAGAAATTGTTGCATAGATTGGCAGCCAGATTTTTACCCAGTGAAAGAGGGCTAGATTCACATAGATCAGCGGATCTTTATATCCGCGTGATTTAAGATCCGCTGCCGCAAGTTTGAGAGGCAAGTGGGTAATTCACAAACCACTTACCTCCAAACTTGCGGCGGCGGATCGTAAATCCCCCGGCGGAATTCAAATTCCGCGGCTAGGGGGAGTGTACTATTTAAATCAGGCGCGTCCCCGCGCTGATTTAAATGCGCATGCGCCGTCCGCGATTTTTCCCGGTGTGCATTGCTCCCACTGACGTCGCTAGGACGTCAGTGGTTTTGGCGTGAGCGTAACTTGCGACGAGCGGGTTCGAGAATCGGCGTACGCAAACGACGTAAAAAAAAACAAATTTGACGCGGGAACGACGGCTATACTTAACATTGGCTGCGCCTTATAGAAGCAGGGGTAAGTATACGCCGGGAAAACCGCTAACACTGCGTCGGGCCCGCGTACGTTCGTGAATTGGCGTATCTCGCTGATTTACATATTTCTCAACGTAAATCAGCGAGAATGCCCCCCCCGCGGCCATTTTTAAATTGCAGTTAAGATCCGACGATGTAACACAGTTACACCTGTTGGATCTTAGGCATATCTATGCGTAACTGATTCTATGAATCAGTCGCATTGATACGATGGGCCTAAGTCAGAGATACGACGGCGTATCAGGAGATACACCGTCGTATCTCTTTGTGAATCTGGCCCCTAGTGTTTAGATATAGTCAACTAATTCTCCTGCTATTTTTATTTATTTTATAGATCGTTTGCATATTACACTGTTAAGGACCGATTGCCACAGATTCTTACAAAAGTGATTGACACTATACACCGGAATAAAAAAAAGTTCTTTGAAGAATATGGGGAGGTAAGTGATCAGTTTTGGTGGCATGCTCATGGTAGTAAATAGTAATAAACCATTCTAATGTCCCATGACATGGAAATCTTTCATTTTTAAAGCCTGATATAGTCCCTTACCTCCTCCTTACTTTTTGTTTTTCTCCATATAGTCCTGTGCTATGATGGGTGTGAACTATGCCATAAACTGTTTTATCAACACAAGTCTAGGTTCATGATAGCCCACGTGGTAAAACGCAGCATTTTACTGTGTGGTCTAGTGTCTGTGTCGGGTCATGGAGGAGAGTTAAATGCTTGCTTTCTTGTCATATAGTAGCACTTCATTCATGTCTCTGCAAAGCAGCAAGGTGACACAGACCCCATACACACTATTCGAATACAAAAATCTGCAGAAAATCGGATTTACCAAAACCATTTAATATGAGGTCAATCAGGCAGTCCCTTGCACTACATGGTTTTAGTAAATCTGAAGACGATTAATAGTGTCAATGGGGCTTTAAGGTTGCCATCCAGTGTGCTGGGGGGAAAATTAATTTCCACCACCACGCACATCACACCAGTGTTGTGAACGGGGCACCTATAAAACCATTGCATTCTTTCTAGCGGTGACCTGCGTTTATCCAGTGCAGAAAACGCACTGCAAATTATGTCAATGAGCCCTAACGCTGGCCGTACAGTATATGAAAATCGGCCGAGCCCATTTTCGAAAAACAAACATTCGGGCGTGAGCGCAAAAGATAGTGCCATCATGTAATGACGATAAATCGTGGACATCAATGAATTATTATTTTTTTTTCCTTTACATATACCTAGTTCAGACGGGAATGATGTTAACCTTTCAATTTATCATTCGTGCGCCAGAAAATTTCCAAACGTTTATCGCTTTCTGTCCATTAACTGGCCGAAAAACTAACAAACTGTCTAAATGACTGAATTTCGGCCAATTTATCATCTAGTGTATGGCCAGCATTACTCGTGTATGGTTAGAAAAGTCTGTATTCTAGAAATGTCTCAAGACTTGAATTCCTGTTCTACCACTTTAGTGCTGTATGTTGGCATAGATGAGTAACAGCCACACCCATAATCTAAGTAGTTCTACATAAGAGAGACGTGTGTGATTTAGGTTTGTTAGATTATGTAGTGCATTGGGCAGAGCGGTTAAAGGGGTTGTAAAGCTTTGAGTTTTTTCACCTTTAATGCATCCTATGCATTAAGGTGAGAAAACATCTGATGCTTACAAGCCCCCGAGCCCCCCGGTTTATTTACCTGAGCCCTCAAAAGTTCTGCATCTTGACCATGCTGGCTTCTTGCCCCTGTCTTCTCAGCTCTTCATTGGAGATTGATAGCAGCGCAGCCATTGGCTCCCGCTGCTGTCAATCTAATCAATAAAGTGGCGGGGCCTAGTAATACATTTGGGAGCTATGGCCTTGTAAGCCTAGGTTCACACTGCTGCGAATTTGCCGCGATTTCGGCCGCAATTTAATGTAAATCGCGGCCCGAAATCGCAAAAAGTAGTACAGGAACTACTTTTTGAAATCGCAGATGCGTTGTCGCACTGATTAGGACAGTGCCATTGCCGACAATTGCCGCCGATTTGAGATGCGATTTGACATGTCAAATCGCATCTCAAATCGTTCCAAATCGTACCCAGTGTGAACCAGGGCTAAACGCTTTTTGTAGCCAGCCAAGAGTCTCAATTCTTGTTTGAGGTATCTTTGCCCATTTTTCCTTACAAAAGTCTTCCAGTTCTTTGAGATTTCTGGGCTGTCTGTCACGCACTGCTCTTTTAAGGTCTATCTATAGATTTTCAATTATGTTGAGGTCAGGAGATTGTGAAGGCCATGGCAAAACCTTCAGTTTATGCCTCTTGATATAATCCCCTGTGGATTTTGAGGTGTGTTTAGGATCATTATCTATTTGTAGAAGCCATCCTCTCTTTAACTTCAGCTTTTTCACAGATGGCATCAAGTTACCATCCAAAATTTGCTGAAATTTTATTGAATCCATTTTTCCTTCTACTCGTGAAATGTTCCCTGTGCCACTGGCTGTAATACAACCCCCAACGCATGATTGATCCACCCTTATGCTTATTGCTTAACAATTGGACAGAGGTTATTTTCATTAAATTCTGTGCCCTTTCTTCTCCAAACGTACCTCTGCTCATTCCGGCCAAAAAGTTATATTTTAACCTCATCAGGCTTGTCTATATGTTCATTTGCAAAGTTCAAACGCTGATTTTTGTGGTGAGGACGTAGAAGAGGTTTTCTTCTGATAACTCTTCCATGAAGACCATATTTGTACAAGTATCTCTTTATAGTGGAATAGTGTACCACAACTCCAGTGTCTGCCAGATCTTTCTGGAGGGATCGTGCAGTCAAACGTGGGTTTTGAATTGCTTTTCTCACAATCCTGCGAGCTGTTCTGTCTGATATTTTTCTTGGTCTTCCAGATCTTGCTTTGACTTCCACTGTTCCTGATGACTGCCATTTCTTAATTACAGTCCGAACAGAGGATATTGACAACTGAAAACGCTTTGCTATCTTCTTATAGCCTTCTCCAGCTTTGTGAGCGTCAATTATTTTCAGTTTCAGTTTTCTAGACAACTGCTTAGAAGAACCCATGGTGCTGATTGTTGGGGCAAGGTCAGATGAGTCTGGGCATTTAAACCTATGAGATTGACATCACCTGGTTTTCCCAGACGATGATTGAGAACAATCCATGACACTGGCAGGTCTCAGCTTTGCAAAGGGGGCAGTGCACGCTATAAATTCTGCAGGGTGCCCAAACTTTTGCAGACGCCATTTTTTTGTTTTCTGTCATTTTGAAAGTGTAAATGATGTAAATAAAATCTAACTTTTTTTGACATATAAGAATGTCTAATCTGTAATTTGATGCCTTTTGGAGATTTTTCCATCTTTCCTTGGCTTCGTTATGCACATTAATACAAATTTTTACCTGGGGTGCCCAAACTTTCGATCCCCACTGTACTTATTCAAGTATTGGTCGGTCCGCTGATGAGGTGTGGAAGGAACCCTGGTAGTTCCGACCACTGTCTCGCTGCAAATTAGCTGGCCGCAAGGCCCCTGTGAGTGTGAGGCCTTGGGCAACTGCCTCATTTAAAGAGCCTCCTCTGGCTCACCATACACTTGGTGGAATATTTAAAAACTTTTGCGCAGCAATTCCACCTATAGAAGTGCATGTACTTTCGTTCTGCTTGAATGGGCCATATAATCAAATGTTCGGCTATTTCCTTTGCTGGTTGTGTGTGTTTGTTTTTTGTTTTTTTTTGTTATTGATTTTAAATTGTAGAATACTGTGTTTGGCCGTTAGGTGGCACTAAATATAATAGGAAATCCCTCTGATACTTTGCGCCTTCTAGTGGCCAACTGTGGTGTTTTTCGTTTTTAAGGAATTTGTGATTTGTTTCAGGAAGGCGTCACGGCAGAAAAGAAGGCAATATCTATCTTTTCCAAACTGCGTAATGAGATGCAGACAAATAAGCCCATTCTTCCGTTGACTGATAACTGGCAGGACACAGACATCTGGAACCAATACCTGGACTACCAGAAGACACTTCTTGGCAATGGTGAAGATCCAAGCTGGTTCCGATCTCCATGGCTGTATGTGGAGTGTTATCTCTACCGCAGAATCCAGGAGGGAATATCATTCAGGTATTTTTTTACACCATAGACGAAACCTTATTTTGCTGCCTCCCCCTTGGCTCCACCCCTTTGCCCTGCCCATCTATACGGTGGAGATTTTGTTTGGTACCTCTCCACCTATTTATTCAGCTGTGGTCTGAAGGCCAGCACCTGTGCCTCTGGACCTGGCCTGAAGACAAATGGCAGCACTGGTTCGCTTCCTCACGCCAACCGTGGTCCGCAGGTATAGGGACAGGCTAGGGTAGTATCCCGGGAGAATGTCCTGTGTTGGCCTCACCTGGAGCTTGGGGGGGGGGGGGGGGGGGGGGGATTAGACTCCTCCTCCTCTTGACCCTCCGTACTGGGTGACAGGAGGATGAAGATGACGGGGAGGGGGGGTTGGGATGCTGCAGGCACAAGCCTTTTCACTCATAATCCCAGGGGGAGGGGAGGACATACAGCTGGATTTGGGCTACTTCCTTAGTTTCTCAGGAGACACAGGGAGAGGGGTCCCTATAGGACTGTCCATGAAGAGGGAGCTTCTTTCTCGCAACCGGAGGTCCCCATTTATTTATTTTCTCAGGCTGTTTCGCACAGCCAATGAGGAGGCGGCACCTCTGCCGCCCTCAACTGGTGTGCACTCTAGGCCAGTGCCTATCTTGTCTATAGGTAGCACTGGCCCTGTGCAGCGTGCATGGTAACGCACAAATGTAGGTGTGAATGTGCCCATGCAATTCCTGTTTCCCATTCACACTAAACGGCAGCGCAGATGAAAGCCAGACATGTTGGAATACGTTTTCTACTTTCCTGCAACAAAATGAATGTGTTGCTGAATATAAATGAACAAGTGGGAATTGGCCATCAAAGTAAGGCCCTTCCTGAAAAATGTTTTTCATTTTTGGGTGGAGTGGGACAGAATTGCATGTTTATAAACCTGCCGGTATTCTAATCCCCCTCCACACTGTACAAAACTATAAAAAAAAAGTTTTAGTCTTTAGTTCTACTTTTAAAGAATAAGTTCACCTTTGGCAACATGTTACACCCGATTATAATTTTTTTTTTTTTTTTAGGGCAGTGCTGCAGCTGCCTTTTTTTTTTTTTTTTTTTTTTTTTTAACCAGCAAATAAATGTGCATTTATTATTTTTTCAAAAGTCTACTTATCCTTTAAGCAGTTTGGGGAAACGGTGGTATTGGTTGCATATCTTTTTTTAGATGGCTAAGGAGGCTTTAATTTTGTGTAAACCTGGCTCTAGAGGTTTGGTCTTGGGCTGTAGTGTCTCTTGTATCCTGTTCTTCAGTGTTTAAAGTTTGCAAAAATAAAAAAAGTTCCTCCTGCATCCTGTTCTTTACCTTGATTTCCCATAGCCCTCCAATCTCCAAGTATGATGTCTTCAGGGATGTGAAGAATGAAAGCTTCTTTCAGTCTCAGCAAGCAATGATGGCCCTCTGCACTCATCTACAGGAGCTTAAAAAGACCATTGCCAGCCTCAGCAAAGAACAGCGCCAAGAGGAGTTCTATAGACTACTGCAGGTGGGTAGGACTGGGAAAATAGGCTCAATTTACTCTATCATGAAACGGCATTTTTTGTGTCTAATGGAAGCTGCCTCACTCTGAGCTAGGCTTCATACTGGCTTAGAGTCAGTGACATGATTGGCTAAGCAGTGCTCAAGGAGAATACTTTAAAAAACTCTCCTTCCTGGAATATGTTTACTGGAAAATGATTAATATTAGGGTTGTCCCGATACCAGTATCGGTATCGGGACCAATACTGAGCATTTGCGGGAGTACTTGTACTCCCGCAAATGCCCCCGATGCCAGATCCGATACTACCCCCCCCCCGCCGCGTGCGGGGAACATTACAGCTTTCATTTGAATAGCTGTGTGTTCCCCGCCGCGTATAGACACCCTTGCCCGGGATTGGACAGGTGATCTGTCTATCAAGTGCAGATCACCCGTCCAATCCCGAGCAAGGGGGAGTGTCTATACGCGGCGCGGCGGGGACATGGCTGCATCTGTGGGGGACATGGCTGCATCTGTGGGGGACATGGCTGCATCTGTGGGGGACATGGCTGCATCTGTGGGGGACATGGCTGCATCTGTGGGGGACATGGCTGCATCTGTGGGGGACATGGCTGCATCTGTGGGGGACATGGCTGCATCTGTGGGGGACATGGCTGCATTTGGGGACACATTTAAAAAAAAGTATCGGTATTCGGTATCGGCGAGTACTTGAAAAAAAGTATCGGTACTTGTACTCGGCCCTAAAAAAGTGGTATCGGGACAACCCTAATTAATATCAAGCTTTAATGTGTGTTTTTTTTTTTTCTGTTATGGGGGGGGTGTAGGTGGCATTAGTGTTCTCGTTGCTCCACGCAGTATTGAACAACCCCCAAAATCATTCAGTACACTTCCTGTGAGCCTGGGGTGTCGAGCCCACCCCTTGGGGCAAATTATCAAGCTGCCCAGGGAAATGCTTAAGCGCTAAAGACACTCCCACCACTGGAAGAAGAAAAGGACCCATGGCATCTCTTGAATAGACCAAGGGCTGCAGGAAATTGGGAATTAATATGATTTTTTTTCAGAATAGCACCTGAGTGAGTAGCTCCACCCACAATTCCCCAAAAAAACACTACAGATAAAATTCTTTAAGGGCAAGTTCGCACCAGATGCAGGTCCATGCAGTTCAGTGTGCTTTTTTATGCATTAAAAATGCATGCACAGTGTTTTCCATATATTCCAATGGCTCTAGTTCACACCATGCAGTCAGTTTCTGCACCGGAAATTGACTGCATGGTGTGAACTAGAGCCATTGGAATATATGGAAACGCTGTGCATGCATTTTTAGTGCAGAAAAAAAGCACACGACTCTGGTGTGAATTGGGCCTTAGACCCCATTCACACCTAGGCGTTTTTATGCCTGTAGCGCTACGCCGCTGCCGCCAGAGGGCTGAAATCAGATGTCCCTCTATGGAGATGGTTCACATCTCCACGCCGGACGCCTGTCGCCTGCCGCGTGAAAAAAGGTCCCGGACCTTTTTTTCAGGCGTCTTCGAGCGTTCGGCTAGGAGATGGGAATCATCTCCATAGAGGGGGTCATCTTGGGGCACATCTAGGCGGACAATACCGGCGTTTTGTCGCCGCAAATCGCGGTACAAAACGCCGCTATTTTTACCGCGATTTGCGGCGACAAAACGCCGCGATTTCGTCCGTCTAGATGTGAATGCAGCCTTAAAGCAGGATTCCTCTAATAGCTGTTTTGTGTGGGGTGTCCTACTTACCTGCCCTGTGCAGTGGTTTAGCACAGAGCAGCCCCAATCCTCCTCTTTTTGGATCCCTCTTTGGTGCTCCTGGCCCCTCCCTTTTTGCAGCTTGTTATGGGGGCACCCAAGCCGAGCCAAAGCTGCCCGTGTCCATTCAGACATGGAGCTGCATCCCGGCCCTGCCCCCTTTTTCTCTCTTCATTGGCTGACTGACTTTTGATGTTGTAGGAAGGTCTCAGCTGCCTGGAAGTCCACTCCTCATTGGCAGAGACGGCAGCATGGAACCATTCACTCCCACTGCTGTCAAAGTCAGTCAGCCAATGAAGAGAGAAAGGGGGCAGGGCCGGGATGCAGCTCCATGTCTGAATGGACACGGGGAGCTGTGGTTCAGCTTGGGTGTCCCCATAGAAAGCTGCAAAAAAGGGAGGGGCCAGGAGGACCAAAGAGGGGAGCGGAATACCGTCCTGCTAGTGCACCGCTCCAGTGTGAAAGCCCTCGGGGCTTTCACACTGGAGACACAGCAGCGGCTGTTTAGGATCGGTTTGCAGGCGCTATTTTTTTTAGGGCAATAGCGCCTGCAAACTGCTCCAGTGTGAAAGGGGTCTAAGTTATGTTGCTGAGTAATGACTTTTTGTTCCATTACCAGGTCTCCTTATGGGGAAACAAGTGTGACCTTTCTATTTCTGGAGGTCAGGACAACTCTCAGAAATCCAGTATTCTTGCTTCTCTGGAGTCCCTCAAATCATTTATATTGGTGGATAACATGGAGTCTCTCTGGAACACCCTCACAAAGGGGAAGGATGCCGGCTCGGAGAACGCCTTAAAGACCAGGGTCGACATTGTTCTGGATAATGCCGGATTTGAGCTAGTAACAGACTTCATTTTAGCTGATGCCATTTTGTTTTTTAACCTGGCCACTGAAGTTCATTTTCATGGCAAATGCATACCTTGGTTTGTTTCAGACACCACAAAGCATGACTTTGATTGGACAATCCAACAGTTCCTGGCAGTTAATCACAAGTGGATGTCAAAGTGTGGTCAGACATGGAAGGAGAATCTGAAGAAGGGTTCCTGGGTCTATCACGAGAATCTCTTCTGGACTCTGCCACATGAGTTTTGGAGCATGGAGAAAATCGCTCCAGATCTGTACACAGAGCTGAAAAAGTCTGATTTGATTTTATTTAAAGGAGATCTGAACTACAGGAAACTCACTGGAGACCGGAAATGGGACTTCACTGTTCCATTTTCTCAAGTACTAAAAAGCTTTCACCCTGCACCGCTGTGCAGCATCAGAACTCTAAAAGCTGACATACAAGTAGGATTACAAGCCGGGATTGGGGAACGGCTTAGTGCTTCAGAAGAAAACTGGATGGTATCTGGGAAATATGGAGTTATCCAGTTTAGCTAAACGATGTAATGGAGTAACTACAACCTTGAAATGACTGTCAGTAAATTAAATGAATTCAAATAGAGCCACCCTGTAAAAGAAAAAGCTTAACAGTTACGTTTATCATGGGCAGTGTTGAATCTTTGCTCCCTTAAAGTCCTCCATCCCTTGCGGCTTTTTGACATTTCTACATATATTGAAGAGGGTGAACAAAGCAAGAAAAAGAAACCTAAAGGGCTCAAAATTATGTGTAATGAATGACACACGGTAATGTCCCCAAACACTGTTTACCTAGTATAGGTACGGTCACTCTAGTCCAGTGGTCTCAAAGTACCGGCCCGCGGGCCATTTGCGGCCCGCGGACCAGTTATAAATGGCCCTCAGGCAGGGTGGAAGTGAGGGGAGCAAAAAAAAAAAAAAAAAAGTTTTTTTTTTTTTTTTTTTAGCTGGTGCCATCTGGTGGTGAGCCGTTGGTATTACAAGTTATTACCACCAGATGTGAGCTGGCGCCATCTGGTGGTGGCCGTTGGTATTACAAGTTAAGCATTACAAGTTAAACAGCAATTCTAATGTCATTTTACACTATTTTCACTGCCATATTCTTCCCTCTAATTAGAACCCCCAAACATTATATATATTTTTTATCCTAACACCCTAGAGAATAAAATGGGGATCATTGCAATACTTTCTGTTACGCCGTATTTGCGCAGCGGTCTTACAAGCGCACTTTTTTGGGAAAAAATTACACTTTTTTAAATTAAAAAATAAGACAACAGTAAAGTTATCCCCATTTTTTTTAATATTATGAAAGATAATGTTACGCCGAGTAAATTCATACCCAACATGTCACGCTTCAAAATTGTGTCCGCTTGTGGAATGCCGACAAACTTTTTTACCCTTTAAAATCTTCATAGGCGACGTTTAAAAAAATCTACATGTTGCATGTTTTAAGTTACAGAGGAGCTAGAATTATTGCTCTCAATTATTGCTACCAATCGCGGCGATACCTCACATGTGTGGTTTGAACACTGTTTACATATGCGGGCGCTGCTCACGTATGTGTTCGCTTCTGCGCGCAAGCTCGTCGGGACGGGGTGCGTTTTCTGGCTCCTAACTTTTTTAGCTGGCTCCTAGATTCCAAGCAAATTTGTCAAACCCTGACTTACACCAGTGCTGTTGGTAATAATGCGCTCGCTGACACCAGTGCTGGGGGTTAATAATGTGTTCGCTGACACCAGTACTGTTGTTATTGAAGTTTGAAAGTTTGCATGCGGCCCCCCATGGCATATGAAAACTTGTCTTGTGGCCCTTAGGTAATTTGAGTTTGAGACCCCTGCTCTAGTCAAACTGCATACATATAAAGTTTTTTTTGTCCCTCCCAAGACGGTGGGAAAACATAGGAACAATTGAGTGACTCAGAATACAGTGTGGGGATAAATGCAAAATGTATTACATTTATTGATTAGTTAAAAATTCAATAAACTCCTCAATGGGAGGTGATGGTTAAGACGCATGAACGTGACATATGACATATTCGAAGGCCACTGCATCAAATAGCCAAAGGCTATGACAACAAATTATATATATATATATATATATATATATATATATATATATATATATATATATATATATATATATATATATATATATATATATATATATATATATATATATATATATATATATATATATATATATATATATATATATATATATATATATATATATATAATTTTTTGTCCTGTGCTGTGTCTTGCCATAACCTTTGTCTATTTAATGTCGTATGTCACGTTCATGTGTCTTAACTATCGCCTCCCATTGAGGAGTTTATTGAATTTTTAACTAATCCATAAATGCAATACCTTTTCCATTTATCGCCACACTGTATGCTAGGTCACTCATTTGGTCCTCTGGTTCCCTACTGTCGTGGTGGGACAAAACCCCTTATATATATTTTTTATATATAAAATATATTTTGGAGAGTGTCCACCCCCTGTGCTGTGGTTCCTCCCACCAGCCACTATGCCACAACAGTGTTCTGTAGTGATGAAGGTGTCAGATGGAAAGAACCAAGAGCACCTAGCGGGGGGACACACTATTGGACTCGCCTGGATGTGTCAAATCGCAGAAGCTCTTTTGAAAGCCAGCTCTAAAGGTACAAAGTGTTCCCCCCCTTTCCCTTAATGCATTCTCTTCATTAACAGAAAAAAACCTCCTGTATGCAGCGCCCTCCCAAAATACTTACCTGAGTTTGATCTCTATCCAGAGATGTCCACGAGAAGAGCGCCTCTCGTCTCTATCTCCTCATTGAACAGAGAGACAGCCATTGGCTCCTACTGCTATCAATCGCAGCCATTGTGGAGGTGGGGGGCTAAACCATGCTTTGTTTCTATGGACACATACAGCTGGCTGTGGAGCGAGCATGCACCAGTGCCCCCATGGCAAGCAGCTTGCTATGGGGGGGCACTCGGAAGGATGGGGAAGCCAGTAGCATTCGCTGGGGGTCCCCAGAAGAGGAGGATTGTGGCTGCTCTGTGCAAAACCATTGCACAAAGCAGGTAATTGTAACAATGGTATAAGAAAATGTTTTATATCCTTTATTTGCCAAAATACACTTTGCTCTGTATGCCTGCTATTGAACACAGATTTATCGTTTGTTTTTGTTTTTTTGCTTTACACATTGCTGCGGATCAATACAGACCAGCGTACATGGGCTCATAGAACACAATACTGCAGCATTCAGAATAGAGTATTGTAAGCCTATGTGCATAAGACCTGATTAGGGCTGCAACTATCGATTATTTTCATAATCGATTAGTTGGCCGATTATTGTTTCGATTAATCGGTTAATAACCTTAAAAAAACAAAAGGTGATTTTGCGGCGATTTGCATTTTTACATTTTGTTTGGCAGATTAAAAAACACAAATTGCTGCAAAAACACATTACATGTTTTTCTGCAGCTTCTCAATTGAAGTATATTGAACCAAAAAAAAGAAAAAACATAGTTTTGCATTAAAAAAAGTCTTTGACCCTTTCCAAATATGCAGCAGCTGAAAAAATCATGCATGAGAATGTGTCCTATAGGAAACCATGTGAACCCAGGCCTAAGACGTTTAGTAACATAATGGGGTTAAAAAAAATTAGTACAAAAAGAGCAAATAATCGCTACTGTAAGGGGTTCATTTTGTACTGTGGGACAGTGAACGTAATATTTACAGTAGCGATTTTCTTTTATTTTTATTTTTTTTGATACTATAAAGGGCTTCTTTTTTTTTTTTAAAACCCTATTATGTTACTGGGCGATTAATCGATTAATTTCATAATCGATTTGTTGTCGATTCGTTGTTTCGGCCCTAGACCTGATTGTGTATGTGAATTGAGTGCTATGCAGCATAAACGGCAATGTATATATACTGCACATTAACAAGTGTTGGGGTAATGCGTGTGATTTTTGGGCACATTTCAGTCCTGCTGAGAGAAGTTTGAGTAGTCTTGCACATACGGAGCCTCTGAAATGTTGCGTGTAAGATTGCATATTCATTTTGACACAAGTGTTTCTTGCAAGAATTTCCTGCAGGGGCCTCAGCACATTGTGCAATTTGATCTATGAGCTCAGGTCTCTCTGCTTCAAATACTGTATAGCTGAAAACAATAATGGGGGGAGATTTACTAAAGCTGGAGCACTCAGAATCTGGTGCCCGCTGCCTAGATGGAATAAGTGCCAGAGTTTGTTGCACTGGTATGACTCGAGTGCCCATCCACTGCTTGCAAGGCTGAGGGCTTTTGGAAGGCGTAGTGTTCTGTGATATTTTAACCACTTCCCGACCGCCTCATGTACATATACGTCGGCAGAATGGCACGGACAGGCACATCAACGTACCTGTACGTGCCTGCCTAGACGTGGGTCGGGGGTCCGATCGGGACCCCCCCCCCCCCCCCCCGGTACTTGAGGCGGTCGGGTCCCCTCGGGGAGCGATCCGGGACGACGGCGCGGCTTTTCGTTTCTAGCCGCTCCATCGCAATCGCTCCCCGGAGCTGAAGAACGGGGAGAGACCTGTGTAAACATGGCTTCCCCGTGCTTCACTGTGGCGGCGTATCGATCGAGTGATCCCTTATATAAGGGAGACTCGATCGATGACGTCAGTCCTACAGCCACACCCCCCCAAAGTTGTAAACACACACAAAGTGAACACTAACTCCTACAGTGCCCCCTGTGGTTAACTCCCAAACTGCAACTGTCATTTTCACAATAAAGAATGCAATTTAAATGCATTTTTTGCTGTGAAAATGACAGTGGTCCCAAAAATGTGTCAAAATTGTCCGAAGTGTCCGCCATAATGTCGCAGTCATGAAAAAAAACGCTGATCGCCGCCATTAGTAGTAAAAAAAAAAAAAAAAATTAATAAAAATGCAATAAAACTATCCCCTATTTTGTAAACGCTATAAATTTTGCGCAAACCAATCGATAAACGCTTATTGCGATTTTTTATTTTTATTTTTTTTTTTACTAAAAATAGGTAAACGAATACGTATCGGCCTAAACTGAGGAAAAAAACATTTTTTAGATATGTTTTTGGGGGATATTTATTATAGCAAAAAGTAAAAAATATTGCATTTTTTTTCAAAATTGTCGCTCTATTTTTGTTTATAGCGCAAAAAATAAAAACCGCAGAGGTGATCAAATACCACCAAAAGAAAGCTCTATTTGTGGGGGAAAAAAGGACGCCAATTTTGTTTGGGAGCCACGTCGCACGACCGCGCAATTGTCTGTTAAAGCGGCGCAGCGCCGAATTGTAAATCCCCTTGGGTCATTTAGCTGCATATTGGTCCGGTCCTTAAGTGGTTAAGGAAGCTATGTACAGCACTCTGAGGTTCCTTCTCGCCATGCATGATCTGCTTGCATTGCATAGACACACACAGACCCAGTGATGATATCACTGGATCTATAACAAGGTATTTAATGAGCACAGATTTTATCTAAATATGTCATTCGTATGTTGATGAGGTGGAGCAGGAAGGGAAAAATATAATCAGATTAGACTTCTGTTTTTATCCAAGTTTGATTATAATCTAGAGCAGGCAGATTTTTTATTTATTTTTTGCAGTGCTTCCAACTGAGACTGCAGCCTTGTATCACATAGTTCTGTTCTGTTTAACCCATCCAATGGGGCTCAACTTTATTTGTAATAATGATCGCAGATGGCAAAGAGGTGGTGCTGGAACACCTTTCCTGTGTTCTCTCAGGTTGATTCAAGATTTACTTCTTTGTTTTGGCAGTCATTGGATATGCTAAAATTCATTAATACATCTGTTTAAACCTTAAACCTCTTAGGGCCAGTTCACACCAGACACAGTTCCGTACAGTTTTGTGTGTTTTTTTTTTTTTTATGCACTAAAAATGCATGCAGTGTTTCCATGTATTCCAATTGCTCTAGTTGGCACCATGCAGTTAGTTTCCGGCGCAGAACCTAAAAAAAAAAAAAAAAAATACTTGAGTTGCATATGAACTAAATATTATTCTAAAACCTGCTAGCATAAGAACCAACATATATTGGCATCTTATCTTCCCATATTGGGAGGGGTAAGGCCTTCATCTCTGCTCAGGACTGGTATGTGATGTGAACCAGTGGAACCCTCAGGCTCCATGCACACTGGGCTTAAAAAAAAGTCTGTTCTCTTTGGAGTAAAAAAACGCTCATATAGAGCATTTTTTGTATAAAGTTTTGATGAGTTTAGGAGAGTTTTACGTCTACTGTCGGTGAGTTTCAATCAGAAACGTGAATTGGAAGGTTTTTATATTTTTCCTGCCTGCTAAACTTTCATCTTTAAAATTTGCCTGTAATCGTCCAAATGTGTATGGACACAAAGGATAACAGTGAGCTTCTACAGGCAGAGCACAAAACTCCTGTAGAAGCAACATTTTTATGCCAGTGTGCACAGCTGAGTTTTGCATGGTGCTGGAATTAGGGGGGGAGGGGAGAAAGAATTGTAGGAGTAGGAAAAAGCTAAAAAAACACTGATGTTGCATGGCTAATAGGTAAAATTTAATGAGAGATAGAGATATATATATATATATATATATATATATATATATATATATATATATATATATATATATATATATATATATATATATATATATATATATATATATATATATATATACAAATTTTACTAAGAAATAAATATGAACTTTAGGAATTCAGTCACTATAAATGTGCAGACATACTATGATTTAAGGAGGCGCACACCACCTAGTGCAGTGATGGCGACCCTTGGCACCCCAGATGTTTTGGTACTACATTTCCCATGATGCTCATGTACTCTGCAGTGTACTCAAGCATTATGGGAAATGTAGTTCCAAAACATCTGGGGTGCCAAGGTTCACCATCACGGACCTAGTGGATGTATCTCTTTAAATTACATCTGACAGTATAATGGAGCTATGGCTTTAGTTCCAGAGCTCTATCTCTGGACCCTCTGGTCTCGGTTATGTCAGCTGCTGTGCCCACCCCTCTGCTGCGCATTCACAGAAGCCTTTTGTAAATGGGCATCAGAGGGAGGGCTGGCAGAGATGTGGTGTGTGAGAACACAGCGTCATTCCTCTGAGCCCCATAGTGGGGAGTGCCATAGAACTGTCAGATCTAAGTTAAAGACATAAGTGCATCTTGTTAAACCTAACTCTGTGCCTGCACAATTATTAAAGTGGCTGAATTTCTGGAGTTCAGCTTTAATGATACTTAATGCAGGGCTTGACAAATTTTGCTTGGAATCTAGGAGCCAGCTAAAAAAGTTAGGAGCCAGTTTTTTTTTTTTTTAACGACAAAATTGATGGCACAGTAGTGACAATTGTTGGCACAGTGGCTGCGTTTAATGGCATGGCACAGTGACTGCATTTGATGGGATGGCACAGTGGTGACGTTTGATGGCATGGCACAGTGGCTGTGTTTGATGGCATGGCACAGTGGTGACAATTGATGGCACAGTGGCTGCGTTTGATGGCATGGCACAGTGACTACATTTTATGGGATGGCACAGTGGTGACAATTGATGGCACAGTGGCTGCGTTTGATGGCATGGCACAGTGACTACATTTTATGGGATGGCACAGTGGTGACAATTGATGGCACAGTGGCTGCGTTTGATGGCATGGCACAGTAGCTGCGTTTGATGGCATGGCACAGTGGTGACAATTGATGGCACAGTGGCTGCGTTTGGCATGGCACAGTGGTGACAATTGATGGCATAGTGGCTGCGTTTGATGGCATGGCACAGTGGTGACAATTGATGGGCACAGTGGCTGCAAAGTGAACAATATCAATATGCCTGTGCCCTCAGTGTTGCTAGTGTGAACCATAAGAGCAAAAATCCTATAAATTATGGTTTTAAAATGATTGTCTTTTTGGCTTCTATTTACCTTTTTAACCTTGCTGTTCGCGCTCTGTGAGATCGTGTGCAGCCTCCGGCCAGCTCCTTTCCTGTGACTCCCCGTGGCAATGACTTGGTGGCACCGCCCCCTCAGAGAAATTCCCCAATCCCCGGGGGCGAGAGGTGGCCGGAAGCGGAGCGCCCGCAGCCTGTGCTCTCTGCTTGCAGCATCCCCGACCCAGCACAGCCGATGGCGGCTCCATGACATTTATTCATCCCGCCCGGCAGGCAGCTCGCATCACTCCAGCCGCCTCGATGCATAGGCCGCAAAGCCGCGGCCTCAATTAGCGGCACAACACGATCGCTGGGATGCTAGATCGCGGGTGGGGGGGGATGCGCGTCAACACTCACAGGATACCCCAGCTCTGCTGCCATGGGCGCCAGGTCAATAATTCTAGGCGCAACAGCGACCTGGCGCCCGGAATTTGTCAAATACTGACCTAATGTTTTAGGATTTAGGGCAGGTTCATATATGTGCGGCCGCAGGTTCGTGCCTGGGGTCCGGTGTGTGCCTGTGCACCAGTTCAGGTGCAAATCGGGTCAGAATTCACACCTGAATGGGATCCAAAGACGCACAGGACCCATTGAGAGCAGGTCACACTCACCTGTCATGCGAATAGGAATGCGGGGACAACCCACATCCAATTTGTGTGTGAACCCGACCTGAGTCTGGGAGAAACTCAAAACTACCCTGCACTGGGGTTCCCCCTGCACTGCAGGCTTTAAATGCTTGTTTTTGTCTAGGGGAACATTTTAAAAATCTGTTATACTCATATTATCCCTCTTTTTATGTTATGGGCTTTCCCTTGGCATCCTCACCTTAAAATACAGAACTCGTCCTGCATTGTATATGATGACATCAGAGTGACTGAAAGAGCATCGAAGAGACGTGGCTTCAGGGGAACCATCACACTGAGAAGATGAAGCCTGGGGGAGCGAGGGATCAGTATATACAACTTGTAGTGGTACCCTAGACAAAAACAGACGACATATATATATATATATATATATATATATATATATATATATATATATATATATATATATATATATATATATATATATATATATATATATATATATATATATATATATATAATATATAAAATTAGTGCCTATGTACTATATAGTACTGGTGCTATCTAAATTTATGTGTAGATCAGAGTGTAGTTAAACTCTGATCCTGATTGGCTGTGCTGTGAGTCCATTCTGCTGTACTGGGGTGTTCTTCCAGCCCCGGTGCTGCAGGTGGCAGCAGTGGAGTCGAGGTTTGGGTGCTCTTTCCCAGCAGCCAATCATGGGGGTTTGTCCCCGCTGTGCATGCTGGGAGGGGGTATTTGAGGCAGACGCCATTGGTTCTGGGTCTTCTTCGTCCAGTGTGGCACCCACCTTTAGGGTGGCCACATCACGGCGTGCCCGGCTTTATGGCCTGCGTGCCACGCAGTGTTCCTGGTGCCGGGGCCATGCTGGCCCGGAGCATCTGAACCAGCGATGGGGATCCAGCGAGCGGCTGGGTTCCCCCTTCTTGAAGATCCCAAGCTTTGTGCTGTTCGGTGGGGAGTCGGTCTGAGGAGTGCCATTGAGAGGCTGGCGATCCAATAGGGCTTGGACGAGACCACCGGGGATCACAGGTAGCGGGACTGATCACCTGTCAGTCGGTACCTGGGCGACAAGTTGAAGGAGATCCAGACGTAACTCATCCAAGGAGGCATATCTCCAAGAATTCCACCCAGAGGGGACCTGTGGCAGAGGTATCTTCTGAGGCTCATTGAGAGGGGTCTTTGGCAGAGACTTTCTCATAAGTTCAATTCCACCTAGGAGGGTCTGTGGCTGAGACTTATTCCTCTAATTGTCCGAGTGATACTCCGGCTGTCCGCGTACACTAAACCCATTCCGGTGGGAGTGGTGAAGAAAAGTGTTACCTTTGGGAGCAGGACTGTTTCCTATCATTACGCCTGAATCTGTTGTTCTCCTATCTTCCTCAACTTTACTTTCCTCACCACAAGTTTACTGTTTTTACCCGGCTGGGTAATAAAGAGCACTGCAAAGAGCACCTGTCTGGACATTCCTTTTACTTCTACTACTTTACTTCTTCTAATAAATATATATATATATATATATATATAATTATACATTTGAAGCAGAAATCCTATTCATACGCTATGCAACTGGTTCACATTGATGTGCATCAGTTTATAAGGGCCCATTCACACCTACATGTGTTTACCAATGTACATGGTGTGACCGGGAGATGATTCTGATGAGGGTTCAGTATTGGGAGGTGTGTGTGTGTGTGTGTATGTATGTGTGTATGTATGTGTGTGTGTGTGTGTGTGTGTATATGTGTGTGTATGTATATGTATATATGCATGTATGTGTGTGTGTATGTATATATATATATATATATATATATATATATATATATATATATATATATATATATATATATATATATATATATATATATATATATATATATATAAATGGGTTGGGTAAAAGGAATTCAGGGACATTGTGGTGTTTAAACATTTACTGAGCCAAAGATTACAGTGCCAAAAACATACTGCATGGAAGATTCTTTCACCATAACAGTAATGCTGGACATGTATGTGGGATCATGAAAATAAGATTCTAAAATTATAATTTTTGTATGAATACAGATGGCTGAGAGTGATGACACTGCCCTGCCTCTCATTTTACACCTTTTTAGGGGGGAGGAGGGAACAGGTACCTGTGTAATCCAGGTATTTGCTCCCACTTCTGGACATAGATCACCTTGGCGACCTACGCCACGCCCGGAGCCTACTCCGTCCCCCCCACTGTCTACTGCGAGACGTACAGGTCCGAGAAGACAGCATGGACCAGTAGGATCGTGCAGCGCGACTCGTGAATGGACAGTAGATGAGAGCTGAGGAACAGATTGGCTTCGGGTGCCGACATCGCGGGGAGCCCAGGACAGGCAAGTGTCCTAATATTAAAAGTCAGCAGCTGCAGTATTTGTAGCTGCTGAAGTATTTATTTTTCGGTGGAACTCCGCTTTAAGTAAGCTAAAAATGTAATTTTAAATATTGGCCTTGATTTATGAAGCTGCAAATGCACATAAGGCATGATAGTTACGAGAGGCTATTTTATAATGCCTTAAGTGCACATTGGGGTCTTTCAGTGGATGTAAACCTGATTCATTAAATTTGAGCTGGGCACATATATCTGCAGTGTTTTTCTTATCTCTTTCCAAAGCCCTAAGTCCCGTGTCTTTCTGCTGCTTTATCAGCCTGATAACTTCTGACAAGTTCTCTGACATGGGAGATAAAACTAGCCTGAAATTTGACTCTGGGTGTGTGCTATAAATAGATTAGCAGAGAGCTTGTCTTTTCACAGCACAGCTCTGCGCATTCCTTCCATGTGGAGGTGTGTGCCTTTCCTCCAATCAGCTGTCACACAGTGTATGCCAAGACTTCACCCCCAGTGCTGAACAGGAAGCAAAAATTTCTAACACAATGTGCACTTTCTAAAGAATATAGCAAACTGAAGACAGCAGATATACATATAAAACTTATCTAGGGAGATTTGTTTCATCTCTGTGTATTATCTGAGGTTGTTCACTTCACTGGGTATATGTGAGGGTTGATAAATCGGGGCCTTTGTGTTTTAAACTTACCTGAAGCTGTACAGACATTGAAATGAATGATGCTATATAACTTTGTTAGCTGTCATGTTATTCAGAAAGTTTTCCCTATGGCAGCTTTATGTCATAGGAATGTTTTTAAATTACGTGTTCATGATTTGTTTGGCTGGATCTCCTCCTTGGTTTGTTACATGTGAGAAGATGAACTTTCAAACTAAAGTGTATGCTTTTGTTCTTTATAACCTGTGCTGTGTATCGGCATAATGTGGTGTAGGGGATAAACACTGACACACTGTATGTGAGGGTGTTGGGCTTTAAATTAGGTACTGTGCTATGGAAGGAGGATGCAATAACTTATTGGGTATAGTAAGTGAATTTCTACAGCTGCTCCTTTTTTATCTTGCTTTCTAATTTGACTTAAATGCTTCTTTTAATGAAAAAAGTGCCATAGTGGCCTAAATATGCTTCAGTTATTTGTCTTCCAGAGAACCATGTTTACTGCAGTGTTAATTTTAGCAGCACATGTTGATTTAGTTTTAGTCTTAGGACTAAAATGGCATTTTAGTCTTCTACAATTGTTTTAGTCAAATAAAATCTAATGGATGTAGTTAAATTGTAATGCAGTATTTAAGCATTTCTCTACATTTTCTTAACGCATTATATACTGCTGGAATGAAAAATTGAATATGTTATTAATGGTATTGAGGTATGAACATGTACTACAGACTAGTGTTCATTTTGACATCAAATTTCAATTTAGTCTTGGGGGCAGATCCACAAAGATCTGCACCGTATCTGAGATACCCTACGCCGCCGTACCAAACTGCAGTTTGGTTCGAATCCATAAAGATTTTGCGCCGTAAGTTGCGGCGTCTATCTCTCGCGGCGTAACGGCGCCTAATTCATTTAAATGAAGCGCGTCCCCGCGCCGAACAAACTGCGCTCGCCCCGTCCCTAAATTTCCTGCCGTGCATTGTGTGAAATGATGTCGCAAGGACGTCATTGTTTTGACTTGGACGTAAATTACGTCCATCCCGCGATTCACGGACGTCTTGCGCAAATGAAAAAAAAATTCAAACTAAACGCGGGAAAGACAGCCATACTTAAAGGGTCACTAAAGGAATTTTTTTTTTTTTTTAGCTAAATAGCTTCCTTTACCTTACTGCAGTACTGGTTTCATGTCCTCATTGTTCGTTTTTGCTTTGAAGTTGCTGTAATTCTGCTGTGATCTCCACACTTCCTGGTTGCCTGTTTCCTTATAACCATGGTACTGGGAGATATTCACGGTGGTCTAAGCTGTCATTACTGTGTGTCTAAAACTCCTCAGAACCAATCAGATTCATTTTAAAAACAAAACACTGCCCTGGATTTGTTGTTTTTGTTCTGTGAGTCTTCCCGACTCACCTCTCACCCGGAACTTCATGTATGTACCTTTAAAACCGAACGTGAAACTAGAGGCACATTATATGATAGATTAAATTAATTTTTTAATCATTTTTAAAAGGAATCGGTTAACTTTTGTCTCTATACCCAATAAACAGTCATTTCAGCAAAACATTTTTTTTTTCCTTTAGTGACCCTTTAACATAGCAGGTTTAACTATACGCCAGAAAAAGCCGACTAGAGACAACGTAAAAGAATGCTACGGCCGCGCGTACGTTCGTGGATCGTCGGAAATAGCCAATTTGCATACTCGGCGTGGATTACGACGTGAACGCCACCCAGCGGACGCCGAAGTATTGCATCTTAGATCCGAAGACGTACGCCTGTCGGATCTAACCCAGATGCGGTCATATCTTGTTTTGAGGATTTGAAAGTACGCCGGCGTATCAGTAGATACGCCGGCGTACTCCCTTTGTGGATCTTCCCCTTAGTCTTTTGACTAAAATGCTGTTTTTTTAGTTTTAGTCGTATTTTAGTTGACAAATGTTTTAGTCAACAAAAATTTTTTATTTTTTTTTTCTCTTTAGTGGGCCATGAGATAATTAAAGTGACCCTATCCTTTGTTCAAAGCCCACACTAAAGAGAATGCCACTTGTAAACAAAGCCCACACTAAAGGACTTGTATACTTTCCTGTGGCCTGTCTTCTAACCTTGACACTTTTCTGCTCCCTGGCCACTGCAGGTACCCAGCACTTCTGGGTGCGTTTAAATACATGTTTCCCCTGCTGCTTGCTGTGGTTCCTCTGATTTGGAAGATGAACCACAGTGTGCAGAGGGCGGAGTAGGTATTCATAGATGCATCACTGCACAGGATTGTACAGATAAAACATTGTTTGCACCATGCCTGTAAGTTTGTAACCTTACATTGTTACATTGTACAAGGACAGGTATGCAGCCCTTTGGTTGCATCCAGTGCCACTCATCTGTCCTTGTACGCATGCAACTACTTGGATGTACATAAAGCTGCGGCATCTGCCAGCCTGTCATTGATTTACCATTATTAAGTTTTACTGCGCAATAAAGTTCAGCATACAGGAATTTATCATTTTTTACCACACATGTGATTTCTCCTATAGAGATCAATCGCAGTTATCATTTTCTTTTAAATCGTATCAGAACCAGCTTGTTCACTATAATTGGTGAAAATGTGCACTTTTGAGATTTTATAAGTAGGGATAGCAGCTATATTGTCACTGTAAAAACCTCTTTGAGATTTTAGCTTTTGTTCACTAGTGATGTCAGTTGTTCTGATTTGCAGAGAAAAAAAATGTTGAGTTTTATGAATTTTGCTACTTGAAAATGGCTGTCAGCATTACTACTTGTTATGTCATCGCTTTTATTGATTGAAAACTGCTGATATGTGACACTGGAAATCTGATAATAATTTTCACATACACTTCACTGTATCAATTTATGTTCTGGAATAAGGTTGCTAATGCATTGCAGCAGTGACCAGAACAGGGGGGAGGGGGGGGGGGGATTGATATAAAGCAATGCTGATATAAAGTCTAAGACCTCATCTTAAATTTGCATGTGTGATAACTTGACGTGTCATGTTTACAGTCTCTGGAAAGGACATCTGAACAATAAAAAGAAGAAAAATCCATGCGAGTTTTGTCACCTGTGTAATCATTTCAGTTGGTCTATTTAACATACATTACCATACAAGAAATAAAATAAAAAATAGCAGCATGTTGGGGAATTTTGTTCATTTTTTTTGCACACATATCATACTTTTTATGTTAGAGACCCTGAGGGCCCTTCCACGCGTACAGACAAACGGTCCGTTTTTTACAAGTCTGTAAACGGACTTGTAATGTATCCCTATGGGATTGCAGACGATGCATCCGCTAACATCCGCAAAGATCCGCGTCCGCAAAGATCCGCTTTTGCGGACGGAAGAAAACCCTATTTTTCTTCCGTCCGGCGGAACGGATTGGATGAATACGGACACACGGTCCGTATTCATCCGATTCCCCATAGGGGAGAGCGGAGAAAAGACAGGGCGGTCTCTGCACAGTGTGCGGGGACCGCCCTGTCCGCCGGCAGCTCAGCGGGGATTTACGGATTATGCCTGCTGAGCCGACGGACACACACGGGGTGGATCAATATGGATCCGCTCCGTGTGGAAGGGCCCTTAGTCTTATTCCATATAATAAAGGAAATGTTGTCATTCCTTTTGAAGACCGGCATATTAAACCACTTTCCTGTCCAGGCCATTTTTCAGCACTGTATTACTTTGACAATTATTTAATTATGCAACATTATACAAAAAATAAATACATTTTTTTTTTTATACAATTTTGAGATGGCGAGCTTTCTGTTGGTGGCATTTATTCACCATTATAAATATATAAGAAACATGGCGGCAAATAAAAAAAAGTTACCGTTTCTCTTTCTGCTATATTTTGCAAATATATAATCGTAGCGCGACCTGCAATCCAAGAAGCATCATTATGCCCCTTAAACGCATGAAGGTGCATCTGCTCTTGTGACTACATTTTACATTTCTTGAGGCCCTGAAGGTGCAGGGCAGGTGAGACTTTTGAAAAATCACATTTAGGAATATTGCTAAAGCTGGATACACACTATATACAATTTTCTGTAGCTTTTTATTTGTGTTTTTTTTTTTTTTTCCCTTGATTTACCAAAACCATATACAGTGGAACCTTGGATCGTGAGTAATGCGGTTTATGAGCGTTTCACAATATGAGCCATTTTTTTTTTTTTTTTTTTTATTCTGACCCGCTTTGCGAGTGTTGTCTCGCAAGACAAGCAGGATTCAAGCCTCTGAGGTGTGCAGTACTGAATTTGGCCAAAGGTTGCAGGGGCACCAGTGATGCTCGGAGAAATTTTAGAAACAGACTGTTCCCGAAGCGTTTTCGCTGCCCCCACACCTCTGGCCTCATGCGGTACTGCAGAGACAAGCAGTGGCTGTGGAACAGATTATCTGAGTTTCTATTATTTCCTATGGGGAAACTCGCTTTGATATACGAGTGCTTTGGATTACAAGCATTCTTCTGGAACGAATTACACTCGTAATCCAAGGTATTAATGTAATATGAGGTCAAACCTTAAGAGTCTCAATTTGTATGCAATCAGGCAGGCCCTTGCACTACATGGTTTGGGTAAATCTAAAGGAAATCCAGAAAACAAAAGTTGTATAGTGTGTATGGAGGTCTTAATGTAGCAGTCCCTGCACCTAAAAGCTGAGAAATTCTAGTCAATGGGTATGTGGCAGCCTCAAGGAATGCTATGCTCACTGTCCAGGAACAAAGAAGAGTTCGGGCCCTTTCGCACGGTCCGTGTGCGGGCTCAGCGGGGATCGCTCCATCGATCCCCGCTGAGCAGGCAGATGATAGGTCTGTCTCTGCACACTATGCAGGAACCGACCTGTCAGAGCGATACTCTGCCCTATGGGGGATCGGATGACGATGGGCCGTGGAGTTCGTTGTCGTCCGATCCGCCAGACGGATGAAAAAATAGGGGTTTCCTCCGTCACACTTTGTCGATCGGATGTCAGCGGACATGTCACCGCTGACATCTCTGGCTCCATAGACCTCTATGGAGCACTCATTCAGCTCCGCCTAAAAATCTGACAGGTGGACCTGAACGGTCCATCAGTGTGAAAGAGGCCTTTCTGTGGTTCCAGGAATGCAGTTGTCTACAGGGGTTGGCTTGACTGGTGCTTCACAGGATTATAGTCAGTGGGACATGCAAATTAAGACAGTTCAGGTTGCAGAGAAGTGGTCAAATACCAGGCAAAGGATTGGTCCAGACAGCAGGCAGAAACATGGTCAATAAACCGGTAACACTGCACTGGTGTGGTTGACAATCAGGGACACTGTAAATGGCTCTGATGACACTGGCACGGCTAGCGATCAGGAACACTGTCGCTGGCTGTACTGGTAACATTGGCACTAGTGTGTTGATGACAGGGAACACTATTGCTGACTTGCACCGATCTGGCGAAACTGGGACTGGTGTGGCGGTGATCAGGAACATTTCTGCTGGCATACACTGGTCTGGTGACACTGAGACTTGTGTGGCAGTGATTAAGAATTTTTGCTGTCATACACTGGTTTGGTGACATTGAGATTGATGTGGCAGCGATCTGGGACACTTGTTGCTGGCTGCACTGGTTCTGGTAAAAATGGCACTGGTGTGGGGGTGATCAGGAACACTGTTGCCCACTTACACTGGTCTGGGGACACTGGGACTGGTGTGGCAACAATCAGGAACACCTGTTGGTGGCTTACATTGGTCTGGCAAATCCGCAATTGGGGTGGTGTTAATCAGGAATACAATTGCTGGCTGCACCATTCTGGTAGTACTGGGACTGGTGTGGCATAGAGCAAGAACATTGTTGCTGGCTGCACTGGTCTGGAAAAACTGGGACTGTTGTGGCAGTTAGGAACAATGTTTCCCGCTTACACTGGAAAATGTGAAAAAAACGTGTTATTGATCCTAAAACGTACTGTAGAATCTGCCGCACTATACAAGGCTATTAAGTATAACTAAATTATTATCCCGAAAGATATTTACAGGTTCCCTCTATCTATTGCATAAATAGATTCATTGGTCTACGCCTATAATTAGCAAGTCTATGGAGACACACACTGCTGCTGGTAAAATTGACATCTTTTGTTTATCCCCAAGGAAATAGGGACATTCCAACTTCACACATTAAACAGCACAATATATATACACTAGATACTTATCACACATGGTTTCATCAGCTGGTTCAGCAAGGAGCCTAGAGCTCCCATGAGCATGTGGCAGGATCCAAGAGGTAGACCAAATAGGGGAAGCTTACTCTTTGGTGTGTGCTTTTAACAATCATTCTCCCTCACCCAAGACCACCCACACTTGCCTGTCCAATCAGATAATGCCAAGCCATTCCTTCTCCTCTCTTTAAAGCTTATAGCCACACTAGGTGGCCTAGTCCTAGACCTTCTGATATGCTACAAAGCTCTTTACAGTAAAGTCCAGACCTATGATTTTAAGTCATGTTTGCTTCTCCAACATATGCCGCTTAGCGCCTAACGGGCACATATCATCCTTCTTCAGACATGGGTCCCATTGAACAGTCCATATGGTCTTACCGCCCAACATGTGTTTCCGAACCAGTACCTCTGGAACGTGTTGCATTCTCCAATATGTGAAACAGTCCATAAATGTCAACGCATGTGGCTTGCCAACCTGTTTTTCCGGACCAGTATCTATGGAACAGCCCTTAATGTTTTTACTGTATTGCACCTCTCAACATAGGCTTCAGAACCAGCTCCTATGGAACAGTCCTAACGAGCTGTGCTTCTCAACACATGCCGCTTTGCTATGTTCCCAAGTCACTGTTCCCGAGTCACTTTCTAGTTCCTCAGTCACTGTCCCCAGTCACTTTCCAGTTCCTCAGTCACTGTCCCCAGTCACTTTCCAGTTCCTCAGTCACTGTCCCCAGTCACTTTCCAGTTCCTCAGTCACTGTCCCCAGTCACTTTCCAGTTCCTCAGTCACTGTCCCCAGTCACTTTCCAGTTCCTCAGTCACTGTCCCCAGTCACTTTCCAGTTCCTCAGTCACGTTCCTCAGTCACGTTCCCCAGTCACGTTCCTCAGTCACGTTCCCCAGTCACTTTCCAGTTCCTCAGTCACGTTCCCCAGTCACTTTCCCCAGTCACGTTCCCCAGTCACTTTCCAGTTCCTCGGGAATGGGAACGTGACTGGGGAACGTGACTGGGGAACTGACTTGGAAAGTGACTGAGGAACTGACTTGGAAAGTGACTGAGGAACTGACTTGGGAAGTGACTTGGAAAGTGACTGAGGAACTGACTTGGAAAGTGATTGAGGAACTGACTTGGAAAGTGACTGAGGAACTGACTTGGAAAGTGACTGAGGAACTGACTTGGAAAGTGATTGAGGAACTGACTTGGAAAGTGACTTGGAAAGTGACTGAGGAACTGACTTGGAAAGTGACTGAGGAACTGACTTGGAAAGTGACTGAGGAACTGACTTGGAACGTGACTGAGGAAGTGACTTGGAAAGTGACTGAGGAAGTGACTTGGAAAGTGACTGAGGAACTGACTTGGAAAGTGACTGAGGAACTGACTTGGAAAGTGACTTAGGAACTGACTTGCAAAGTGACTTGGAAAGTGACTGAGGAACTGACTTGGAAAGTGACTGAGGAACTGACTTGGAAAGTGACTTTGAAAGTGACTGAGGAACTGACTTGGAAAGTGACTGAGGAACTGACTTGGAAAGTGACTTTGAAAGTGACTGAGGAACTGACTTGGGAACTGACTTGGAAAGTGACTGAGGAACTGACTTGGAAAGTGACTGAGGAACTGACTTGGAAAGTGACTGAGGAACTGACTTGGAAAGTGACTTGGAAAGTGACTGAGGAACTGACTTGGAAAGTGACTTGGAAAGTGACTGAGGAACTGACTTGGAAAGTGACTGAGGAACTGACTTGGAAAGTGACTGAGGAACTGACTTGGAAAGTGACTGAGGAACTGACTTGCAAAGTGACTGAGGAACTGACTTGGAAAGTGACTGAGGAACTGACTTGGAAAGTGACTGAGGAACTGACTTGGAAAGTGACTGAGGAACTGACTTGGAAAGTGACTGAGGAACTGACTTGCAAAGTGACTTGGAAAGTGACTGAGGAACTGACTTGCAAAGTGACTTGGAAAGTGACTGAGGAACTGACTGGGAAAGTGACTGAGGAATTGACTTGGAAAGTGACTGAGGAACTGACTTGGAACTGACTTGGAAAGTGACTGAGGAACTGACTTGGAAAGTGACTGAGGAACTGACTTGGAAAGTGATTGAGGAACTGACTTGGAAAGTGATTGAGGAACTGACTTGGAAAGTGACTGAGGAACTGACTTGGAAAGTGATTGAGGAACTGACTTGGAAAGTGACTTGGAAAGTGACTGAGGAACTGACTTGGAAAGTGACTGAGGAACTGACTTGGAAAGTGACTGAGGAAGTGACTTGGAAAGTGACTGAGGAAGTGACTTGGAAAGTGACTGAGGAACTGACTTGGAAAGTGACTGAGGAACTGACTTGGAAAGTGACTGAGGAACTGACTTGGAAAGTGACTGAGGAACTGACTTGCAAAGTGACTTGGAAAGTGACTGAGGAACTGACTTGGAAAGTGACTGAGGAACTGACTTGGAAAGTGACTTTGAAAGTGACTGAGGAACTGACTTGGAAAGTGACTGAGGAACTGACTTGGAAAGTGACTGAGGAATTGACTTGGAAAGTGACTTGGAAAGTGACTGAGGAACTGACTTGGAAAGTGACTGAGGAACTGACTTGGAATGTGACTGAGGAACTGACTTGGAAAGTGACTGAGGAACTGACTTGGAAAGTGACTGAGGAACTGACTTGGAAAGTGACTGAGGAACTGACTTGCAAAGTGACTGAGGAACTGACTTGCAAAGTGACTGAGGAGCTGACTTGGAAAGTGACTGAGGAACTGAATTGGAAAGTGACTGAGGAACTGACTTGGAAAGTGACTGAGGAACTGACTTGGAAAGTGACTGAGGAACTGACTTGGAAAGTGACTGAGGAACTGACTTGGAAAGTGACTTGCAAAGTGACTGAGGAACTGACTTGCAAAGTGACTGAGGAACTGACTTGCAAAGTGACTGAGGAACTGACTTGCAAAGTGACTTGGAAAGTGACTGAGGAACTGACTTGCAAAGTGACTTGGAAAGTGACTGAGGAACTGACTTGGAAAGTGACTTGGAAAGTGACTGAGGAACTGACTTGGAAAGTGACTGAGGAACTGACTTGGAAAGTGACTTGGAAAGTGACTGAGGAACTGACTTGGAAAGTGACTGAGGAACTGACTTGGAAAGTGACTGAGGAACTAACTTGGAAAATGACTGAGGAACTGACTTGGAAAGTGACTTGGAAAGTGACTGAGGAACTGACTTGGAAAGTGACTGAGGAACTGACTTGGAAAGTGACTGAGGAACTGACTTGGAAAGTGACTGAGGAACTGACTTGGAAAGTGACTTGGAAAGTGACTGAGGAACTGACTTGGAAAGTGACTTGGAAAGTGACTGAGGAACTGACTTGGAAAGTGACTGAGGAACTGACTTGGAAAGTGACTGAGGAACTGACTTGGAAAGTGACTTGTAAAGTGACTGAGGAACTGACTTGCAAAGTGACTGATGAACTGACTTGCAAAGTGACTGATGAACTGACTTGCAAAGTGACTGAGGAACTGACTTGCAAAGTGACTGAGGAACTGACTTGCAAAGTGACTGAGGAACTGACTTGCAAAGTGACTTGGAAAGTGACTGAGGAACTGACTTGGAAAGTGACTGAGGAACTGACTTGGAAAGTGACTGAGGAACTGACTTGGAAAGTGACTGAGGAACTGACTTGGAAAGTGACTGAGGAACTGACTTGGAAAGTGACTGAGGAACTGACTTGGGAACTGACTTGGGAACTGACTTGGAAAGTGACTGAGGAACTGACTTGGAAAGTGACTGAGGAACTGACTTGGAAAGTGACTGAGGAACTGACTTGGAAGTCACCTTCCCAAGTCACTTTCCCAAGTCACTTTGCAAGGCAGTTCCTCAGGTCACTTCCTCAGTCACTTTCCCAAGTCAGTTCCTCAGTCACTTTCCAAGTCACTTTCCAAGTCAGTTCCCAAGTCACTTTCCAAGTCAGTTCCTCAGTCACTTTCCAAGTCAGTTCCTCAGTCACTTTCCAAGTCAGTTCCTCAGTCAGTTCCCAAGTCAGTTCCCAAGTCAGTTCCCAAGTCAGTTCCCAAGTCAGTTCCCAAGTCACTTTCCAAGTCAGTTCCTCAGTCACTTTCCCAAGTCAGTTCCTCAGTCACTTTCCCAAGTCAGTTCCTCAGTCACTTTCCCAAGTCAGTTCCTCAGTCACTTTCCCAAGTCAGTTCCTCAGTCACTTTCCCAAGTCAGTTCCTCAGTCACTTTCCCAAGTCAGTTCCTCAGTCACTTTCCCAAGTCAGTTCCTCAGTCACTTTCCCAAGTCAGTTCCTCAGTCACTTTCCCAAGTCAGTTCCTCAGTCACTTTCCCAAGTCAGTTCCTCAGTCACTTTCCCAAGTCAGTTCCTCAGTCACTTTCCCAAGTCAGTTCCTCAGTCACTTTCCCAAGTCAGTTCCTCAGTCACTTTCCCAAGTCAGTTCCTCAGTCACTTTCCCAAGTCAGTTCCTCAGTCACTTTCCCAAGTCAGTTCCTCAGTCACTTTCCCAAGTCAGTTCCTCAGTCACTTTCCCAAGTCAGTTCCTCAGTCACTTTCCCAAGTCAGTTCCTCAGTCACTTTCCCAAGTCAGTTCCTCAGTCACTTTCCCAAGTCAGTTCCTCAGTCACTTTCCCAAGTCAGTTCCTCAGTCACTTTCCCAAGTCAGTTCCTCAGTCACTTTCCCAAGTCAGTTCCTCAGTCACTTTCCCAAGTCAGTTCCTCAGTCACTTTCCCAAGTCAGTTCCTCAGTCACTTTCCCAAGTCAGTTCCTCAGTCACTTTCCCAAGTCAGTTCCTCAGTCACTTTCCCAAGTCAGTTCCTCAGTCACTTTCCCAAGTCAGTTCCTCAGTCACTTTCCCAAGTCAGTTCCTCAGTCACTTTCCCAAGTCAGTTCCTCAGTCACTTTCCCAAGTCAGTTCCTCAGTCACTTTCCCAAGTCAGTTCCTCAGTCACTTTCCCAAGTCAGTTCCTCAGTCACTTTCCCAAGTCAGTTCCTCAGTCACTTTCCCAAGTCAGTTCCTCAGTCACTTTCCCAAGTCAGTTCCTCAGTCACTTTCCAAGTCAGTTCCTCAGTCACTTTCCAAGTCAGTTCCTCAGTCACTTTCCAAGTCAGTTCCTCAGTCACTTTCCAAGTCAGTTCCTCAGTCACTTTCCAAGTCAGTTCCTCAGTCACTTTCCAAGTCAGTTCCTCAGTCACTTTCCAAGTCAGTTCCTCAGTCACTTTCCAAGTCAGTTCCTCAGTCACTTCCTCAAGTCAGTTCCTCAGTCACTTCCTCAAGTCAGTTCCTCAGTCACTTCCTCAAGTCAGTTCCTCAGTCACTTCCTCAAGTCAGTTCCTCAGTCACTTCCTCAAGTCAGTTCCTCAGTCACTTCCTCAAGTCAGTTCCTCAGTCACTTCCTCAAGTCAGTTCCTCAGTCACTTCCTCAAGTCAGTTCCTCAGTCACTTCCTCAAGTCAGTTCCTCAGTCACTTCCTCAAGTCAGTTCCTCAGTCACTTCCTCAAGTCAGTTCCTCAGTCACTTCCTCAAGTCAGTTCCTCAGTCACTTCCTCAAGTCAGTTCCTCAGTCACTTCCTCAAGTCAGTTCCTCAGTCACTTCCTCAAGTCAGTTCCTCAGTCACTTCCTCAAGTCAGTTCCTCAGTCACTTCCTCAAGTCAGTTCCTCAGTCACTTCCTCAAGTCAGTTCCTCAGTCACTTCCTCAAGTCAGTTCCTCAGTCACTTCCTCAAGTCAGTTCCTCAGTCAGTTCCTCAGTCACTTTCCAAGTCACTTTCCCAGTCACTTTCCAAGTCAGTTCCTCAGTCACTTTCCAAGTCAGTTCCTCAGTCACTTTCCAAGTCAGTTCCCAAGTCAGTTCCCAAGTCAGTTCCTCAGTCACTTGGGAACTGACTTGGGAACTGACTTGGAAAGTGACTGAGGAAGTGACTTGGAAAGTGACTGAGGAAGTGACTTGGAAAGTGACTGAGGAAGTGACTTGGAAAGTGACTGAGGAAGTGACTTGGAAAGTGACTTGGAAAGTGACTGAGGAAGTGACTGAGGAAGTGACTTGGAAAGTCACGTTCCCAAGTCACGTTCCCCAGTCACTTTCCAGTTCCCAAGTCACTTTCCCAAGTCTTACCTTTTCATGAAGTTTTCTGTAATCCAGGCCTGGTGGTGTGCACGGCGATACGTTGGTGGTTCCCGGTGATCCTCTCTGCAGTCCAGCAATCCTAGCTATTAGCAGGTGGACATGGGCGATATAATGCGATACCATGAAGAGCTTACTAACCTGGCCATTGGCAGGCAAGCGGCAATATGACCAAAGTCCCAGCTATTAGCGGGAGGCTTTGTAAACGCCTGATCGTGCAGTGGGTCGAGCGAACAGCTCCCCAGTCCCAGGTTCTGGTCCGGATCGTGCCATGGTGGTGGTAATGTACAAAGATATTCGTTTAATATGGCAGCCGTATCTCTCTGTTTTGTTTGTCTCCTTATTTTCTATCAAACTCCAGTGAGTGGCCATGGCGTTCCAGCTCGCTGCTTCAGGAAGTCGCCAGGACCTGTCTGCGCATCTGCAAACCACAAACAAAGATTCCATGCTTGGTTCGTGCAATCGCAGTTTCGCCAAAATGGTGGCGGAAGTTGCGCATGCGATTGCTTGCCACCGGGTCGCAACGTTTTTTCCAGTGCAGGCGCGCTGTGGGGCGGTGACATCATTATCGTGGCATATTTAAATGGCTGTCAAAGCAGCTATTCCTTGGGATGACTTGCATGCTTATGCAGCGGTTTCCCTATGCATTGGTCTCTGGTTTACAAGGTAAATTGTTTGCTGCAGGCTCCCTAGGTGCTGGCTATGTTTGAATTGTGCTTTCTCATGCCTGTTGTCACTCCTGTTTCTCATAAGGCTTTAATGGTTCATTTCAGTTTCAAACTGCCTTGCCATGGATATGTCACCGCCCTCTTGTGGCCAACCCTTGCGCTGCAGATAGGATTTAGTTACTTTCTGCTTGTGATGCTTGGGTTCTCTCATTCAGGAGCTCTTATCCCTTTCTTTTTCACACAGCACTTCTAGGTCTGAACACCAAAGCATGGCAAAGACCGCCCTAGGTCTCAACGTCGTCACTTCTCTTCAAGCTCCAGACGTCATAGATCTCCCTTTAGATCATAGATCTCCCTTTAGATCATAGATCTCCCTTTAGATCTAGGTACCTCAGAGAGGAGTCTAAAACCACCTCTGGGCGACACTCTCACCACCACTCCAGCCGCTCTGTGAGGAAAGCCTGCTGGGTATGGGAGGCCCAGGTTCCTGATGGTAAATCGCTCTGCGAGCGATGCTTTTCTAAAGTCGCAAAAGAGAGGGTGGAGACTAACAAGTGGAAACACTGGTCAGAAAAGTGGTCCATGAATCCCTGAGTAAAGTGGATTCTGGTCATACCCACAACCCTGCTGGCAACACTATGTTAGTCCCTATTAGGGATGATCTCGAGGCCCCAGGCCCTTCACAGCCGAACCATTCCTCAATTGAAGCCTCAGACAGTGGGGTGGAGGTAGATGACCCTGGTGCAGGTTTTGAATTTGCCCCAGTACCACAACTGGTCAAAGCTGTCAAAGAAGCTTTGAGATGAGAAGAGCCAGTGGGGGCACCCTCCAAACAGAGAAAATATTTTAAACGCCTCAGAAAAAAAACAAAAATTTCTCCTTTTTGGGAGAACTCGGCGCAATAATTACCGATGAATGTTGTGGTGTTGAAAGGAAGTATTGCCTGTTAACAAAGGTGTCAAAAATTTACCCATTTGAAAGCAAGGATGTAAAACACCTGGAGTCGGCTCCTCTCATTGATGCAGCCCCAATGAGGGTGGCGAGGCACGTCACACTCCCATTGGAGGATACGGTTTCCTTTAGGGATGGCGTGGAGAGGAAAATTGAGACCGACCTCAAGCGGATCTACATTGAATAAATGAGTATTATATAGCGTAGCACATGCAAACTGAATCGCCTCAGGGCAGGTATGAGATGAAAACCAGCTCTAGCTCTCACAGCTCTTTCTAAAGCGATGGAAGTCTGGGCGGATGACATGGATGCTTCTCTGAGGAGCATTTTAGAAGAACTGGCCAGGAGCTCATCTATTCATGGGCTAAGGTTGGCGCTGGCTTTTTTGGGTGAGGCTTCCCTAAACATAATTCACCTGGTGGCTCGGATCATGCTGTTATCTATCACGGCTAAGCGTACATTGTGGCTGCGCCCATGGGTAGCTGCCCCTGCCTTCAAGCAGGCATGGTGCAGGATTCCCTTTGAAGGTTCGTCCCTCTTTGGGAACAAATTGGACAGTGCCATCACCTGTGCCAAAGGGGGCAAGTCGGGGGTTCCTTCCCCAGGATCACTGTCTGCTAACCCAGAAGAGAACACAGCCCAGGCAATGTTCAGATTGAGCAAGGGATGCTCGCTACTATAGGCCTGGCCATGAGTTCAAGAAGACCTGGAAGGAAAAATAGCCTTCAGGCCAGAAGTTTTCAAAAGGGGCATCTTCCGGTGGACAAGAATCCCCTAAGTCTTTATGATATTGCGCCGGCCCAGACAGACTGAGTCGGCATCCTTGCCTCTCTCGGAAGAGAAAAAAGCGAATTCTCCTGTCCTATGCAGACTCTCTTGTGGCTCAGGGCGCTGCATTTCCAGTTACAGCCGACAAAAGGTTTCAATGGGTCTACTCGCCCCTCTTCATGATGTTGAAGAAAAATGGCTCCTGGAGGCCAGTTATAGACCTAACCCACTTTTATCAAGAAGAAGTTCAAGATGGGAGATACTACTCATGATCAGTCAAGCAATCTAACCAGGAGATTGGCTTGTGTCTATAGACCTGAAGAACGCTCCATGTTCATGTTCCGATAGTGTCAGAATTCCAGAAATACCTTTGCTTTGCTGTCGATCAAATCCATCTGCAGTTCATCTGTCTCCCCTTTGGGCTTACAACCTTGCCTTGTGTGTTTTCAAAACTTTTGTTGGCTGTCGTGGCTCTGATCAGGACTAGAGGTATCCGTCTGTATCACTATCTAGATGACCTGCTTTTGTTATCTCAGGACAGGGAGCAGTTTCAAATCCACAGATCTCAGGTCATCTCCACTCTACTCGACTTTGCTTGGCTTCTGAATCTGAAAAAGAGCCATCTGGATCCTACGCAGTCCCTGGTATTCCTCAGGGAATACGTCAACGCTATCAAGAGCACCATCTCGTTACCCCTGGAAAAATCCCAGTGATCCGGGACAGAGTTCGGCTTTAAATGTCGTCCTCTCATCTCAGAGCCTCTCAATGCCTAAAGATCATCGGCACCATGGTGGCAACAACACCCATGGTAAAGTGGGCTCAGTGGAAAATACGGCCCTTCCAGAAGGGTTTCCTTCAGCGGTGGAACCCAGGGCTTCGGGATCACTCTATCCAAATTTCATCCATGCGGGAGAGCCTTCCTTCCTGGCTACAACAGAGGAACCTCCTCAATTGTCACTCGATCCCACCTGTGTCTTGGGTCACCATCACTACAGATGCCAGCAACAGGGGCTGACAGAAGTAGCCCAAGGCATATGGAATTTTCCCTCACAGGATAGTTTCCAATGTTCTGGAACTCCGGGCAGCGTTCTGCGCTCTGTAGGCCTTTCACCACTTAACAGCAGGAGCCTCAGTCCTCTTAAGACTGAACAACACGATGGCAGTCGCATACATCAAGAGACAGGGGGGTACTCAGTCTCTCCCTGTCGAAGGAAGTACAGCCCATCATGATCTGGGCCCAGAAAAACCTGACGGCTGTCTACCTCCCCGGAGTCCAGAACGTTCAGGCAGATTTTTCTGTTGAGAATTTCTCTGGACAACGAGTGGACTTCCCTCCGAAGTCTTCAGGTGGGTCCTGACCCTGGGGGTCATTCCGAAAGTAGACTTGTTCGCCTTCTTCTGCAACTTCAGACTAGAGAGATGCTACATGAGGTCTCGGTATCCCCAGGCTTTCGGGTATATGCTATGACAGACCATTGGCGGTTCCACAGGGCCTATGCCTATCCCCCGGTTCCTGTCATTCTCTGGCTTCTGTCGAGGCTCAGGATAGAAGAAGCAGAGATAGTGGCAATAGTCCTGTACTGGCCTTCATATGCTTGCAGGCATATATCTGCACAAGCGATTTTGGCTTCCTTTTAATTAAGCAAGCCCAATCGCTCTGGTAAGAGTCCATTTTTACCAGCACTTCCTGGGTGTCATCTTTTAAGTGGTGGAAGAAGCTAATTATATGCACATGATTTAAGAAGATTGCATGTTCCTCTGTTTTCCTCACTCAAGCTGAATTGTTACCATTTGGGAAAGTGTTAACCATCACTTTAGGATTACATGGACAGTGTTTATAATTTTTTCCTTTGGACTATTTTTGTCTCTTGGCTTTGGGAGCACCTTTTTTCTATTGTGTTTTGTTTATAAATTGGTCACCATTACACCTACCCATGGGTTTTGGCACTGTCGATTTATATTTTAGTTTTGTATATATCACCTTATTTGCAATTTCTACTGTGAGTGTTACAATTGCACTTTTTTATTCACATTTTTGTGCGTCTTTATCGGTGCACATCTTTTTTTTGACACACCTGACTAAGGTCAATTTTATTGGTATAGCGCCCCCTATCACCCAAATACAAACAGGCCATGGTTTCCGCTGCTGATGCAACTCGGCTTCCGGGACCCAGTTCCTCTACCCTTCAGACCAGATCTCCTATCACAAGGGGCAATTCTACATCCATGCCCGGCCCATCTAGATCTGATGATCTGGCTCTTGAGAGGGGAAGGTTGGAGACCATAGGCTGTCCAAGTGGGGCCATCTCCACATTATTAAATGCCACTAGAGCAGGCACCAACATGGTCTACCAGAGGGTTTGGAAATAGTTTGCAGACTACACCACTTCCACTGCAGGTTCTTGCAATAACCCAAAGATACATGATATCCTGGGCTTCCTACAATCAGGCTTGGATCTCATTGTCAGTCTTACTCAGTAGTTGTTTAGATGAGCAATAAAGCTCAGACCTCAGAAAAAGACAAAATTCTCTAATTGGGATCTTCCCCTTGTCCTGGATTTTTTCTCAGTCGGTGCTCTATCAAATGACTCTAAAAGTTGCCTTCTTGGTGGCTATAACATCGGCCAAGAGGGTCTCTGAAATCAGCTCTCTGGGCTGCAAGGAGACATTTTTAACCTTTATAATTCCTATGTTGGGTTTAAAACCCAAAGTGGCATCTGTGTTTCATGACAATCAGACTGCCTTTCCAACTTTCATATCTACCGAGGATTACAGTGTTCATCCCTTAGATATTGGAAAAGCTTGGCGTCAGTATCTTGAAGCTACAGCTTCTTTCTGTCAGACCGACCACCTGTTTGTTCTTTTTTTATGGGAAGAATAAGGGAATGCTTGCCTCTTCCAGATATATATCACAGCATGGATTGTTCAGGCCATTTATTGGGCCTTCAAAGCCAAGGGCTTGGTACCTCCAGAAACGGTGACTGCTCACTCAAATAGAAGTGTGTCTTAATCATGAGCGGCGTCACGTGGCTCCAGAAGTTATTTGGAAGGCGGCCTTGTGGTCTTCAAGTAACACGTTGAAGGCACACTACTGCTAGAGCCAGCCTCGTTAATTTTGGTTAACATATCTTGTCTGTTGATGGTGCCAATTAAACCTTTTTTGCTTTTGTCCAGCACTCTGCCCACCCGGGTGTGGATGGCTAGTTATTTCCCACACGTAGGCTGCCATGGAGTCTGTCAGGAAAACGGAAAATTTATATCAAATACTTACCGTAATTTTCCTTTCCTGATGGACTCCATGGCAGCAGGAGTTCCCTCCCAGTGGCTGGAGTATGGTAAATTATGGAACACGGCCTCTGGCCCAGAGCAAAGATTTATGGGAGAAGGGTCCTATGAGGTATGAGGGGGCGGGATTAACCCACACGTAGGCTGCCATGGAGTCCATCAGGAAAGGAAAATTACGGTAAGTATTTGATATAAATTTTCCGTTTTTAAACCCGCGCATGATCAGAAACAAGTTATGAGACGGGAGCGCTCGTTCTGGTAAAACTACCGTTCATAATGGAGTAAGCACATTCATCACGCTGTAACAGACAGAAAAGCGCGAATCGTCTTTTACTAACAAGGAATCAGCTAAAGCAGCCCAAAGGCGAATAGAACTTCCCCTTTAGAGTGCCGTCGTACGTGTTGTACGTCACCGCGCTTTGTTCATCATTTTTTTAAAACTATGTTGTGTGCGCAACGTCGTTTTTAATGATGAAGTTGGAAAAACGTACTGAAAAATGATCGTGTGTACACGGCATTATTCTCCTATCAACACTGATGATTAGGGATGAGCTTCGAGTTTGCGTCGAACTCATGTTCGACTCGAACATTGCCTGTTCGGTGAACAACAAACAATTTAGGGTGTTCGCAGCAAATTCGAAAAGCCGCGGAACATCCTGTTAAAGTCTATGGGAGAAATCTAAAGTGCTCATTTTAAAGGCTAATATGCAAGTTATTGTCATAAAAAGTGTTTGGGGACCTAGGTCCTGCACCAGGGGACATGTATCAATGCAAAAAATTTTTTTTCGGGAGCAGTGAATTTAATAATGTTTAAAGTGAAACAATAAAAGTGAAATATTCCTTTAAATTTCGCACCTGGGGGGATTAAAGTAAGCCTGTGAAATAGCGCATGTTTCCCGTACTTAGAACTGTCTCTGCACAAAGTGTAATTTCTGAAGGAAAAAAAGTAATTTAACCACTTCCCGACCTCCTCATGTACATATACGTCAGCAGAATGGCACGGGCAGGCACATGTACGTACCTGTACGTCCTCTGCTAGACGTGGGTGGGGGGTCCGATCGGGACCCCCCCCGGTACATGCGGAGGTCGGGTCCGCTCGGGGAGCGATCCGGGACGACGGCGCAGCTATTTGTTTTTAGCCGCTCCGTCGCGATCGCTCCCCGGAGCTGAAGAACGGGGAGAGCCGTGTGTAAACACGGCTTCCCCGTGCTTCACTGTGGCGGCGCATCGATCGAGTGATCCCTTTTATAGGGAAGACTCGATCGATGGTGTCAGTCCTACAGCCACACCCCCCTACCAGTGGCGGAACTACCGCCATAGCGACCCACGCGGGCGCTATGGGGCCCGCAGCCGAGTGGGGCCCGGTGAGGATGAAGAGCCCCGCCATGCCGTTCCGCCCGCTCCACTCCCCCTGCATTTAATGTGTGAGTGACATGAATAATCGTAAGCCTTGCCGCCGCGCAGTCCTGTGGAGGAAGAGGAGGCGGTGCTGGGAGGTTGTCACAACCTCGATCATCCAATTGTTTGGTCAGTAGGTGGTGAGCTCCCCCTCCCCTGGCTCCTCCCCTTCCCCCGCGCTCTGCGAATCTCCTACCAAGTACCATGTGCAGAGCGCGGGTAATGCTGAGCAGCTCCTTGACTCCAGGATGGACGCCCGTAGTGTGGAAGACCTGCCAGAGCGAAGCGATTATTCTCGAGTCTCGAGGTACTGTGCATCATCGGTCCGCTGCCCGACACTGACAGCATCCGATTCCCGTGACGTCACTCCCTGAACAAGGGCGCCCGAACATCCCTGCTACCAGCTGCCTGTGATGACCTCACACACAGCCCTAATGCTGTGATGCCACCTACTGTCTCCTGTCATCATCATGCTTCTCGTCATCCTCCTGTTCCTGGCATCCCAGTGGGATGCCAGGAACAGGGGGATGACGAGGAGCACGATGATCCCACCACCCTACTTCTGAGGCCTGTTATACATTTTATCACCCCCTGTCATCTCCATCCTCCCCGTCACCTCCCTACCACCCACCCCTGTCATCTCCATCCTCCCCGTCAGCTTCCTGCACCCACCCCTGTCATCTCCATCCTCCCCATCATCTTCCTACCACCCACCCCTGTCATCTCCATCCTCCCTGTCATCTTCCTACCACCCACCCCTGTCATCTCCATCCTCCCTGTCATCTTCCTGCACCCACCCCTGTCATCTCCATCCTCCCTGTCACCTCCCTACCACCCACCCCTGTCATCTCCATCCTCCCCGTCAGCTTCCTGCACCCACCCCTGTCATCTCCATCCTCCCCGTCACCTCCCTACCACCCACCCCTGTCATCTCCATCCTCCCTGTCAGCTTCCTGCACCCACCCCTGTCATCTCCATCCTCCCTGTCATCTTCCTGCACCCACCCCTGTCATCTCCATCCTCCCCGTCACCTCCCTACCACCCACCTCTGTCATCTCCATCCTCCCCGTCAGCTTCCTGCACCCACCCCTGTCATCTCCATCCTCCCCGTCATCTTCCTACCACCCACCCCTGTCATCTCCATCCTCCCTGTCATCTTCCTGCACCCACCCCTGTCATCTCCATCCTCCCTGTCACCTCCCTACCACCCACCCCTGTCATCTCCATCCTCCCCGTCAGCTTCCTGCACCCACCCCTGTCATCTCCATCCTCCCCGTCATCTTCCTACCACCCACCCCTGTCATCTCCATCCTCCCTGTCATCTTCCTGCACCCACCCCTGTCATCTCCATCCTCCCTGTCACCTCCCTACCACCCACCCCTGTCATCTCCATCCTCCCTGTCAGCTTCCTGCACCCACCCCTGTCATCTCCATCCTCCCTGTCATCTTCCTGCACCCACCCCTGTCATCTCCATCCTCCCTGTCACCTCCCTACCACCTACCCCTGTCATCTCCATCCTCCCTGTCAGCTTCCTGCACCCACCCCTGTCATCTCCATCCTCCCTGTCACCTCCCTACCACCCACCCCTGTCATCTCCATCCTCCCCGTCAGCTTCCTGCACCCACCCCTGTCATCTCCATCCTCCCTGTCAGCTTCCTGCCACCCACCCCTGTCATCTCCATCCTCCCTGTCACCTCCCTACCACCCACCCCTGTCATCTCCATCCTCCCCGTCATCTTCCTACCACCCACCCCTGTCATCTCCATCCTCCCTGTCAGCATCCTACCACCCACCCCTGTCATCTCCATCCTCCCTGTCAGCTTCCTGCACCCACCCCTGTCATCTCCATCTTCCCTGTCAGCTTCCTGCACCCACCCCTGTCATCTCCATCCTCCCTGTCAGCTTCCTGCACCCACCCCTGTCATTTCCATCCTCCCTGTCAGCTTCCTACCACCCACCCCTGTCATCTCCATCCTCCCTGTCAGCTTCCTGCCACCCACCCCTGTCATCTCCATCCTCCCTGTCAGTTTCCTACCACCCACCCCTGTCATCTCCATCCTCCCTGTCAGCTTCCTACCACCCACTCCTGTCATCTCCATCCTCCCTGTCAGCTTCCTACCACCCACCCCTGTCATCTCCATCCTCCCTGTCAGTTTCCTACCACCCACCCCTGTCATCTCCATCCTCCATGTCTTCTTCCTACCACCCACCCCTGTCATCTCCATCCTCCCTGTCAGCTTCCTACCACCCACCCATGTCATCTCCATCCTCCCTGTCAGTTTCCTACCACTCACCCCTGTCATCTCCATCCTCCATGTCTTCTTCCTACCACCCACCCCTGTCATCTCCATCCTCCCTGTCAGCTTCCTACCACCCACCCATGTCATCTCCATCCTCCCTGTCAGCTTCCTACCACCCACCCCTGTCATCTCCATCCTCCCTGTCTTCTTCCTGCCACCCACCTTTCCGCCAGCCCGCTCCACTCCCCGCTGCACTGTGAAACAAATTGTTGCCAACCCGTTCTGCCCGCTCCGCGCTGCACTGTGAGGCAAATTGACGCCAGCCAGCCCGCTCCACCTGTTCTGCCAGCACGCTCCATTCACCTGGGCGTTGCGGGCAGAACAGGAGAACAGTCAGCGAGCGGGACAGTCAGCAGGTGAGCGGGCTTGCTTGCCAATCAGCAGGCGGGGGAGCAGAGAGATGACATCATCTGCATCATTGCAGTTCCGTCCCCACTGTGCGGGCAGCAGAGAGATTACATTATCTCTCTGCTGCCTGCCTTTACTCTGGGACACAGCAAGTGGCAATCCGCAATGTGTGGCAGGTGACGTTGTGGCAAGTGACAATGTGTGACAGGTGGCGTTGTGGCAAGTGACAATCTGCATTGTGTGGCAGGTGGCAAGTGACAATCCTCAATGTGTGACATCGTGGCAAGTAACAATCTGCAATGTGTGGCAGGTGACAACCCGCATCTGGTGACGCGGCAAGTGACAATCCGCATCTGAAGGCAGGTGACGTTGGCAAGTGACACGCTCGGGGCTCCTACTGATTCTGCAATATGGTGAGTTGAACTATTTTATATAACAATGTAATAATAGAAATTATGCACTTCAAGCATTTTTATTATTATTATTATTTTTTTACTAGTAATGGCAGTGATCTGTTTTTTTTGTTTTGTTTTTTGTGAGACTGCGACATTGCGGTGGAGAGGTCAAAAACTTTTGACACATTTTTGGGACCATTCACATTTATACAGTGATCTGTGCTATTAAAATGCACTGATTAATGTGTAAATGTCACTGTCAGGGAAGGGGTTAAATGTGTTCCCTGGGAGGTGTTTCTAACTGGGGGGGGGGTGGGACTGACTGGAGGAGGATAGAGCCATGACAGGTCCTCTTTATACTCCTACATACATGTATAGAGCCATGACAGGTCCTCATTATACTTCTATATACACGTATAATGCCATGACAGGTCCTCTTTATACTCCTATACATGTATAGAGCCATGACAGGTCCTCTTTATACTCCTATACATGTATAGAGCCATGACAGGTCCTCTTTATACTCCTATACATGTATAGAGCCATGACAGGTCCTCTTTAGTTATGATATCAAATAAAGGATGTGGGGCATTTTGGTGGGCGTGATTTTTTTTTCTGGGGGGGGGGGGGGCCCATACAACATTTTGCTATGGGGCCCTGTGATTTCTAGTTACGCCCCTGCCCCCTACAGTAGTAAACACACACTAAGTGAACACTAAATGTTACAGCGCCCCCTGTGTTTAACTCCCAAACTGCAACTGTCATTTTCACAATAAAGAATGCAATTTAAATGCATTTTTTGCTGTGAAAATGACAATGGTCCCAAAAATGTGTCAAAATTGTCCGAAGTGTCCGCCATAATGTCGCAGTCATGAAAAAAATCGCAGATCGCCGCCATTACTAGTAAAAAAATAAAAAAAAATAAAAATAAAAAAAAACTATCCCCTATTTTGTAAACGCTATAAATTTTGCGCAAACCAACCGATAAACGATTATTGCGTTTTTTTTTTTACCAAAAATAGGTAGAAGAATACGTATCGGCCTAAACTGAGGAAAAAAATTTTTTTATATATATGTTTTTGGGGGATATTTATTACAGCAAAAAGTAAAAAATATTGTTTTTTTTTTTAAATTGTCGCTCTATTTTTGTTTATAGCGCAAAAAAGAAAAACTGCAGAGGTGATCAAATACGACCAAAAGAAAGCTCTATTTGTGGGGAAAAAAGGACGTCAATTTTGTTTGGGAGCCACGTCGCACGACCGCGCAATTGTCTGTTAAAGCGACGCAGTCCCGAACTGTAAAAACCCCTTGGGTCTTTAGGCAGCAATATGGTCCGGGGCTTAAGTGGTTAAAACTGACTCGTGGCTATAATGAATTGTCGGCTCCCAGCAATTCAGAGAGAATTCATTCATAAAAAAAAAAAAAAGCGTGGGGTCCCCCCAAATTCAATTACCAGGCCCTTCAGGTCTGGTATGGATATTAAAGGGAACTCTGCCGTCAATTTAAAAAAAAATTACGTGGGGTTCCCCCCAAATATCCATTCCAGACCCTTCAGGTCTGGTGTGGATTTTAAGGGGAACTCCGCCCCAAATAAAAAAAAATGGCGTGGAGTTCCCCCACAAATCCACACCAGACCCCTTATCCGAGCATGCAACCTGGCCGGCCGCAGAAAAGAGGGGGGACAGAGAGCGCCCCCCTCCTGAACCGTACCAGGCCACATGCCCTCAACATGGACAAGGGCCTCATCCCCACAACCCTTGCCCGGTGGTTGTGGGGGTCTGCGGGCGGGGGGCTTATCTGAATCTGGAAGACCCCTTTAACAAAGGGGGCCCCCAGATCCTGGCCCCCCCTATGTGAATTGGTAATGGGGTATTTCACTAAGGCAGTGTTTCTCAATTCCAGTCCTCAGGCCCCCCCAACAGGTCAGGTTTTCAGGATTTCCATTATTTTGCACAGGTGATTTGATCAGTTTCACTGCCTTAGTAATCACCACAGCCTTTTCATCTGAGGGAAATCCTGAAAACCTGACCTGTTGGGGGGGCCTGAGGACTGGAATTGAGAAACACTGCACTAAGGGAAGTGTAAATAGTTGTAAAAAAACACAAAAAAGTCCTTGATTAAAAAAAATAATAATCCAGCGGTGGTAATCCACTCTCGGTCCCCGCTCCCCGCTCCAACGTTGTCGGGAACCAGCAACAGGTGATCTCCTCTCCGGTCCAGCGATTAAAGGTCGTCCGGGATCCAGAGCACAGCATCGCCGGCCGCCTATCTCCACCGGAGACAGCCAGGCGAATGACGCTGCTGAAGCTGGTGACATGCGGGGATGAGGCCCTTGTCCCCATCAACATGGGGACATCCTCCCCATGTTGGGTCCATAGCTGCAGGGGCAGGTTGGCAAAGCCCACTGTTACTCTGCCACATTGTCGATTCTTCAGCCAGGATTTCATCACTGTCAGCTGATATTTCCTCATAGTCCCATGTAAAGGGAACCTCACCCTGCTGCTGAGCGAAGTCTAGCAGCTGTTTGTAGGCGATTTCCAGTTCCCATTCCTGAGCGGCCAGGAATTCCAAATCTTCATGTAACCAGTGCACTTCCGGGACATTCAGTCTTCGCTCTCTGTGCTCCATTATTTCCTCCCAACGCCACTCCCGATCGCTCCCAAAGTTGGGATCCTTGGACATCCTCCAATACAACAATCCCAGGCCATCATAGTCAAAGCCTTCCGTGGGGCTGTCATCCGCTGACCACGGGCACTCTTGGACTACATACCACCGGAGGGCTCTGTAGCTCTCGTCCAACCGCATCTCTGCCCGGATCAGCCTGCTTAACTCTGCTGTCCACTCCTGTTCCGGTTGTTCCCCTAATAACAGCATTCTTACTTCATACTGTGACCAGTACCTTGGATGGAGGGGAGAGCTTTTCCCTGGTGTCGCTGCTCGCGGGCTAGCGCTTCTTTCCAGAGTTCGCAGCGGATCGAATCAGACCATCCAAGCAGGACCTCCTCTGATACTGGTCCTCTGTGCTGTATCTGCTTCTCTCGCAACCTCCTTCTGAATTCCTCTTCCATGGTTACTGGTATCTGTACCTCTCCTCTTCTTTCATTTGGTGCTGCTTCTTTAGGCGTTGTCACCGATCGCCGTATTTCTGCAATTCTCAGCTCCTGTTGCCGCTCTCGTTCTCTCTGTTGTCGCTCTCGTTCTCTCTCATCCTGCCGCTGGAGGTCTCTAATGGTATTCTGTATGGAGGTCTCTGATGGGTTAGCACCATATAACGCCTATGATAAGAGGGGGAACCAATGCGCAAATCCACCTAATCAAGGATAATTCTAAAAAGACTAAACTAAAATTAATAAATAGCAGCCACGACGAAAAGTGTTCACACACTCAAGACAGATATGAATATAGTTTGGTGTAATGGCGCTAAAAAAACACTAAAAAACTTAATAAGGACTTTAAAATAATAATCTCATCACTGGGCCCATAAGTATATAAGGAAATAAGTACGTGGTGAATCCTCCAAAGGATGTGAGTAAAATGTGTTCCACTCTGGGTTAATCCTGGAATACCATCCGACATCCACAAAAATGTGGAAGGTATTTGTAGTGGTAAATAATAATACGTAACCAATAATGCGTGAACAACTGTGCCAAAACACTGCACAATGTTGCAACAATATAATCAAAAGTGAATAATGAAAACAGATCCAATATAATTAAAACACCAAAAACACTAGTCTATTAAAGTGCAGCGTGCAATAATTAAAGTGCAAAAAATATTAATTCAAGTGATCCAAAAAATGAATGACATGCAAAAAAACGCATGAAAATAAATAAAAAATATCCAGTGAGATAATAAGGTAATAACGATGTCTCTAATAGTCCACCAATTAAAGTTAGAGTAGAAGCAAAGTGATAATAATAAAGTGTTCCAGTGCATATAATGAATATAAATTCATAAATGAATGTTCAGTGAAAAAAAATTGTGCTCCAAATCACAGATCCTTGTATCCACAGCGTTCAGTAATCAAATGCTGGATGTGCATGCATGCTTAAACTTCCACCATCAGGCTTCCCAGAAGTGTCGGACAGACTAGGTGTTCCAGCCCCTTACCTCAGAGCAGCTTGTGATCAAGCCTCAATGGATATCTCCCAGGCAGTCTGCTGTTAATCCAGCACCTCAGTCTCACGATTCAGTCACAGATGCTTGCGGTCTCTCAGAGAAAATACAAAGCAAGGGGAGCCTCCATAGTGTAGCAATATTAAAACATTTATTATAGAAACAAGTAAACACTCACAGTATCAGTGAAGAAAAGTCGGCGTGTACAATCTATGTGTCCACCCGCTCTGCGGCCGCGAGCGGGTGACGTCACCAGCAGCTCCTCCACGTCCTCACGCGTATCGCAACAGTTACACGTTGCTTACTCATAGGATGGAGAGCGGCTGGCAAGGAGGTGACTTATATAGCGCCAAACGGCATCCTAATAACTACAAGCTTGAAAAATTTAATACTTAAGTTCTGGTATGCAGTACAAAGACTTCTGAAATGTTTATACAGCTAAACCGGATTAAAAATGAATAAAATGCATACTAATACAAACGCGCTCAGAGTACTCCCTCTGGTGGTCAATATAAGGTAATGCGACATAAAATCAACAAAGACAGAAGGTGCACACACCTCCTTGTTGAGCCGTATAATAACAATTCACATATATAGCATCTACTAAAAATAAAAACAGGACAGAGAAAGGATAATGAGTTTAACCAATCTGTCCAAATATTCTATCTAATCAAATCCAGGTAAGGTCAGAGCAATAACCACATATCCTAGTCACTGAAACTAATGCTTGTGGACCAACAAACCAGCACAGTAAAAGGATAACTAGACTGATATAGACATATTAAAAATAGGACCAGATATTACCAACATGAAGAATGGGGGTCAGAGTCTGTAATGCTAAAATGTATAACAACTACTTCATTAAAATCCTTAAAATGATAAAAAGGTCTATAAAAGAAGGAGATAAAATTCTAATAATTGGATATAAAACAATTCAAGTCGAATTCCACATTGTGCCCATGAGGGGTTAAAGTGCATAGTTCGTGTATCCAGCGCGATTCTGCCTGGCTAATTTTCTGCACTTTATTGTCCCCTCTCCAATGTGGTTTATATTTCTCAATGCCCCATACCATTAATGTGGAGGGGTCTTTATTATGGTAACGTTCATAATGGCGGGACAAGCTATGTTTGGGGTACCCATTTTTTATATTTTGAGTATGTTCACGTAATCTTTTCCATAGATTTCTTTTTGTTCTGCCAACATACTGTATTTTACATGGACATTCAAGGAGGTACACTACCCCTTCCGTATCACAGGAAATAAAATCTTTAATTTTATATTCTTTGCCTGTGACATTGGATTTGAAGCCTTCCTTTTTCTTTTTACTCTCTTTCGTGTGTTTGCATGTAAAACATCTCTTACAAGGGTAGTATCCTTTTTCATTAAAAAATGAGAAACTCTTTTTTTCCGGAGGATCCAATACATTCTTGGCTATCATGTCTCTTAGAGTGGGGGCCCTTCTGTATGTAAATAATGGTTTTTCTGGTAAAATTGATGACAAATGACGATCCGCTTTCACAATATGCCAATATTTTTTACAAATAGCTTCCAGCTGTTTGTGCTGGACACTATAGTCCATTATCAGTGGTACTTTTCCAGCAAAGGCATTGTTCTTTACAGAGTCCTGGATAAGTGTAACTCTGTCTAGGGCGGCGACATCTTTAATTTTTTTCTCAATATAGTCCTCTTTATAACCTTTTTCAATAAATCTTTTGCCGATAAAGTCAGCTTGTTCCAAAAATACCTCAGTCTTTGTGCAGTTTCTCCTTAATCTTAAAAACTGCCCCTTGGGAATGTTCTCCAACCAGGGAGTGTGGTGACAGCTATCCAAGGGTAAGTAGCTATTTCTGTCTACAGTTTTGAAATGCGTTTTGGTTACTAACTTACTCCCTTCTCTGGCAATTTCCAAGTCAAGAAAGCTAATTTTCTCGTCACTAATCTCCCAGGTTAATTTGATATTCTTTTCATTGGAGTTCAAATAAAAACCGAAATCTAAAAGGCTCTCCCTATCTCCTGACCAAATAATTAAAATATCATCAATAAAACGCCGGTATAAAAGTAGTTGTTGTGGTTTTCTGTTATATAAAACTTCTGCTTCCCACTCGGCCATATACAGGTTTGCCACACTGGGAGCATACTTGGCTCCCATCGCTATCCCGCAAATTTGCTTAAAATAATCATCACAGTACCAAAAATAATTGTGGTCAAGACTGTATTCCAAGCACTTCAGTAAAAAACTCTTTTGTGTATTTTTTAGATCACTAAGATCATTTAGCGCCCAATTAGTGGCTTGGATTGCTTCTTCATGGTTGATGATGGTATACAGAGATGAAACATCGGCTGTAGCCATAAAAATAGAGCTTCCGTCAACAGAGATGGTGTCAAGGAGTTGGATCAGGTGTTTTGTATCTCTCAGGTACGATTCCGTTTTCTTCACTAGGGGTTGCAGAAACCAGTCTATATATTCACCTATTCTCGCACCTACGGAGTTTATGCCATTAACAATCGGCCTACCCGGTGGGTCCTCTCTAGACTTGTGAATTTTAGGAAGTGTATATAGAACTGGGATTTTACATCCCACTGGTTGTAAATATTTCGCTTCCTTTTTGTTTAGAAGTCCTTTTTTCGTACCCCTTTTGACCAGGCTTGCTAGATCTTCCTTATAGCGTACAATGGGATTTCCTGGAAGTTTTAGGTAAGTGGTGGTGTCATTTAGTTGGCGCTCGATTTCCTTCTTGTAGGCAGCTTTCGATTGAATGACAATGGCCCCTCCCTTGTCAGCTTGCCTGACCACCACATCTTTCCTTTCTTCTAATTTGCGTATCCCATTCTTAAAATCTCCTGGATCAGATATTTTCTTTATCTTAAGATCATGTAGATCTTTCAATACCATTCGCCTGAACGCTTCAATGTGTCCATCATTACTAATAGGTGGATTGAACACCGATTTGTTTCTTAGATTACTATACACAATATCATTCTCTTCAGTAGTTATTCTTGTTATCCCATCTCCTGGTTTGTTCATCATATACTTCTTGATATGCAGGTTCCTAGCAAATTTGTTGATATCAACATATGCATCGAACTTATTAAAGTTTTTCTTTGGAGCATATTTTAGACCTTTATCCAGTACTTTAATTTCTTCTTTGGTAAGTTCTACTCCGCTGATGTTGATAATTCCTTCTCCTATTGGTTTCATCTTCTTCTGCTTCTTCTTTCCCGCTCTGCATCCTCTCCTTGGTTTCCGTGCCTTCCAGATTGATTTTCCTGGGTTCTTTGTGGTGTTCTCCTCGTTTTCTCCTCTCTGTCCCGATTCTTCTGGGTATCCTGATTCCTGGGATCTCCTTTCCTCATTTCCCATGATCTCGGTTCTGGACTCCAATTCCTGGATCTCTGTACCCCATTCTCTCGGTGACGCCTCGGGGATTCTTGGCGTCTCTGCTCTAAAAAACGCCGAGGGGAAGCATTTCTATTTTCTCTCCCATAGGAGAAATGCCGATTAGGTGATCTCCTATTTTCGTACTGTCTTGGAGTTCTTCCTCCTCCCCCATCATCTCTTCTGAGTTGGTCGTAATAGTTCTGCACAGGTACATTATATGAATAATCATACCCTCGTCTGTCATCATATTGGTAATAATTTCCTTCCCGTCTCTGGTTTCCATAATAATTACCATCTTGATGTACTTGGTTTCTCCATGGAGGTGTCCGTGATCTTCCCCTATTTGGTAAGTGTTGGAACGGTCTTGGGGCATTATAGGCGTTATGATTTTGCCCATTCTTCTTCCAGAAGGGTTTCCAACCATTATTCCCATTTTTTTGGGGTTTTTGGTTCGGGGTGTTGGTCCCTTGATTTATCTCCACGGTTTTGACCTTCTGATTAGTTTCTTTTCTACTGTTTGGATTCTCTCCTGTATCCTGATCGGGTGTACTTCTATTTGAAACAGTCCCAGATTCATCCAATTTATTTTGCCATTTGAATACTAGGTCGTCCTCATAGTCTTTCATGTCCCTTTGGTATTTTCTTTTTTTCCTAGCTATTGTCTCCTTATCTTTTTGTTCCATGTCGCGCTGAAGTTGTTTTGACAGAGCTATAAATTCTGGTTTTTCCTCGCTACCCTTTAAATTATTTTTTATCTCAAGTAGTGTACGGTCTATTGCTCTGATTTTGCGCTGTTTTCTTTTTATCAATAATCCTAATAGCTCAAGCCCTTTATCATTAAAAAACTTAAACCACTCATCAGTGGCTTCTTTATCTGTTAGGCCATCATTGATGGGTACATCCCACCTGAGTCTCCTAGGGATCAATCTATCCTTAATATACTTTTCGTGGGTAGCAATATCCCACCAGGCATTGATCTTTTTCTCCATTAGATGTCCCATTTTTCTGAAAGAATGTTCAATATTCCCTATTGGATTCTCTTCGGGTTTCTCAAAAATATTTTCTAGATTAATTTCTCTATCCTCAAGAAAGCTAAAAACCTCCATGATATGCTGCACAGGTAGTGTAGATCTAAAAACAAATATGATAAGAGGGGGAACCAATGCGCAAATCCACCTAATCAAGGATAATTCTAAAAAGACTAAACTAAAATTAATAAATAGCAGCCACGACGAAAAGTGTTCACACACTCAAGACAGATATGAATATAGTTTGGTGTAATGGCGCTAAAAAAACACTAAAAAACTTAATAAGGACTTTAAAATAATAATCTCATCACTGGGCCCATAAGTATGGATGGAAAAGATTACGTGAACATACTCAAAATATAAAAAATGGGTACCCCAAACATAGCTTGTCCCGCCATTATGAACGTTACCATAATAAAGACCCCTCCACATTAATGGTATGGGGCATTGAGAAATATAAACCACATTGGAGAGGGGACAATAAAGTGCAGAAAATTAGCCAGGCAGAATCGCGCTGGATACACGAACTATGCACTTTAACCCCTCATGGGCACAATGTGGAATTCGACTTGAATTGTTTTATATCCAATTATTAGAATTTTATCTCCTTCTTTTATAGACCTTTTTATCATTTTAAGGATTTTAATGAAGTAGTTGTTATACATTTTAGCATTACAGACTCTGACCCCCATTCTTCATGTTGGTAATATCTGGTCCTATTTTTAATATGTCTATATCAGTCTAGTTATCCTTTTACTGTGCTGGTTTGTTGGTCCACAAGCATTAGTTTCAGTGACTAGGATATGTGGTTATTGCTCTGACCTTACCTGGATTTGATTAGATAGAATATTTGGACAGATTGGTTAAACTCATTATCCTTTCTCTGTCCTGTTTTTATTTTTAGTAGATGCTATATATGTGAATTGTTATTATACGGCTCAACAAGGAGGTGTGTGCACCTTCTGTCTTTGTTGATTTTATGTCGCATTACCTTATATTGACCACCAGAGGGAGTACTCTGAGCGCGTTTGTATTAGTATGCATTTTATTCATTTTTAATCCGGTTTAGCTGTATAAACATTTCAGAAGTCTTTGTACTGCATACCAGAACTTAAGTATTAAATTTTTCAAGCTTGTAGTTATTAGGATGCCGTTTGGCGCTATATAAGTCACCTCCTTGCCAGCCGCTCTCCATCCTATGAGTAAGCAACGTGTAACTGTTGCGATACGCGTGAGGACGTGGAGGAGCTGCTGGTGACGTCACCCGCTCGCGGCCGCAGAGCGGGTGGACACATAGATTGTACACGCCGACTTTTCTTCACTGATACTGTGAGTGTTTACTTGTTTCTATAATAAATGTTTTAATATTGCTACACTATGGAGGCTCCCCTTGCTTTGTATTTTCTCTGAGAGACCGCAAGCATCTGTGACTGAATCGTGAGACTGAGGTGCTGGATTAACAGCAGACTGCCTGGGAGATATCCATTGAGGCTTGATCACAAGCTGCTCTGAGGTAAGGGGCTGGAACACCTAGTCTGTCCGACACTTCTGGGAAGCCTGATGGTGGAAGTTTAAGCATGCATGCACATCCAGCATTTGATTACTGAACGCTGTGGATACAAGGATCTGTGATTTGGAGCACAATTTTTTTTCACTGAACATTCATTTATGAATTTATATTCATTATATGCACTGGAACACTTTATTATTATCACTTTGCTTCTACTCTAACTTTAATTGGTGGACTATTAGAGACATCGTTATTACCTTATTATCTCACTGGATATTTTTTATTTATTTTCATGCGTTTTTTTTGCATGTCATTCATTTTTTGGATCACTTGAATTAATATTTTTTGCACTTTAATTATTGCACGCTGCACTTTAATAGACTAGTGTTTTTGGTGTTTTAATTATATTGGATCTGTTTTCATTATTCACTTTTGATTATATTGTTGCAACATTGTGCAGTGTTTTGGCACAGTTGTTCACGCATTATTGGTTACGTATTATTATTTACCACTACAAATACCTTCCACATTTTTGTGGATGTCGGATGGTATTCCAGGATTAACCCAGAGTGGAACACATTTTACTCACATCCTTTGGAGGATTCACCACGTACTTATTTCCTTATATACTTATGGGCCCAGTGATGAGATTATTATTTTAAAGTCCTTATTAAGTTTTTTAGTGTTTTTTTAGCGCCATTACACCAAACCATATAACGCCAACTGCTGTTGAACTCGCTGCTGGAACAAGTCTTCAACTGACCGGGGTCCTGCATCACCATCCCTCTGATCCATCTCGGCTAGCGCAAAGATCAGAGTGGCCTTGTTCTTCCCACCGGTCCCTCCACGGCTCTCAAGCAAGTCTTTTAGCATTGTTCTCCTCCAGGCTGCATAGCTGGTCATTCATGGTGGTGGTTTGGAGTTGTCCCAGTAACTGGAGAGCAAATCCCACCGCTGCCAACCAATGTGACGAGACCCCTTTGCTCGCCCGGTTCTGCTACTATTGAGTCAGCTTGCAGATTGTTTTTTTCATGTTTTGAATAAAGACATCGTTTTTTGAGGAGTGCGGCGATCCAGGATTTTTCTCTCATCTCATTGCAGATTGCAACGTCTGATGGTCCAGTCATCCAAGGTTCCGGGATCCAAACTACAGCTATGTGCCGTTCAGACCCATTAAGAACACACACCAGGCAGGCTGTATGTATGTTCAAGCAGGACTCTTTATTTTCAAAAACACAGCACACTTTTATACAGAATTTGGAACATCCCACTACCAACAACCGCTTTCCTATTGGTCAATTGTAAAGTATATGCAGTCCTCACTCAGGTCCTCCTTAATCATGCAAATGAGGACTTGAAATAGTCAACAGGGATTGGTCCAATAGCTTGGATAGAAAGACTATTATGTGTATTGAGACAGAAGCCCCAGGGGGTAATCAATGTACACAATAGCCCGGTCTATTCAGCAGAACTTAATTACTATCTGTGAGAGGTTACATTTCTTTAGACAATAGAATGCTAATTCAATACTCCTGACAGGAGACTTCTGATCTTTAGAACAATACAAAGTCCTTTAGCGTAAACACATACATCTTCAAACACACATAATAGATTCAATTAACCTTCAATCCACAATTCTAGCCAGACGGACTGTCTCCGACAGAAGATACCCACACCTGCTAATCAAAAGGCTTTAAAACAGGGATATCACATAATGGAATCTGGGCAGGATTCATGGGTCCCCACGTCCCGGCAACACCAGAGCATCTGGTGCCCTTCTCAAAACAGGGGCAACAAGGGGCACAGGAGCAGTGAGCGTAGCAACAAACACAGAATTTGACTCACCCACTCCCCAGGTCAGATGCAGAACGTCCTCAGACAGCTGCTGAGGCCCCCTCGGTTTGCTCCGGCCGAAGCGTTTCTCCCTCCCCGAGTACCATCGGAGGTGCTGGATTCATTTAAGCTTTGCGACTCTGGGAGATGGGGCTTCAGAAGATGGTCACGGCCATCAGCCATAGAATCATCCAGTGAGAGATCAAAGTCCGTTGGACGCCACTCCTCTGCTGGCAGGGGACCGCAGGGCTTTTCTATGGCGAGATCCCTCGCCCAGTCTGGGGGGCACTGAGTAAGCAGGCCTCGACCGTAACTGCGGGAGGCTGAAGTGGGTCCTTCTTCGGTAGGGGCACGCCACACGGAGATCGCCGTGGAGGTTGCAGTCGTCTCTGAGGTGGCATCGCCCTGAGTGCTTGTCACGTCCGATGAGCTAGTCACACTGGATAGAACACTTTCTAAGTCCGGGTTTTTCCCAGGGCTTACCTCCAATGAGGGAGATGGCGAGGTAGCCGAAGGTAGGGTCAGGGTAGACGATACTGAGATCACTTCAGCATCCCGGACTTCTGGTTCCACGATCACCACAGACGGGGAGGGTTCCGGCCATACTGCTTCCTCCTCCGCAGTAAGGGTGGCGGTGATAAAGTTCACCCGATACTCCTTCGGAGCCTGCGTGGGTGAAACGGTCACAAACAAGTAGGCCCGGCATCGTTGGCATCGGGCAAAAGGCTGGATCTTCACAGACATGTCCCCGCAACAAGGACAGGTTAAGCCCAACATCTCCGTCCCTCCACTCGACAGGACGACGAACTGTCCCTGGGTAGACAGGCGGATACCTGTATCGGTCACAAGCACCCCAGATGGTACAAATGTGCTGGAGACCCCCAGTGGAGTGGTTGGAGGCCTCCTTCTCTCTGGCAGGTGGGCGGTACTTTTGCTGCTTGGCGCGAAACTTAGCCCACATCTCACGCAGGGGAGGGCGACTCCTCCCACTTGCAAGAACTTGTCCAGGCACGTTGCAGGCGCGTGCTATGCTGCACGTACACCCAAGCTCAGCGGTGCGAGGTTAACTCCCTTGTTGCCAGACAATTCAAAAACACGATACCGAACACTCTTCGCTCTTTAATAAATTACTACTCACTTTTCTTGTTGCCAACGGTAACAGCCGAAATCCCGGACGAGCCCCCACGTGTAGCGCTACCCCCGCAGGAGCCGCTGATTTGTTGTTGAGATCGGCGTATTAAGTTACCTTAATGTGGTCTAGGGGTGCAGTTAGAGAAACAGAGTAGTGAGCGAAGGTCCAGACAATGAATAAAGGGTTTTCCAATGCTTTATTTCCAGGCCAACATCAACATCAAATAGGGAGAAAAGGTTGATGAAGAAGAAAAGAGAACTTTGCAGTATCAGGCCTGGATATGAACCGAGCAGTCCTGCTCTCAGTATTATCAGATTGTGATTCGTCGCCACTCTAGCCAGAGTGGGTGAAATGCACCCGGACAGGCCCCTATAGTAAGCCTGGCAGCCGAGGTGTCACTTTAGATTTGCTGGGAGGAACAGGTCTCTCTCACAGGCCTGGCTCTAGGGCCTCTGCCACAGGCCTATTACTTTAAGCGAACTAGATGAATGATTTGAGCGAATCCTCACAGTAAGTTTTAGCATAGGTCACCGGATGACAGCAAAGCATACCTGTCAGTACTCTAGTCACCAGATCCCCGATTGGTTCGTTCAAGCCCTGTTGGACAACCTGCCTCTGGGTTCTCCTCAAGCCTACCCCCCCAATCAAACGGCACCCAGCCTGGGATCCTCTCAATAGAACTGGGGACCCAGTAAGTCACTGGAGTCCCCTTTTACCTCAGGATGAGGTTCAGTGTAGCCTGCAAATTTGGCCAGGTGGGCCACGCCGGCGGGGTCCATGAAAGCACGCACCCTGAAGGTGGATGCCGCACCTCGAACCGGGACCACGCAAAAAAGAAGACCCGAAATCAATGGCGTCTGTCACAGATATTCCCCTCCCCAGCATGCCCAGCGAGGGAAAAACTCCTCTAATTGGCTGCTGGGGAAAAGTGGCTCTGTCAGAACCCCTCTAGCGCCAACTGTCGCCCAGGGGTGGGACCGCACCCCTGGAACGCAGACTGACCCACAGGACAGTAATGAAATGACAGCAGCCCCAAATCTAGCAAATTGTGAATGGGAGCAAAATAACTCTCCCATTCCCCATTAACTTTAGCGTAGTGCCCATACTGAAAGTAAGGGGGCGCTACATTTATTTTTTATTTGATGGAATATAAAATGTAAAAGTTTTTTTTTTTTTCTTCCATATGACCCATTGCTTGAACAATGATTAATGCAAATGTTTTCATTATTATTCGCACTTTGTTGTTCACTCATGGTTTTAGTGTTTTATGTATGCAATTTAATTTTTTACTAATATTCACATTTAGTTTTATTTATAATTCTATATAACTATTCAATATTGCTATATGGTATATCACTTTCTAGCACTGCACACTGTTTTATATTCTATATTTGAGTTTTGTATTGCAAACTTTTTTGTGCTGACAGCTTTTTCACTACATTGGTTTGTAATTTTTTGTATTTATTTGAGCGCAGCGTTTAACCAATTCTGGTTATTTTTACATTTGTTATTTTTGATACAATAATGTTGCAGCTGAAAGGTCATCATGGACATATTTGATTATAGGTCTCAACATATCAACACAGAGGATGTTTTTGATGGGAATGTGGAGCAATCTGATGAGATAGGCGGCTTGTTCCTGAGACTCAAAGACATATTAGTGTCTGAATTACACACCAGCTAGGATGTAGCATATCTTGAGCAATATGTTACGCAAAAAATGGTACCACGTAGCCCACGGTGGGAGGTCAGCCCTCAAAAAGGTGAGACAGACTTGGAAGGCTGGTTTGTTTATTTTAATGATACTGGGGTTAAATTTCTTCAGTTTTTATTACCTAAAAAACATAATAAACTGAAATCTCTCAACAAAGGGCCAGATTCACAGAGAAAGTACGCCGGCGTATCTACTGATACACCGGCGTACTTTCAAATTTGCCGCGTTGTATCTTTAGTTTGAATCCTCAAACCAAGATACGACGGCTTCTGGCTTCGATTCGACAGGCAAACGGCTTCGTACACCTTCGGATCGTAGGTGCAATACTTCGGCGCCCGCTAGGTGGAGTTTGCGTCGTTTTCCGCATCGGGTATGCTAATTAGCTTTTTCCGTCGATCCACAAAGGTACGCGCGGCCGCCGCATTCTCTAACGTCGTCGCTAGTCGGCTTTTCCCGGCGTATAGTTAAAGCTGCTATTTTGAGGCGTATAGATAGACTTGCCATGTTAAAGTATGGGCGTCGTTCCCGCGTCAAATTTAAATTTTTTTTTGCGTAAGTCGTCCGTGAATAGGAAAGGACGTAACTCACGACTAAGTTCAAAAAATTACATCGGTGCGATCTCATTTTGCGCAAAGCCCGGCGGGAAATTTCGAAACGGAGCATGCGCAGTTCAATCGGCGCGGGGACGCGCTTCATTTAAATGAATCACGCCCCCTACCCTCTGATTTGAATTACGCGCTGAGAGATACACTACGCCGCCGTACCTTACGGCACGACATCTTCCTGGATTCGACTTAGAGCCAGGTAAGATACGGCGGCGTAGCGTATCTGATACGCTGCGTCTGGGCGTTTCTATGTGAATCTGGCACAAAGAATTTATCTCAATTAAGGATAAATTAAGTCATTCAAAGATGTGGACATATACAAATCTAAATCTGACCAATTGAGATCCTTCCTTGAGAAAGACAATGATCAAAAAAACAAGAAAAATAAAAAGTATAACCGTGAATTTGCGGATTATTCTAATAAAGTGGTTTTCAAATGGCAGATTAAGATTGATGAACCAATGGAAAGTGAAGTTGTTGGCCCAACTCCCACTGCTGCACCCATACAACTTCTCCCTCCCTTATTGACTGTCGAGTATACCACAGGGTAGAGGCAACAATCCAAATAATCAAAGGGATTTACCAAACCCATTAAAAATAAGAATAAACATCTGAATGATGGGAATCCGTAACCAGGTACTCCCCAACAACCTGACCCTAGTGGCTTCTCTGGAAATTACACCAATTGGCGTAGCCCTCAACCTTATAGGACACCTTATGGGAACCAACCCAATTATTAGAGACAACAGGAATATAGAGAGGATCCTAGGGATTATGTAAACCATCATAGAATGAATCCTAATAAACAAATACCCATAAGGAACCAAATCCCGAGATGATCACTATGAAGCAGATTCTGTGATCACCAGACATCTTAATCAATTGACTGATTATCCAATCAGGCAAAGACAGGATCACCCTCAATCTCTGTTTGAACAAGTAGGTATGGAACAACCTCGTTTTTTTTTCCCATGGAGAACAACAGATCCAAAAGGGGATACGAAGAAAAAGAGGCATCCGAGGGGGAGGCGGGACAGGTCCGAAGAAAAGAAAACACTAAAAATCAGTGGAGTTTTCAATTTGAGCTCTGTTAAACTATCACAAGGTGAACAAAGAGTTCTGCACCAAGGACTTAAATTTGCACCCCCCCGGAGACTTAACAAATTTGAGACGTTCATAGATGTTCACAAATTCGTAAAATTACCGTATTTATCGCGGTATAACGCGCTCCCGCGTATACCGCACACCCCTAAAGTTGCCCCGAATCCTGTGGGAAAAAAGTTTTTTTTGTACTTACAGTTTTGGTGTCTTGCGCGGCGGCCTCGTCGGGTCCGGCGTCCGTCTGCGGCTTCGGGTGTACTCTTCGTCGGGTCCGGCATCCTTCTGCGGCTTCGGGTGTCCTCTTCGTCGGGTCCGGCGTCCGTCTGCAGCTTCGGGTGTCCTCTTCGTCGGGTCTGGCATCCTTCTGCGGCGTCCTTGCGTCCTCCCCGCTGGTTTCCCGCGCCGAGTTTGAATACTGCGCCGACATATACCGAGCGCAGTACACTTGTGTATCGTCGGGCAGGCTCGGCAACTCTCGCGCTGACGTCCTGTACGCTCAGGATGTCAGCGCGAGAGGCGCCGAGACTGCCCGAAGATACACGAGTGTACTGCGCTCGGTATATGCCGGCGCAGTATTCAAACTCGTGGCGGGAAAGCGGGTATCGGCGTATACCGCGCACCCACGATTTTGCCCTGATTTTCAGGGCAAAATAGTGCGCGGTATACGCCGATAAATGCGGTAACATTAAGAGGCATTTTCTCCTTAATCCAATTAGTAATCGAAGTTCAGTGGTCCCTAGAGGCACATCACAGGTTATTGCAAAAAACCCAACTTCTATTTCAAATTCCCAGAGCATTAATCAAGAAGCCGAGTCCCCACTCAATGATTCTTCAGATGTTAATAATGCCATGGCTCCCTCTATACTAGTCTTTAAGAGATGGTGATTAAAGATTTGGAAGCCTTGAAGACTCCTAGTTTTAGAAATTCCAAAGACCTTTAATTCAATTTGAAGCAGATCTGTGCACGGAATGATATTGTTATACGCTCTGCGGATAAAGGTGGTGGTATCGTAATTTTAAATAAGGACGATTACCTAGACGAAATTAACAGGCTTTTGTCTGACAATATGACGTATACTCAACTGGCTAATAACCCTACAGTTAAATTTATTATCCATTACTAATGAGGGCTTCCAGTCAGGCATTATCAACAAAAATGAAAAGGCATACTTGGTGCTCTCAACACCAAGGGTTCCAATCATTTACTATCTGCCCAAAATCCATAAACATCTGTCTAAATCCCCTGGCCGGCCCATCATCAGCGGTATTGATTCGGTAACTGGCCCACCGGGATACCGGGAAAACGCCCTGAATTGGCTCGGGCGGCTCGGCTGCTTGAGGTTGCTCTAGTCCTGCAAAGGGAACGGAGTTCCTGCTGTGAAAAAAGTGCAGGAACTCCGTTCCCGCAGGACTTGAGCCCTGATTTCAGCACATGGCATACCCCCTACCTTATAAATAGACCTGATCTGGTGGCCATCTTACATTCTGCTTTTTGTCAGTGTAGGGAGTGGATGCTGTTTGGAGCAGGGACAGGCTGTATTCATTCAAATAGCTATCTAAAAGGTCCACAAAAGTCCTTTTAAGGACTGGTATAGGTGTGCTACTTGCTCTGCAGTATATAGGTGTAATACATTCATATACTTTTTGTCAGTGTAGGGACAGGTTGCTGTTTGGAGCAGGGACAGGCTGTATTGAGTCAAATAGCTTTCTAAAAGGTCCACAAAAGTCATTTTAAGGACTGGTATAGGTGTACTACTTGCTGTGCAGTATATAGGTGTAATACATTCATATATTTTTTTGTCAGTGTAGGGAGAGGTTGGCGTTTCCAGCAGGGACAGACTTTAGCAACATAAATCGCTACCTAACAGGTCCACAAAAGTCCTTTCAAGCACTGGTATAGGTGTGCTGCTTGCTCTGCAGTATATAGGTGCAATATACTTATAATATACTTTCGAATATAGAAAGCATATAATAGTGGATTTGTATTGTGCAGCATTGTGACTGGCAGTGTATTTGGTTACTGCTGTATTTTTGCCTCTCTCGCTGCGTTACAAATGCTACACACATTAAAAAAAAATCCTGAAAAAAAAGTTTCATAACTGGTGCGATAAACCAGTGGCCCCCCAAAACGACAGATTGAAGCGGGGTGTTATCTAAAAAATATACTTTAGTAATAGTGTATTTGGGTACTGCAGAATTTTTGTCGCTTTCACTGCGTTACCTCTGCTACACACAGTGACAAAATTTCCTGAAAAAAGTTTCATAACTGGTGCGATAAACCAGTAGCCCCCCCAAAATGACAGATTGAAGAGGGGTGTTATATACCTTCTTCCACATATACTGTGCTTCTCTAGAGACTTTTGTTGTCACAGGGTCATTTAAGAAATGACAGGCAGAGGAAGAGGCAGGCCCTTCCGCAGGGGTGGTAGGGTAGGAGCACCAGGCCGGAGCCAAAGTGGGAAGTGGCACAATGTTCGTTCGATTACGTCAAAGGATGCACCAGACTTGGTTGAGTGGCTTGCCACCAACACCACCACCACCATATACTCTCCACTTGAGTCACAGGAATTTATTTTCCGATCCATCAGAAGACATTTCGGATGCGCAGCCATTCTTTGCATTGGATCAGGGAGAGGAGGTAGCAACAGCCGGCACTCAGCAGTCTGATGACAGTTCTCAGATCAGCCAAAGGAGGTTGGTGCCCGCTGTTGCTGCCTACTCCAAGATCTCTACTGTTGGTAATGGGGAAGGTGACGTCGATGATGACATGTCTACAGACGTCACGTGGGTTCCCACAAGAGGGGAAGAGGAGGGGAGTTCAGAGGGAGAGATGGACGAGCAGATAGGGAGGAGAAGCAGGCTGAACTTACATTGCACAGGAGGGACAAACCAGACTCCTAATGTATCAGGAGCGAGCCATCAACCATGTACGGTCACATCTGGCGCTCCCAGGACGCCGGCCCATGGCTCCGCAGTGTGGGCTTTTTTTAACGTGTCCGCTGCAGACAATAATGTTGCCATCTGCAGCCTTTGCAGTCAATACATAAGTCGCGGTAAGCCCAATACTCACCTAGGGACGACCGCCTTAAAGGGGAGTTCCACCCACAATTTCACTTTTTAAATATACATACCCCTGTAATACACAAGCTTAATGTATTCTAGTAAAGTTAGTCTGTAAACTAAGGTCTGTTTTGTTAGGTTGTTACAGCATTTAGATAGTTTATAATCTAGAAATAGACCGTGGCCATCTTAAGTGTGGACATCATGAAGCCAGACTGTATGACTTCCTGGATTTCAGCTTTGCATATCTCGCACATGCTCAGTGCACAAGCAATGTAATAGGTTTCAGTCAGGTTTGCAAGGACTACTGGGAAACATGATGCCTATCCCAGAAACCCTTGCAAATAGCCTAGGCAAATAAGGAGGAGGAAGTAATGAAGGACTACAAAATAAAGGTATTTACAAGCAACAAATTAAATAAAAATTGTCCATTCTGAACACTATGAGATTAGAGCATGCAGCACAGACAAACATAAAAAACTGGGTGGAACTCCACTTTAAGAAGGCACCTGGCCTCCCATTACCAGGCCCAGTGGGAGCAATGCCATCAGAACCCGCAAACCCTCACTCCAGGCTCTAACCGTTCAGCCTCTTCTCCTTCTCCTTCCCCTCTATGCTCACAATTGTCCTCCACTCCACTTTCCATCATGCCTTCCTCACGTTTTTCTGCAAAAAGGCAGGCTTCCGTGGCCCAAATGTTCGATCGTAAAAAAACGATGACGCCGGATAACCCTCTTGCCCAACGGTTGACCGCTGGCTTGTCGGAACTGATAGCCCGCCAACTATTGCCATATAAACTGGTGGAGTCGGAGGCCATTCGAAAATTTGTGACCATTGGAACACCACAATGGAAGGTCCCAGGAAGGAAATTTTTTTCACAGAAGGGAAATCCAGAGCTATATGGCCATGTTCAGCGGCAAGTGAATGTATCTCTGGCACACAGTGTCGGTGTAACGCCACCCTATTAACTTTGCACTAAGTACAACTATAGTTGCTTCTTTCCCAGTCAACTCTCTTCGTTTCTTCCTTCTTCCTGAATATCCTCTCACTTCCTGCAGCCTTGCTCTCCACGGTGGTTGTGGAGGTGCGCCACCTAGTGGTACTTCCTGGTTCGCTCCTCTGCGGCCTATTTAAACTCCCAGCACTGACAGAATGGTGTTCCTCTATTGCTAACAGTACGCCACTGTCAGCTGGGCTTCCGGACTCACCTGATATAAGCTCCAGCTTCCTGAACTGGACCACCAGGACTCCTTGTTCGCTACAGCTCACAGCAAGCAGGTCCAGGCTCCCAGGACGCTCATCCATGCCCAGCTATCTGCAACCGCAAGTACTCTGCTATAGAAACCAATTGCTAAACGCTGATCTCCATACTTGCTACTTTGCTTCCAAGTTCATGTTTACTGCTATGCTGCCAAATGCTATGGAGATCTGCTGAAGTCTCTACTATAGCTCATGTTAAAGTTCATTGCTATAGATATCAATTACTATGCTCTGCTCTCCATGCTTGTCGCTTTGCTTTCAAGCCTGTGCTCATTGCTAAAGTACTAAGGAGTTCCACTCAAGTTTGAACTGCAGCTCACATGTTATGCTCACTACTACAGATACCAATTACCTGCATTGCTTTAGATGCCTGACGTTTGCTTCCATGCCTGTGCACTGCTGGTACTGTTGAGTACTATAGAGCACCCCTAGGGTCTCAACTATAGCATTCAAGTTTGTCTTCACTGCTACAGATAACCTCACCATTGTGCTCTGCCTATGATGTCGGTCACTATTAGTACTAACCATTGAACTATGATATGTAGACCATTTTGTCCATTAGGAACAAAGTCCTGTCTGTACAATACCAGTAACACTGAGTTCACTCCTGACCCCTAGTGTGCAGTCCCAGTACTGCGGCTACACTTATTCCCTATACCTGTTCTATACCAGTAATACCAATATTTACTTTATGTTGCTTATGCTGGAATAAGCACTATTTACTTTACTGAGGCTGTGATGAAAGAACCCAAACTCTTAACTGAGTTAAGAGTGAAACCTGGGTTCGAACCTGAGAAGTCTCCGCAGTTGCGATCCATAAACCTGAATCGAATTTGGCGTAGCGTTACACAGAGAACGAGAGCGGCAACATGAGCTGAGAATTGCAGAAATACGACAATCGGTGACAACGCCTAAAGAAGCAGCACCAAATGAAAGAAGAGGAGAGGTACAGATACCAGTAACCATGGAAGAGGAATTCAGAAGGAGGTTGCGAGAGAAGCAGATACAGCACAGAGGACCAGTATCAGAGGAGGTCCTGCTTGGATGGTCTGATTCGATCCGCTGCGAACTCTGGAAAGAAGCGCTAGCCCGTGAGCAGCGACACCAGGGAAAAACTCTCCCCTCCATCCATGTAAGGTACTGGTCACAGTATGAAGTACGAATGCTGTTATTGGGGGAACAACCAAAGCAGGAGTGGACAGCAGAGTTAAGCAGGCTGATCCGGGCAGAGATGCGGTTGGACAAGAGCTACAGAGCCCTCCTGTGGTATGTAGTCCAAGAGTGCCTGTGGTCAATGGATGACAGCCCCACGGAAGGCTTTGGCTATGGTGGCCTGGGATTGTTGTATTGGAGGATGTCCAGTGATCCTGACTTTGGGAGTGATCAGGAGTGGCGTTTGGAGGAAATAATGGAGCACAGAGATCGAAGACTGAATGTGTCGGAGTGCACTGGTTACAGGAAGATTTGGAATTCCTGGCCGTTCAGGAATGGGAGCTGGAAATTGCCTACAAACAGCTGCTAGACTCCGCTCAGCAGCAGGATGGGGCTCCTTTTGCCTGGGACTATAAGGAAATATCAGCTGACAACGCTGAAATCCTGGCTGATGAATCGGCAGTGGAAAATCTGGAGATTGCCATTCCCAAAGCTGAAGTGCTGACCGCAGGGCCGAGCTCTGCTAACCTCTGCTCAGTACCTATAGCATATTCTGGGTTTCATGGACAGGAGATGGTGAACCTCTATCCCCAGACACCAGTTGCAGAGACAGGGGATTTAATAGATGTTTCTGCTGAGGAAGAACAACCTGATGAGCCTCCAGCAGAAGAGCAGGGATCAGGGCCAAACTTTACTGTGCTCTGCCCAGCGCCAATGGCAGTATTTGTGGAGTTACAAGAAACTTCCCCAGCTGAAGCGCTGGTCACCGGACAGAGGGTTCAAGACCTCTGCCCCACCCCTATGGCAGTTCCGGAGGCTCAGGGTGAGAAGATGGCGATCACTCCCCAGCCGCAGATTACAGAATGTATGGACTGTTCAGAGGATGTTATGGATTATGCAACCCCAGCGGAAGAGCTGGCAACAGAGCAGAGTGCCCCGGGCCTCTGCTCTCAACTAACAGAAGAGGGGGTTCCTGTGGTAGTGGATAGGACTTCAGTCTCCACTGGTATACCCCAGGAATGGTGGCCAGTTGGCCCAGATCCCCAACAGCATGATGAAATGAGCCCAGCCACCCTGTCTTCTCTCCAGCGGCTGAAAGGACTCCAGGGAGAAGGGCCAGTCCAGGCCTCTCCCCAGCGGCAGGCGTGTTCTCTGAGAGAGGCAGAGATTGGCTGGGTGAGTAATGCTATGTTTGGAACAAGTTATCTGGGGTACTGGGTGGGTACCGGAATTGGGGTCTCTCCCAGTGTTAGTCTCCTGCCAAAGGGGGAGATGTGTGACAGGCCTAGCCGGGACAGGGGCTTTTGGAGAGGACTGAATGCGAGTCTCTTGCCGTCCGATTATGGGCCAGGGCCTCAAAACAGGAAGGCAGATGGGTCATCCCAGCAGACAGTCCTGGAACCTTAAGACTACTTTTCCAACATCCTCGAGTTGACCCGTTTGGGTCCCACTGCGGCTGTTGGACTGTTTCCCAGGGGGAGTAATGTCATGGACCTTGGGATGCTAAAGTGTTTCTACTTGACATCTGTTACACAGGAGAGGGTGGCTGATAAATCATAATTCATGTATTACATGAGATGGGACATATTACAAGTGGTTTATTTTGTCCTGATTAGGTCAATAGGACAATGACCCTTCAATGCTTAGCTCAGGCTATTGAAATGCTAAGTGGAGCCGGCTTGTGAAAAACCTTTTTATTGTGTTCTGCAGGTGAATAGCTGTTGTCAGAGACGGGACGTCTCTGGGAGATAATTTCCTCAACTAAATGTCTTTTAGAATGTGATTGAAGTTCATCCATCCACTTTAACAAGCTAACCGAACTAAAGCAACCCTGCAAACCAAGTTGCAAGCCACAGTTATACCTTTCAGAGAAATCCGAGAATGCTTTGATAACTTACAGAGAGAAAGAGAGAGAGAGAGAGAGTATAAATACTGAAGAAGATATATATCCACCATTTTATGTTGAATGACAAGACTGAATATTTGAACCGCCATTTTCTGTTATACTTATTCAACACGTGTTTGTACATGGACTGTCTGCTGCAAAGCAGCAGTGTTATCTATGAAGAAAAGTGAAGTTAATAAAGAAGTTATTTAAGCATTTGGTGTGCTCTTTAAACCTAATGCCGCGTACAGACGGTCGTTTTATGCGATGTAAAAAAACTACGTTTTCTGTGAAGTAAAAAACGACGTTTTTGAAACTTCAATTTTCAAAAACGACGTTGCCTACACACCATCGTTTTTTCACAATGCTCTAGCAAAGCGAGGTTACGTTCACCACATTTTTTCCATTGAAGCTCGCTTCATAACTAGCTTCTGGGCATGCGCGGGTTCAAAAACTTCGTTTTAAACGTCGTTTTTTGCTACACACGGTCAATTTCTGTGACACAAAAAACGACGTTTTGAAAAACGACACATAAAATTGAAGCATGCTTCAATTTTTTTTGTCGTTTTTTATAAGACATAAAGCGACGTTTTCCCCCACGCACGGTCAATGAAATTGACGTTTTTAAAAACGTCGTTCTTTTACATCGCATAAAACGACCGTCTGTACGCGGCATTACTGCTTCCATAGAACGGCAATAGAGGAATTTCAGAGTAATAGACAGTCTTGTTGGACTGAAAAGTCAGAGATAACACAATTCTTCTAATGCCACAGCGCATGAGGCACTTTATAGTGCTGCGCCTGCCACAGGGAGTATGAGAAGCAAATATTTCCTGAAGAAACTGACAATCATAAAAACCATATTAAATAATACATCACAGAGATGATAAACCGTAGTAGCGCCTTACTTAGACTAGGCTGTGACCTCAGACTGGCAGTTGAGCTGGCGTTCAATACTCAGTTGTTGAAACTGACTGAGTCCGGCAGGCTGCGGCGCATGGCCGACACGTGGTCCTAAGTTGTCCAGGTGGTGTCCTCCCGGCTCCCCCCCTGAAGTCACTCACACTGCCTGGCTGGCTGTCTGCTCTAGCCGTCCTCCACTCCAGTCTCCAGCCGTTCTCCACGCCGC